>NW_028281487.1:152500-475000 GCF_059751285.1 Brachycentrus maculatus
GTCGATACGTTCATTATTGTAGACCAAATACAGATCTAAATAAAAAAAATGTACTAAGCTCAAGTAACACATCAAAGTTCAAGTAGCCCCGTTCTACGGTACATAAATGAATTCAAAATGTGAGTAAAATTGTTGGAACCACTTAAACCAGCGAATGAATGGTCGTAAGGGTACAATTTTAAATTTCGCATCTCAGTAACGTTTTTGTATGTGTTGAAACATCTATAAAAATATAATGTTTTAAGTAAAAATGTAATGTTATACAAATAAATACAACTGCGTTTCTTATGTAAGGGGATAATGGTATGTGACCTTAGAATTATATTATCTATGACATAAAATTAACATTATTCATTAATAAAACATATATTTAAAACTTATAATATAATAAATTCCTATATGAACATTACATATGTGATTAGCTCTTTCTATGTGATACAATATATTTTAGTTTTGTTTAATAATTATTCTTATGATTTTTTAGTTTTTACTTAGTAAATACCACTTTTCCTTAAAATCTATCGAACACGTGTCACGATACATTTGAAGAAATAGTGGTATTTACAAGTAATATTTTTATTGAAAATGGATACATTTTACCACAAATTGACGAAGCAATTAATGAAATATCATAATTGGTATTGTATTATGATGAAATAAGCTAAGCTTGCTGTGTGTAATGACTCTTACTTAAACAACATACAAATGATTTATCACTTTACTAATTCTGCATAGAGAATAGTATTTACTTTGTGTTGAAAATATGATATACACGTCTTGTAATATTTTTAATAATATGTTTGTGTAAAACAAGAAATTTGTAATTTTCTGAACGACTTTATTAATTTCATCTGAAAAATTTCGCTTAAGCAACACGCGACGTTTGACAGCAAGCTAGCGATTACTCCATTGAGTATTAATGGACTCATCCATCAGTTAGAATTAACTGCATATTGAACAACGGGGCTAAGTGGCGAAGCCTAGAGCTCAAAGCAACCTGTGAGTGCTAACTTCAAATGACAAGGAAATTCCGATGTAAAGAAAGTTTAAGATTAAAGCTGGCTTTACACGACAAATAATGAAACGACAACATCAGACATGATTTTTATTTTCATCATCTAACTTTACACTGTAAAAGGTTTTAATGGATGGCATGCTTAGGGCGACTTTGGTATTTTGAAACCTGTCTCAGATACGTAAGAAGTATTATTAAATAAATATAAGTATAAGGATATTTAAAGGAAGTCAATGCTACCGATTTTTTAAATTTTATATTTTATTATTCTTATTTTGTATTAATTAAGCCTGCACTCGTTTGCGATTGGTTTAGCTCTACCAAACAAAACAATAACAATATACAAAGGAAAATCAGATTTATAAATATTTATGTTTAGTACTTAGACTATGTGCAAATATATATTCACTAATTATGGAGTTTTATCTACTTATGAGTTATTTATGTCATAAGCTCCGTTAATGCCAAGACATCCGTATTTTAGTTCATGTAAATTGTAATATCAATAAAAAATCTTGAATTTTTAAGTAATTTATTAGCTTTGATATTTTGACACTTAAGTGGTTTTTAATAGTTAATGTGTTAAGCTACATGAAGACTTCTAGTCAACAACATGCATTTGTCAAAAATACATTATAATGTGAGGATAGATTAATTTGTATTTTTTTTGCAATTTGTAGTGCTCTAATGGGCAAATTTTTGATTACCAGGGCGGTCAAAATAAATAATAGTGATTTTTTTATATTATTTTTTGACATCTCATCAAATATGAAGAAGAATATGAAGAAGAATATGAAGAAGAATGAGTCTGGGCATTTACGGAGCTGACGACCGTCATAGGCTGGTTTAAGTGATCACTTTACACAACATGTAACATTCCCCAATTCTACCCATTATTGACAACCACACTACCCAAATTCTTGGAAGTTCTTTATATGGTATATGAACCAATTTTTAACATTTTTCTTGAATCACTAGAACTTCACTAAAGACATCTATTGGTGAGATGACAAGAAGCTTTTTATTGAGCAGAAATACTTTTATTATAAAATGAAAATAACTCATGTCATTGGAGATAATCCAGATTTTGTGCACAAGTATTTGGACACACTATAAATTTATTTGAGAATACCCTAGACTGGTACCTAAAGTTACCGTCGCGTCGGTATGTCGAGAGAGACCGAATGCAGTAGGATTTTTTCTACTATGTGCCATAAATACAATATATTAGTGTCGCAAACAACTTGCGGATGATCGGGTTTAATCTTTTGATCGTGCGCGACAACCCCACAGCAGTGAGTTGTGCATCATTCATATTAATTTGTCAGCCGTGCGCCAACGGGTTACGACTGTAAAACGCCCGTGCGTTGATGGTCTAAGTGAGTTTCAACCGTGGGTATGGAAAGACGCATATTTCTATACTAATTGCAAAATTACTACTCGAGATGGACGTCAGAATCCTTGTATGGTCATCTTAGGCAACTGTCTGCAGAGAAAACAGTGTCAATCTGAAGCATTTCAATTCAGCAGCAACGGTTCTAATCTTTCTTCATACTTTGAAGTATTAAATCTATAGCGTTTATTTAGATGTTTTCGAATTCAGCCCTAAGCTATCTTCTTCCTCTTCTTCTTCTCTTTCTTCTTTTAGGACTAAGTTCTGTCATTTTCCGGTCCGCTCCTGAGAGGTGGAAGACCAGCTATCCCTCCATTTTTTAGGTGGTCTTCCTGGGGGTCTGATTCCGCGTATGCTGCTGTCCGCTGCTATCCTCACCACTCGATCCGAACTCGCTCTTCCCACATGATTTCTCCAGAAACGTTTTCTTTCTCTTCCCCATCGCACAACATCGTCGACATCGCAGATTTTTCTTATTTCAGAGTTTCTAACTCTGTCGCGAAGTATAAGGCCTGCAATGGGTCGTAGTCTTCATTTCAGATGTCCTAAGAAGGCTTTTTGTTTACGCGGTGTCGGCTCTTGTTTCCTAAGCTATATACCTATTTATTAGTCTGAACCTATGAACACGAGGGTCTGAGTTGTAAATCGTTTTAACGTCAATAAAACCAATAAAATGCACACTATTTTTAATGGTAAAAGCATTTACTTTGTGGTTAGTCATTTTAATTTTACTTTTAACAAAAATGTTGGTAATGTTAGTATATTACCAAATACAGAGATTTTGTCTGCCGATTTAAAGACGTACCCGTCTCTCCGTCAGGACAATTTGATACAACAGCATGCAAACAATACCTACTACACGTCACTAGCGTAGTACTATTCACATACTTACATCGACCAAAACGGCATGTGATTGAAATTTTGTGTAGTTAGTTGTAAGTACTTATGTGAATAATGTGTGAAAAGTATGTGAATATATGGTAGTAGTGACGTGCAGTTTTGTTTTTATGCTGCTATAGTGATTGTCCTTATGAAGAGCGAAGGTACGTCTCGAGACTAGTAGACAAAAAACTGTGGGAGTTTTTATATACTTAAATTACTAACATTTTTGTAAAAAAATCTAAGTAGAAAAGTATGTGATTACCTCTTTAAGTACAGGGTGACTAATGTGTTACTTAATTGAGGAAAATAAATAAGTTAAGTAAGTTTTCCAGTACAGAGTGATACATACTTATCTTACATTAAGTAATAAGAAGGAAAAGTACGTACATTTATAATCAACGAGTACATTGACTCAATACACATGCATTTTTATGCTCATATCAAAGAAAATCCCCGTAAAAACTTACTATAGATTACACCATAAAAAAATACATACCTATACTTACATTACAGATTAAAACAGACAATGATCTTATTGTTTAGTTTAGATTATTAATAATATTTAATAAATTGATAGTAAAACTGATACACTTATAAATAAACCTAATCATTTATTTAAACAAGGTTATAAGGTGTTTGTTCGACTAAAATGAGATTAAAAACAAATTGTGTAATAAGCGATGACTAGATGTTGATATTTGTATACATGTGTCGCCTACTCTCAAAATCCACCAGATCTATTTTTTTAAGATTTTTAAATAAATACTTTATCGGAATGCCAATTGTGGGTTTTATTGTTTAAAATATTTATATGCTTGAAAACCCTGCTAAAAATACTTTTAAAAGTGTTGTATTTCAAATTCCGCTATATTCATGAAACTTGCCTTCTGACCCATGCCGGCCAATCAGAGAGCGGGGATAGGTAAAAAATTAAGATGACGTCATTATCGGTTTGCATCTCGTGTTTTTTTTTATACTGAAAAAAAAGGGAAAATTTCTTATTTCATAATATTTTATCTAAAGATAGACAAATCTTTGAAATATAAATGTTACCCGGAGAATTTTGCATTTTTTGTAAAATCGACTTACATGGATCTGGCGGATTTCGAAAGTAGGCGACACATATGAACAATCATACATAAATACATGATAATTAGATTTGATTTATTTTTCGACAATCACTGAAATCTTACTGTGTTTGCTTTACGTAGTCAATAAATAAAAAAAAAGTATTTTTTAATTACAAAAAAGCGTTATGCCCACAAATATATAGGGTAGACTGGGTACGGTTGAAACAATTTTGCTTATATTGTCCATAGCATTGCTCTTTACAAGTCAAGCGATGATAAAGATGCATTAAATACAAGACCGTGTTTCTGTCTACTAATGGGAAGTATTATTTCAGTACCCGGTGTGTTATTTTTAGTGGCAGATCAAATTTAAAAAATATATCCGATTTGTTTCAACCGTCCCCATACCAGGGGCAGTTGAAACAGTGATTGGGGTCAGTTGAAACACACGCAAATAAATCAATATTTTATTTTGTAAGACGTTTTATTCATTATTTATTTTTGTGTTATAAATAATTATGGCACCGCATGACAATATAAATCAGTCTACATGTATATGTAATGAACAAAAACAACTAAAAACAATGGCATTTAAAAAAAAAACAAATCGAACGAAAATAATCTGTGAATAAACTAAAAGGAAACACTTCTGTCATTTTGATTAGTCATAAATCAAGCGGAAATCTAGCTTTGGGATCATTCCGAGTCGCAATTGTGGCAAACATAGCTAAGACCACCTTTTGTGCAGTCTTCTTGAGTCCACAGTTTACAAGTGGTACACTGTATCCACTTTTCACCGGATCTGCTCTCTGAATACAGTGACAGACAAACAAGACAATAGCACTCGTCCTCTTTTGATGATGATTCCTGTTGCGTATTATGATTATTTTTTCCTTTAACGATCCTTCTACTTTTTCCTCCATCCAATCTTTTCTCCACTTACTTAGTTTTCATCCGTTTCAATCTTATTTCATGCTCCTTTCTTATCTCTTCTTTCTCTGTTTTTTTTAGTAGCAAGTATTTTGCAAGCTCTTGCTCCTGCTATTTATTTAAAACTTTATTGTGGGGTTCATATCCCATTTTCTTCTTCACCAGATGCATCTCGCTTTCGTATATATCTTATGAGCGAACAGTGGTTTAATCCATGCTTTTCCGACGCTTTTCGCAGTGAATCTCCTGCTTTAACCTCCTCATCAGCGTATGTATACCTCGACAAGTCGACCTCCCCTCTCGGAGTCTTTCTTGCGCGTACTCTCGGCATCTAGAAAACAGGAAAACTAAAAAAATATGTTGTTTCAACCGTACCCACAAAAAATGTTTCAACCGTCCCCAACCCCTCCTTTAGGTGGAAAACAGAAAATAGTAATGTTAAAAATAATGGCACATTAAAACTAATCACTATATCGTGATCTACAAGCTTAATTTCAAACACGAAATCATTTTCAATAATATCGTTTCAATAGAAACCGTAATAAAAGGAAAATTCTCAGAACAAAAATACTTACTTTTGGTTATCAAAATACAATAGGACCTCCTACAAGCAACTGCACAGTGCGGCGAGCGACGCAACACTGATATTTGTGTTTGAACTTGTTGTCCACTTTGTTCGTCCCTTGGACCCTTCACCCTACCGCATACGGTTTGCAAGATATTTGCTCTGTTTCAACCGTCCTTTGTTTCAACCGTACCCAGTCTACCCTACAATGCAGATTTCGCCAATGTAGAAAAAATACACCTATAATTACAGATGCATTGACGTTCATACTTTAATATATTATTAAATACATAATACATGCTCAATTTATTTATTATATCTTAACTATTAACCCATTGAACGATTATTTATAAACATTATGTAAAATGAATAGTGTCGGTATTAAAACACGAGTACAATGAAAAAAATTCCATATCGTTACGTACCTACTGTAAAAATTACGCCGTATTGACAGTTAGAACACGTGTGATTTGTCAGGGAAACAATTTTATCCGGCTTCAATAATATGTGAAATATGAAACGTTGATCTCTTTGTAAAAATGACCCATAATGTTGATAAAAAAAAAACAAAATGCGTTCAAAACTTAAAGAAATAACTTCTGAAAAAAAATGTATTTGCGCGTCTTTGATCTATCGTTGTTCCATTTAATTTCGTAATTTACTTATTTAATTAATTTAAATGTTACAAATTTAATTAACTTAATTTAATTGAAGTGTTTTCATGTTAAAATAAAATCAATTATTAGGAAACTTACAAGCAACGCAATGTTTCTAGAATAAACGAAAACCTAGAGTGAGTTTTTTTAGATTTCTACATTATGGTGTTGATTTTTTTTAATACCGAGGAATAGCGCAGCGTTTACATCGGTTTTAAATTAATAGGGTACGGAGCGATACTATAATAATTTTGGTTTTAAAAAGGCTCAAAATTCTTTAATTTTGTTAATTGATTCGGCAGTTATTTTGCGACATTATCTATACATTTTTATTTAAATTTTACGTGGTATGTAACATTTATCTTTAAATCTATAATGACACATGTTTCGATGTATTCCGGACATTTTTTAAACATCGTATTTGATAATGGTGTAAAAAACATCGAAACACGTTTCACAATAGATTTAAAAATATGTTGGTATTTACTAGGTGAATTTAAGAAAAATATATACTTATGTAGGTCCATTTAAATCTTATCTGTTTTATAGGATGACAATTACTCTTCCCATGATTGTTATAATTTTATTCTTTTGGCGTTTAAAATAAGATACTCGTATAATTTGAATACATGTGCCTTTGTGGGGTTAATGTTTACTAGCCTAGTATGACCAATGACGTCAATATCCGAACATACAAAACTTTCAATCACGTGCACCAATTATAAAGATTTCGAAATAATCAGCTTGCGCATAACGGATTGAGTGAAGAGGATTTGGCAGTACTTAAACGTTCAAAAAGTTCCGTGGGCGAAGCTCTGAAAGTGTTTCATAACAATAAATAAAATGATGCGAAATTCGATTATTTTATAGTGAGAGGAATGCATGTTACATTATGCATAAAAGTTTTTTTTTATTGTTTTAAAGTATTGTACATAAGTTTTAGCATAATTATTGAATGAATACATTGGTGGAGTTAATAAATCATGCTTAAGGCGATTATTAAAGCGATTAAGGCGTTATTCGATAACGTTTGACGTCACTGATTTTTTTTTAAAACACCGTTTTCATATTGAAAAAAATGTTTTACCTACTTCGAAAGAAATATATGGTTTTGAAAAGAGTTATAGAAAGGTAAGGAAATATTAAAAAAAAAATGGAGTTATTTTTTAATACCTTATATTCGTTAAGAGAAGGTTTCTGCTACTAAAAAACTTACTAATTTCAACTGATGTCACTGACGGTATAACATGCATGGAGATCTTTTCAATTGAAACTTAAAAACAACTTCCAGTATTTTGATTAATGTGGTTGTCAATTATGGGGAGAAAGGTGACTGTAACGCTTTGTAAAAACCGAGCATTCAAACCAGCCAATTACAGGTCGATTACAAGACATGTAAATTCGCAGACTTTTATATTATTCTTAATCTATGCTGAGATATCAATAAAAATCTTGTACATTAAAATGTTACATATCTAAAGATATTGTACTGTATTATTAAATTATTATTATATATTCTTGTACATATCTATAGATATCAAAAGTTGAGATTTTATTTCAATATCTGTGTACCATAATTTATCCATGTACACCATAATTTTAATACATATACCATGTACCATTTTATAAACGATTTCAAAATATCCGATTCCAGTTTTCGAGATGTTGAAGTCAGCATCATTTCTTGACGCTTCTGATTTCATGCGTCCAATTGATTTACCTTACATCTAAAAAACATGATTTTGCTACGCTAGAGATTGATATGTATCTCAAAGCAATAAATTCAATATTTCCTTCAGTTGGTGATTAAAGTTCTCAACCGTGCTTGAACTTGGTGTCGTTAAAGAACCTTGCTCGACCAAGTGAAACCATTACTCACCTAATGTTTGACTACATACTCGTAAAAGGTCGATTTTTACATCTGTCAAAATAAAAAAAACTATACACAGAAATACTCGGCTTTAAACGTAGTATGAACACAAAAAAAATATATCGCTTACTCCTTTCAACAACGTCAAATATCAAAAAACTTTATTTTTCAGGATATCGTTTTGTAAGTTTAAAAATATAACAAAATGTATTAAAAATAAATATCAAGCCACTTATTAAACTTTTTACCGAGAAACAGATCTGTTTAGGGAAAACCTGAATGTTTTTTCTCCATTTGAAAATTTAAAGTATATAAAAAAAATTAACAATACCTTTTCTTAAAAATGCAAAAACAACACTTTCTGCCCTGTAGCAGGTAAATATTAAGTTTAAAATGTGCCACTTTTGCTGAGATATAGTACATTTTCTGGGCATTCCGAAAACGTGCACAACTGAAAATTTACGATTTTTGATATATGACGTTGTTGAAAGGAGTGAGCCATATGGTACCATATATTATATCGTAAACTTTTAGAAGTAAAAAAAATACAATAGTTCAATTAGTTTGAGATTTAAAATTTCGTTATTTGATTCGTCAGTTACTTTGAGGTAGTATCTATGGATTTTTTATTTAAATTTTACTTGGTAAATACCACTATTTCTTAAAATCTATGACACGTTTTTATGTAATCCATACGGGCGGTGTTTGAACATGATACGGAATGATACAAACTTTGTTTAAGGTAACTTCACACCAATAATTTTCGTATGCATCAGCTGCATTTAATTTATTTTTAACATGTAAATGATTGAATAGAAAAGAAATATCCATAAAATAATATTATAAATATTAGTTTGCTCAAATTCTAAATGCTTCTGAAGTTATAAGTTATTCACCGATTTATTTGAAATTTAGACAAATGTTGAACTGGAATACGCGCGTGTTTTAATAAGCTTTCTTTTCAATTTAACTAGACTGAGCCACAGCGACGCATGACTGAGTAAAATTCGAAGCAATCCATTCATAACATAAGGAAATTAAAAATTTTGAACGAACAAACGTGATAATGTTAAGTAAATATTAACGACCAATTTCCTCAAAGGACTCGTTACAATCACGTACTCGTACACGTTACAATATCTAATTCGCACAAGCTGGTACTAGTACAAGTATGCATCCCCGAGTGCCCTACTCATGGATGGTTTTCTAGCAATAACTAAAAAGTCTACCATTGAACCATAAGTCTACGCACTTCTTATTCGATTATAAATCCTGGGACATCATGCTTCCTCGTAGATTGTGGAAATGACTGCACACTAAGGCCATCTCAGACATATTAACGACTTTGAACTTATACTAAACTGACACGCCCTGTGTAATATGTTATACACAAGACGTGTCAATATAGTATAAGTGCAAAGTCTACTTTAGAACCAGAACTCGACGCACTTTTCATTGGATAATCAATCCTGGGACATCGTGCTTCCTAGTAGAATGTGTAAACGACTGCATTACTAAGGCCATCTAAGATATATTAACGACAAACTACAATAATAATACTATCAGGTAATTCTGATCATAATAGATATGTAGGTCTGCTATAGATTTATTGTTACCTACTTGCCTTGACTATCAGAGGTTATAGTTTCTAATCTCAACCGTTTTTTTTTTAAAGATAAAATAATAAAATAAAACGGAGTACAATGGTTTATAAATTGTGCTATCATATAAATAATAACATTGACACGTATTCTTTAAATAAAAGGTTATTCAATAACAAAATACACGATGCATTGAAATCTCGGGTGATATGACACCAACAACAGGTGCCGTGGCGTAGTTGGGTAAACGTCGACTGCAAAACTGGCGTCGCGGGTTCGATTCCCGCCAATTGCAAAATAAATTCAAGAAATATTTATTTTCAATTGGTCTAGGTGATTGTGATATGTTTTTACATTTAACTTCCAAGTCCTTAATATCTTACCAGCAGACAAGCCTCTTAAAGTAGAGGCTTCGCGGATTATTCCTTTAAAAAAACTATTGTATAAAAGTTTTGTCCGCCTCCGTAGTGTAATGGTCAGCACGCTCGGCTACCGTTCTGGAGGTCCTGGGTTCGATTCCCAAGGAAGGTAAAATATAAATTATTTTTTCACTGTAATATTTATTCAATATTACCCTGGACTGGTAACCTGAAGCGGAGGGCTGATCACCTTTCCATAATGTGTTAACGATCAAGATAACACTGCGTTTATATGATGCAGTGCCCTATGCACCATTGGCGTGCGGATTAGGGTTTTTATCTTATGTAAAAGTATCAACCAAAAATTATGATTATTATAAATTATTATATGGGTAAGTTATATTAAATACTACCTGTACTCAACCATGCGTTTCTGTGGCTTCGTTTGCTTAAACGGGGAAGAGAGAAAATAGGTAATACACATTTCTCATATCGCTCACTCCTTTCAAGAACGTCATTAATCAAAAAACTTGATTTTTCAGGAGAACGTTTTTAAAGTTAAAAAATATAATACAATGTATTAAAAATAAATATTAAGCCACTTATTGAACTTTTTACTGTACAGCAGATCTATTTAGGTAAAACCTGAAGATTTTTTCTCCATTTGAAAAGTATTTAGTATATTTAAAAAAATACTTAAATAATACCTTTGCTTCGAAATGCAAAAACAACACTTTCTGCCCTGTAGCGGGTAAATATTAAGTTAAAAATATGCCGATTTTGCTGGGATATAGTACATTTTCTGGGCATTCCGAAAACACGCACAACTGAAAATTGACGATTTTTTATTTTTTGACGTTCTTGAAAGGAGTGAGCGATATCTTATATATGTATTATTTTCACATGGTTGTGAAACAACGAAAATATAACAAATCCACACATGAAACAACAATGCAATTAAAAAATTTAAAAATTACGAAGTGACAGTACTGTCAAAAAGCATGCTATCCGCCATGAGTAATGTTTAATATCGCTTATTTAGCTGTTACGTTCAAAAGATGGCACTGCCAATGCGGTAAAAAATGAGATAAAAACATATTTTTATCATTTACGAAATAAGTTTTTTTTCTCAAAAACAGGTATCATGGGTGTATATTAAAACATGAATATTTTGAGTGTGTCCAAATACTTGTTCACAAAATCTGGATTATCTCCAATTACAGGAGTTATTTTCATATTATTTTTAACATCTCATCAAAGATGAATAAGAATATGGAAGTCTGGGCATTTGCGGGGCATTTACATCTCACCAATAGATGTCTCTAGTGAAGTTCTAGTGATTCAGAACAAGGTTTCTAAATTGGTTCATATATATAGAACTAATTAATTATATACTTTTTTATATTAATCTGTAGGATATATAACATCATCCCAAATTTATATTTTAAATAATTTTCTGAATAAACGACATTTTTTAAAAAATTAACACATTTTACTTAAAATAAATATTACTGCATTAAAAAAATTTATGCCTTTTTAAATTTGAATACGATTCAGAAGTATTAAAAAGCATAGAAATATTTAATAAATAATACCATAAATTAAAAAAAAAAGATACCTGAAGATAATAATAAAATTTCAACTTAAAGGTCAATTAAGAATACTGAGAGTAAAAAAAGTATTATTTAGTATGGCATAAATTTGATATTTTATCATTTCAATGAATTGGATACCGGAACTGCTATAAATCTTTCTCTTAAACGATTGTTATTAAAACAAAAATAAAAAAATATAAGTTCTTCATTTCAACTCGTTAAAAAGTTTAATTCTTGTTTTTTAAATATAATATTATAATATAACCTACAATTAATTACTGCTAATTTTGTCTCCTCCGTAGTGTAATGGTCAGCACGCTCGGCTACCATTCTGGAGATCCCGGTTTCGATTCCCAAGGAGGGTAAAATAAATATAAGTGATTTTTTCACTGTCATATTTATTCAATATTATCCTGGACTGGTACCTGAAGTGGAGGGCTGATCACCTTTCCTTCATGTGTAAACGATCAAGATAACACTGCGTTTATATGACGCAGTGCCCTATGCACCATTGGGGTGCGGATAAGGGTTTTATTATGTATATATATAATATATATCACTAATTAGCGAAATCAATATCGAGAGTATCTCATACGTTCGAGCATGCTGGTACGATGTTTATTCTCAACAATTAGATTACTCTAAGTCATGTGTATCAAAAAGGGTTGAGCATTTAAAATAAACTTTTCTTCTTATAAAAAATGAACTTTTTATTGTTTACTTTTTATGTTTTACTTTTACTGTTACTACTTTACTAAGGTCCTTGAAGCGCGGGAGTGACGCCTTCACGTAAGTAACGATTGAGATAACACTTCATCAATACGACCCAGTGCCCTATGCACCATTGGGTTAGAAGAAGATAGTACTATATTATGTTATTTTTTTACTTATATAATTTTTGGAAACAAAATATGTCTGACTATAAAATATTACTCTCACCGTCTAGTCATGCCAACATAAATTATTATGATAATATTATATAGGCTACTTTATACGACTGTTATATTGGTAAATAGTAACTCACAGATTTTCTACCGGTTTGGAGACGTACCGGACTTCGTCAGGGCAATCAGCATTTCAGCATGCAAGCGACACTATTCGCCACTACCATGGCACTGTTCATACACTTAGACCTACGCAAAATATTCATCACATGCGTTATCAGTCGTACCGAGGAGTAAATATGTACTAAAAGGTGTTTGTAATATTCTCAATATTATTAATATTTAAAGCATTTACATTGTGGTTAGTCATTTTTACTTATTTATTTTTTTACAAAAATGTTAATATTATGTATTAGTAGTAACCACTCACCGAGATTTTTATGTCTACCGGTTTCGAGACGTACCCGTCTCTTCGTCAGAACAACCACTATCACAGCATGCGAACAATACATTTTACATCCATAGAAACATACAATAAAAAATATTTATCAATTCGTGATTTTTTAAAATCTAATTGGCATTCAAAGGCAAGTAAAAGGGGTGTCTGTTTATTTATAAGGAAGCCGAGGACCGGTGAGTTAGAGAAAGTGGGCGGGAACATGTCGCTCACTCCTTTCAAGAACGTCATAAATCAAAAATTGACAATTTTCAGTTGTGCATGTTTTCGGAATGCCCAGAAAATGTACTATATCCCAGCAAAAGCGGAATATTTTTAACTTAATATTTACCTGCTACAGGGCAGAAAGTGTTGTTTTTGCATTTTGAAGAAAAGGTATTGTTTAATTATTTTTATCAAAAACTAAATATTTTTCAAATGGAGAAAAAACCTTCAGGTTTTACCTAAAAAGATCTGTTGCACAGTAAAAATTTCAATAAGTGGCTTGATATATATTTTTCATACATTGTATTATATTTATAAACTTAAGAAACATTCTCCTGAAAAATCAAGTATTTTGATTTATGACGTTCTTGAAAGGAGTGAGCGATGTGATTGGTGACAAGTTTGTATTTTTCTACCGATGGAATCTTACCAAACACAAGATAAGACGGATCAGTAAAAAAATATTGATTTAAATAATAATAATAAGCAGCGGGCATCTCGGTGGTTCGAGCGCTACGTGCAGCGCAGTCAAGGGATAACTGGAGAAGAGTCATTGCTTCCACAAGGGTCACAACCCTCAGTAATAAGGAATAAGACAAAGAAGAAGAAAAACAATAAAATAAAAACACTTGTTGATTTCATATGCCCATTGTGGTAGTATCGGTCAATTTATAATATAATTTCTACTTAGTAAATACTACTATTTATTTAAATCTATTTGAACACATTTGATGATACATTTAACGACGTTAAATCGTCGACGACCGAAACACGTGAACAATATAATTTTTATAACAATGGAATTCATAAAGTTAAAGTTATGTTATTCTAGTACCATTATATATTCAAGTATTGTATATATACGACTGTTGAAAATTTAAGATAAATTTATTATTTATACGCATCGCTGATTTTATTTCATAATGATGTAATACATATTTCACGACAGATTCGACATCGCAAATGAACGATCATTTGTCTTAGATATTTTTTAAAGAATGGTGATCTTATTCAACCAGAAGAATATGAAATACAAATGGGGAAAATTGGCCACAAAATTCAAAGACTTCTTTGAGTGATTTTTATTTCATTAAAAACATCATAATATATTTTTTTTCGATGGTATTGAATTTATACATTGATATTTGGATATTTTTACTAAGATATTTTTTAAAGAAGGGTGATCATATTTTATCAGAAGAATATGAAATATAAATAGGGAAATTGGCTACAAAATTCATAGACTTATTCTTATTTCATTAAACATCATTATCATTATTTTTTTCGATGAATATTTAAATAAACACGATTTAAAAATACAAAACTCCTTCAGTGCATCCAAATTTCATCACTGGTTTTAAATTATGCGACAACAAATATAAAATATAAAAAGTACTTATGTTTGAAATCACATACCTGATCTTTGGAGCACACTTTTTTAATCTGGCAATCAATTTAAGTAACAGTTTTTTTGTGCTTTTCATGAATTCAGTACACTACACTATTAACTGGGGTGAAATAAAGAAAAAAATGTTCTAAACAGATATATTCAGGCAAGTAAAATAACACGGGTAACGAGTGAGGCAAGAGCACCGCCTTCCAAGCTGATTAAATTTTTTAACTGGGTTCGCGTATGAAATGTATTGTTACAATTCACTTCATCGGATACAAATTTTCTGCAGGCGCAAAAAATCATAAGTCGTCATTTTAAGTGTTTGTAACAAAGTATTTGTTTTATGACAAACCAAAACTACTTCTATCCTAATCCACACCAAATGGTTGCATAGGAGACTGTATCGAATTGCGTAGTGTTAAATTGATAGTCAATTACAAGAAGCAAGGTAATCAGTTCTGCGCTTCAGGTACTATGGACTACGTTGTCTAGGGAAATATTCATTATTATGTTATTTTTTGACATCTCATCAAAGATGAAGAAGAATATCTTTGATGAGATGTCAAAAAATAATATGAAAAATACTCCTGTAATTAGAGATTATCCAGATTTGTAACAAGTATTTGGACACACTCAAAATGTTGTGAAAAAATATAAATTTGAGAAAATCAATAACATTCATTTTTACCCCCTTGAAGATCGATCCCGGGACCTCCGGCATGACATCTAAACGCGCTTACCACTACACTCCAAAAAATGGAACTACTCTACGGAGAAAACGTACTTTACTTTGGATTTTATAAAAAAAAAAGTTTTTTTAATCTAGAAAAAAACTCTTTTTTTGTTGCATTATTTGTAATATCATTTTTGGTATAAGTATATCATAAGCCTGGATTTGTAAATAATGGATCAAATTGTGGTACGGTGAGCACTAAATCACAGACCTGTTCACAACGAGACTGAATTAGCCCGACTGCTTGTTTTGTTAAATACTTATGTTTTTGTTTTTTTTTTAATAGTAATAAATGACTACATAAATGAGTGACAAATAAATGAAGTCTACATTAATTTTGATGTCGAATTACCCGGAATGTTGAAATGTTATGTTAACCTAGCACATCTTGTTTTATTTAAAAGTGAACGAGTTTTATGTAATAAAACAGATACGTTTATCCACACTTATAAAATATGGCGCTTATACTTATAAATTATTATTATTCTCTGCATAATGTGATTACGAAAGGATTGAACCTTTTTATGTCTCTTTTTTTGCGAATTATACAAAATATTAACCATTTGCCGTATAACTTAAAACCGGTATATCTGCTACCACTTTTGTAATTACAGTAGGTACATCGAACCTGGAACGACCTCACATGAATCTTCTTTTTATTTTCGCTGGCTTATAGAATTGAAAGCTTTTCTTGTACTATAAGAAAATAATTACAATCGATGAACGAACATAATATTTCATCGTGGTGTTTCTTCTTTCTTAGAAGTTGAGAACAATAAATAGGATAAACGAATGTAATAATTATGATTTTATAATATACACACACATATTACGGGTGGGGTATATGTAGTTGGTTTAGACGTTAGACTGCAAAACGACTGCTACGTTGCGAGTTCGATTCCCCTACACTGGCAAAATAAATTCAAGAATTTCAATTGGTCTGAGTGTTTGTGCTATACATATTTTTCACACATGCCCTCCCTATCCTTACTTTTCTAACTGCAGACAAACCTCTTAAAGTATAAGGTTTCCTGGTTATTCCTTTAATAAAAATATTTATATACATATATGTTTATATATACAAATATATATATATATATATATATATATATATATATATATATATATATATATATATATATATATATATATATATATATATATATATATGTATATATATATATATATATATAAATATATATATATATATAAATATATATATATATAATATATATATATATATATATATATATAATATATATATATATATATATATATATATATATATATATATATATATATATATATATAAATATATATATATATATATATATATATATGTATATATATATATGTATATATATATATATATATATATATATATATATATATATATATATATATATATATATATATATATATATATATATATATATATATATATATATATATTTTCTTTGAGTCAGTCCTCGTATTTCGCAACGTTATGAAATAAAGCAATGTACAATAAAACTAAATTTTGCGTTCCGAGAAAAATATGCAGGTAAATGATCATCGGATGTTTTATTATTATTGAAGAAACACGTTATGTTTACGAAGAGGTATTCTAATAATAGACAAAAAGACCCGGCGCTGAATCACACGTGGTACCTACCTGTCGCTTATCAGTTTTCCGAACGTCACAAGCTTCGAACGATCGTCCCCCAAAGTTCCCGTGCGAACGTAATATCTAAACATACCGCGTAAACCTGTCTTGCATGCGAGCCTCGGTTATATCAACACCCGCAGCGCGAATTTTCCTTCAGTGCTGCTAAAAACCTCAGACATCGCGCGCTTAGCTGTCAATCAGACCGAGTTCCCGCGCAAACCCTTTGTCGCGGGTGTCGTGTTGTCTATGGTCACTTTTTTCCTAATTTTTGAAAAGTCAAGCTTCAGAGTTAGATTTGAAAGTACCTACTTTTTATTCTGCTCCGATCAAAGAACGATTTGAAATTTAGGAATAGAAGGTTTTACCAGCAATTTATCGACTACCTGTGCAATTTATATGCTTTTTTAAAAGTATTTGTTTTGTGGTGTCTCAAATAATTCAATTTTAAATACTCCTCGATATGTTGTGATTTTTTTAATTGAGACTCTTTTAAAAACGAAGTTAATTTTTATACATTTTTTGAAGTAATTAAATCTTTTGTATTTGAGTGCCAGTGCTGCATTAAATACTCAAGATGAGTTTGAAGATGAATTTGAAGAAATCTCAGTTGGAAATCAAAATGAGTCCTTCAAGAAAATTGGACTGTGAATACAATGTGATTGGAACAGCCATTCCAGGTATAGTTTATTTATTTTATTATCTTGAAATTGATATATTGGATAAAATTTGCATATTATAAAAACTAAATTTTATTTAATTTACATGTTTTTCCATCGAAGTTTTATGAATCCTTTTTTTTTTCTAAATGCAAAATAAAAAGTGAATTGTATAAAGCGACATTTTCGTAAAATATGACTTAAAAGGTCGCTTTGATTAAACTATGGGGAAAAGAAAAATCTTTGAACTCTCATTATTTCTGAATGTGAAAGAGCGTCTAAGTACACTCGCCGAATGAAGTGTGCTGGTATAATCACTTTACCACTTTACTAATTGTTACTGAAATTGTACCTGAAAAAAAGCACAAAACTTTCATTGGCAAAGTCATGTAGAATGTACAGCTTTTTAAATATTCTGGAGTGGAATTATGCATTGATTTATAAATTTGCAAACAAATTTTATACAATAATTAAAATGTAACTTTAATTTAAAATCACCATCAAAATTTTATTATAACACAATTATAATGTCTACCGGTTTCGAAGCTAAGCGCTTCTTTATCAATACTGATTTATACTTGATGAAGAAGCGGTTAGCTTCGAATCCGGTAGATATTAAAATGAAGTTATAATAAAAAAAATTATAGGGATTTTAAAAACAAAGTTACATTTTAATTATAAAATGGTAAATCAAAGTTAGTACTTCAAATGTAAATTAAATTTTACACTCTTGCCTTTCGGGAAAGCATAACTAGTTTAGTTCATGAAGTAATGATTTTATCTAAAGTTGAAAATAAATTTTGAGTTTAAAGAGGTAATTTCCTGTTTAACAATACAATTTTCTTAGATTAAAGTAATCTTTTATATTGATATTTTTTGGTGGAACTGCATTTTATAAGATAAAATAACAACTTAATAGTTTAAAATAACACCCGTACAGTATATTTGTGGATATATATATTTATTTTCTGATGTTCATTAAAACACCTCGTAGGAATTATTTAAATGCATACATATATGACGATATTTTATCATTGTTTCGATTAACATAATCCATTAAATTTTATTGCATTGTAAAGAATCCAAGAGACTATAAAAACTTCACAATTTGACAACAACTATCACCATGTTAAGAGAAACATATAGTTAAAAATCAGTCCACTTGATAAAACTATAAATAAGAATTATGCAATAATTAAAAAAAAAACAAATAATGCATTTTCAACACTTACAATTCATTAAGAGTAGAGTCAAGGATTTGAATCAAACGAGAATATTTTTTTATCTTAATTTATCATCAACACAATCTGCTTAAATTTATATACTGTCTAAAGACTATTATTTTTTGACATCTCATCAAAGATGAAGAAGAATATGGAAGTCTGGGCATTTACGGGGCTGACGACTGTCATAGGATGGTTTAAGTGATCACTTTACACACCTGTAACGTTCACCAATTCTACCCATTATTGACAAACACACTACTCAGACTTCCATATTCTTCTTCATCTTTGATGAGATGTCAAAAAATTATATGAAAAATAACTCCTATAATTGGAGATAATCCAGATTTGTGAACAAGTATTTGGACACTCAAAATGTTGTCTTAAGACTATATTAGAGTACGAGTATTTGACAAGGTTAAATCAATATAAATATTCTTCTTTGACACTTTGAATATATACCCAAATGGCGCATAGGGCAGTGCATAAAATCAACGCCCTATTAACATGATTATTATATGAAGCTTATGGTTTATGGGATTTAAAAAAATCTTATTTTTAATGAAATATGTATAAATAAATACATAAGTTTTTATTAATACGTCTAATTCAAGGAGTCTAGATCAACAGAGTAATAATTCATAATCAGTTATCATTGCTTCAGTTAGGTGATGTGTCCTAAATCCTATTCCACTAGTACAATTTTAATTATGTTTTTGTAATTCAATTTTGTATTTATTGAACAAAAACGATAAAGCATTATATGTTTCATTGAAATGGGATGCGAAGTTTAGTATAATAAAATAAATAAAAATAAAAATAACTATAAAAATAATTAGAATCAAATTATTGAAATGATGTGTTACATTACTTAAACTGTCCCCTTAAAATAATTTGAGGACGAAATATCCTATGAGTAATTGTTTAATATCGTTTTGTAACGGTTGATTTACACCATTTAATTCAATGCACTTTTTTATAACCGAAATAAAATTATAAACTGTTTTATTGTGTACATATTATTAGGTAACAGTTTATTTTTAATAACTCATGTTTTAAGTATAACATTTTTGTTTTATTTGATTTATTAGAACATATATTTGAAATGATGAAACCTCTGAAAGATTATCTATTAACGGCTAATTCTTATGCATGAACAAAGTCATTTTAAACTAAATGAAAGAAATTATGATAATTGTCAAAATAATCTAATTAGAAATAAATAAATGTAGTTTTTTGTATATGAATTGTTATCAATTTTAAATGTTGGCAATTAAAAATTCAGGCCAAAACAGTAAATTGTGGGACCCCATGGCGTAGAATATAACTGCTATAAATAAAAGAGAAAAGCACCAATATGTAGAGTACTTGGGGTTGGAAACCTTTACTCAAACTAGTTTGTGTAAGTTGTAAATACAATCCACTTGAAATTTGAAAATTGAAAGTCCTTTGATGTAAAATAGCTTTATAGCCTTGCTGGGTGGTGCTTTGTTGTGTTATCTGAGAGTAATTTTTAATTGCGTGTATAATAAATATATACATGCATATAAATTTATATATATATATATATATATATATATATATATATATATATATATATATATATATATATATATATATATATATATATATATATATATATTTATATATATATATATATATATATATATATATATATATATATATATATATATATATATATATATATATATATATATATATATATATATATATATATATATATATATATATATATATATATATATATATATATATATATATATATATATATATATATATATATATATATATATATATATATATATATATATATATATATATATATATATTTATATATATATATATGTATATATATATATATATATATATATGTATATATATATATATATATATATATATAAATATATATACATATATATATATATATATATATATATATATATATATATATATATATATATATATATATATATATATATATATATACATATTTACATAAACAATTATAATTTAATATTATCATCAATATTACATTAGTAATCATAATTATTGAATAATATGAATAAGGAAGTCTAGTGTATACCACGTTAGTTATATTATTCAAATCCTTCGCCCTTAACCTTACAATGTTTACAACAGCATTAATTTATATTATTGAAAGAATCATTAAATTATCTTAAAGGAATTAATAAGTTTAAAATACTAATTATTGTATATGAACAGCATATTCTATTTAAAGCATCATATCAGTTTATTAATCAATTTAATTTTCAAATGAATTAATTCATATTATAACACTTCCATTTTCTTTCATATAAAATGATAAATATTTTACTTATTGTTTCGGCATTAACTTTGTGGTAAGACATGTTACAATGATTAAAGAAAACACTTACTTTCCCCTCTCCTTATTTATAGAACAATTTTATATTTTATATTTTAGTTATTATACAGACCTGAATGATGGAAGTTTAACTTCTGAAACATGTAGTCTATAATAAAACTCAAGTGGTAAAAAACGAAGTATTTTCTTTAATCATTGTATTATGATAAATGTTTTGTGTCATGTTATGATACCTACACCTATGAGAATAAAACATGGTATCTATTAACAACATGTTTTGTTCTCTTAATAAACCCTAAAATATCGTTTACAGTAGAAAGGCAACTAACTTTATCAAAATATGACTATACGTGAGAAAAACATAGCTGGAGTATGTCAAATGTATACATAATAATTTTGATAATACCAGAGATTGACCGATATTCATTAAATAAATATTGTGTTAATTTTTAAAGGCAAACAAAATCATTTTCGATAATAACTATTACGTAAAATCATTATATTTACGGAAACTATTAAGACAACAAAATTATCGGAATTTCCAAAGGTGTCATCTGTGTATGGGATTTATATAATTTTGTTTAAGTTTTTATGCACTTCAAAGATAAAGTAGATCAAATACCCCAAATAACTTGTAAATACTCGAGATATTTGTATAGTGATACGAGGATAAACAAGATGTGGTAACATTTTTTAATGAATCATTTCGATTTTTTATTTATACGCTTAAAAGTAATTTTCGGATGAAAAATGAATCGAGTTTAATTTTTTTAAATGAATGTAATTATTAACTAACTAACTAACTATCTAACCAACAAGCCGCTTCTCCGCAAGGGTAGGCAGAGAGAATAGAACGCCATACCGTCTTTGCAAACATTCTTCGCCTCTTCCCATTTATGCATCTCATCGATAAGTAAATTAACCCTAAAAATATATTTACCAGGTTGTTTTAAACAAAAAAGGGTTTTTAATCAGTTAAAATATTTTTTGGTACTGAAAAACTGTTTATGTATGGCATGGAAGCATGGATTTGGAAAAACAGAGTGAGAGAATGTTTGCAAAGACAGAGTGGTGTAGGGTTCTATTCTCTCTGCCTACCCCTGCGAAGAAGCGGCTTGATGGTTAGTTAGTTAGTGAGAACGGTGCCCAAATATTACGAGATGTATTATTTTAAACCTTAAAATTAGGTTTTGAACGTTTTTTTTAAAACTCTTATTGTCATAAGACACATCGCTCACTCTTTTCAACAACGTCATATTTCAAAAATCATACATTTTCAGTTGTGCATGTTTTCGGAATGTCCAGAAAACGCACTATATCCCAGCAAAAGCGGCAATTTTTAAACTTAATATTTACCTGCTACAGGGCGGAAAGTGTTGTTTTTGTATTTTGAAGAAAATGTATTGTTTAATTTTTTTTTTTAAATTTACTAGATGGAGAAAAAAACACCTAAAAAGATCTGTTGCACAGCAAACAATTCAATAAGTGGCTTGATATTTATTTTTAATACATTTTATTATATTTTTAAACTTTAAAAACGTTCCTCTGAAAAATCAAATTTTTTGATTTATGACGTTCTTGAAAGGAGTGAGCGATGTGTCTTATGACAATAAGAGTTTTTTAAAAACCTTTGTTTTTTTAATCTTTAATCACACAATAATCAGTCACATTTTTCCCTTCCGGTAAACTAACCTAAACCTGATGTACGATAGTCAAACGTAACGCTAATGAATTTCTCTCAAATATATGGTAATTATAAGGAAATTGACCATTTTAAATTTGTTCAACTCAGATTTCGAACTCAGGACGTCATACGGAACATCCAAATACGTGAAAATACCACAGAGTCAGAAAACATGTATCGTAGTTTTCTAGCTAATTACATCACACTGGTAAATCCTATTAATGAAAAAGAAGGAAAAAAAGAAAATATATCACGCACATGAAACTGCTTTAATTTTTAATGACACGATAAACGTCTTTATTTTATATGTTTTATTTTCCTGTCTGATATCGATTGTCCAGTTTAAACATATTATTTAAAAGAAACAAAGTTATGGTTCGCAAAATTATTGAAGTCTGATTTTTGAAGTTGTTAAAGGAAGCGTGTCGATGTTTTGACGTACAATTACACATCACACCTATTTCACACTATTAATCAATTTTACATCACATCCTGGCCCTGTGTTTTTGGGGGAGTCAAACGTCTGTATATAATTAGTAGTCATTATATGTATGGAACACTAAACTTACGGACGTAAAAGCTTAAAGACTTCTATCGAGCATTCGAAAGAACCAACAGATTTCGATAAATTTTCGAGTGCAGAATTTGTGTCTTTTTTCTCAATTCGTCCGCTAGAGAGACGAACAACATGAAACATTGTACGAAATAAAGATATAAGTGAACGTCAAGTATTTTTATAAGGAAGAAAGCATAAAAATTAGTTCGTCATGTACCTGAAAAAATATCCGGAGCGGAAGCTAATGCGGATGCGTCTGCGTCGTCATGATTGGTCCCCGATATACTTTAATATTAGTCAAAACCTTCGAGATTTTTCTTATGACATAATTTTACTATATATATATAGATTACAGATGTTTGTGGATATTCTAAATTAACATTTTTAATAACAAGTTTATATATTTTATTAAAAACTGTATTGTATAAAAATATTGGTTGCTAAGAAAAGACGTTCAATTAAAAATATTATGAGTTTATTATCCTTATTAAAATGATAACTCTGGCAAGGATGCCACATAGTTGTGTAAAATATAAATTCATGTTTTCACGCAGTACGTTACTAGATTTTTTTTTAATTCGGCATTTTTCGTTGAAAAAAATATTTCATTGATAAAGCATTCTTTTTGGAGTATGTTTAATATTACCCTTGACTAGTATCCAAAGCGCTAAGCTGATTACACACACACACGCACACACAGACACGCGCGCGCGCACACACACACACACACACACACACACACACACACACACACACACACACACACACACACACACACACACACACACACACACACACACACACACACACACACACACACACTTTTTAACTTTTCATTTTATTATACCAATGCCTTTAAATTATTATTTTTTGTATACGAGTTTTACTTAGCAAATACTCGTACTACTATTTCTTAAAATCTATTATGACACGTGTTTCGATGCATTCCGCATCATTTAATACGGTGTTTGACAATAATGCGTAATGTATCGAAACACGTGTCACAATAGATTTTAAGAAATAGTAGTATTTAATAAGTAAAACTCAAGTGAAAAAGATTTAACCACAAAGTGACTGCCGAATCAATGTATGAAATTGAAATTCGTTACTTGGGAACTTGTTCGTTTTAGTATTCATGTTATGATACACGTATTTTATATAAAGTAATAATTAAATGTTTTTAAATATTAGTTTGTCGAAATAATCGTTTCTCTTGGTGATAACCCTTGAATATAAATCGGAAAGAAATGAGTCAACGGTTATATCGTATGTAAATGTGTACTTAGTTATATGATAACTCATGTTGGAATTTTATAAATTATCCGTCATTAAATAAAACTGACCAGTCACTTTTTTCTTTGCGTTCCACAATAGTGTCAAATTTGTTTATACAATAACATTTAAACAACTCTAGACTCTTTTCTTCGAGTTAACGAATATTTTAAATTTTCAAAGAACAAATTTTTATTAAATAACTTGTGTTTTTTTTTTAATTATTCGCTTTTGTGAGCGCGTGATAATTTTTGAGTATTTTTAATAAATAATTTATAAAAATGGACGTGTTTCGCTCAAAATTTTTAGATAGATTTTTGAGATTGCTAGGAAGGAGAAGAAGAAGCGGTTATGAAGAAATTGGTAGTGAAAATGAAGAAAGAACTGGTAATTAATTATTCCTAAAAATTTAACTATTTTGTTGTATTTTTTTTTCTACATTCGATTTTTTTGTCATTTGACGTCTCACAATTTTTTTAAGTATATATGATGTGCCACTATTAAATTTACATAGAACGGTTAACTTGCAAAATAAATTACAGTTTTTGTATTTTGGTTTTTGAATTAATGCGATCGTTCAAATAGATGTTACAAATAGATACCTGAACAATTACTTCAAATCAGAGATGTTCTATTTGGATATCATTTTATATATTAAGCAAAGTATGTTGGAATATTCCTGAATATCAAAAATTAACATACGCATTTCCATACTTTTAACATACATACATATTGTATCTTCCGTAAATGTATTTTACAGTCATTATTACTTTTACAGTCTTTTTTATTATAATAAAAAACCGTTATTTTCATCGATACTTAAAAAAAACTGCTCCCTACAAAAACTTCACAAAAATCTGCTTAGCATAAATTCTTTCTATGATGTACTTAGATATATGTGTTTCTTTATCTTTTTAAATATAAATCTCGCCTAAATATACACTCAAAACATGATTTTTTTTGTAAAAATGTACTACAATATTTAAAAATAAATCCGTCATTTCCAAAGTTGAAAGATAAAAGCAATTAAAGTCATTTAAAAAATGCTTATTGTTCCGTAAGCTTTCGCTTAAACCTTGAAAAAATACTTCTGTATGATTTAGTCTTGACCTTAAATTTTTAACAGCACGGTCACTTTTATAACTAAACAATGGTCGTAGAACAGAGACACTTTGTGGACAATAACTATAAATTATTATTTCTTGGCCGTTGGGTAATCTTGAATTTGTAAGTGCAATTAACCCGACAGCTCCCAATGCCACTAACTGGTGTCTTAACGCAAACTACATTAAAATCCCCTATAAGGTTGATATAGGTACCGCATTATCAGAGGGAATGTTAAAAGTAGTTAGTTTTAAAAATGGTATTTTTCTATTTTTGGAGAAATAAAATACTTTGTTTTTTGATCCACTCACATTTTTATTAAAAACCAACTAGTTTCAGCAACAATCTGTTGCCCTCTTCAGGGTTTGTTTTATAACTATTTTTCGTTTGTTTTATGTCAAAAAATATATTAATTTTGTTTTATGCCATAAAACAAACCCTGAAGAGGGCAACAGGTTGGTGCCGAAACTAGTTGGTTTTAAATAAAAATGTGAGTGGCTAAAAATATTAAGTATTTTTTATCTCCAAAATATATTACAATGATCAACAAAGTTAAAACATAAAATATTCAAATAATTTTTCTATTCTTACCAGCGGAAAACACTGAAGTAAGTAATTTAATATTAAAATATAATTTAAAAACATTAACTCACTACAATTTTTCATTGATAAACGCGGTATCTATCTGGGGTGGTTTACTGTGCAGGTTTTTTTTAAAAAAACCGTGTAATTCTCAAAGCCTGTATTTTAAGAGGCTTATCTGCAATAAAATAAACACTAAATATGTTACAAGTTTTGGAGGAATACACCTATGGTATTGCCAGCTTGAAAGGACTTTTTGCTTTGTAGAATTCTGAACACATTTCTTTAGAAAAAAATAATAATTTCACTTTCATAATGTGACAGCTTTAGGTATAACATTTGACAATATGGTACCAAAAACTTTAAAAAAATGTTTTTATATACATATATATATATAATATGAGTATGTGTATGATAAGTTGTAAAAATATCCGAGCAAACCGATTACTGTGTTTTAAAAAAACATTTATAATGAACAAAATATTTTTAATTATATGTATATGAATGCAATGCAAACATGATTTTCATAATGAACTTCTACATATTATCGATCATAAATTTCCACAAGCTATGTAGTACGAGTTTTTTTTACCCTCATATTTAATTAATATCACTCTGGACTGGTACATAAATCCCAGGACTACATGTACCAGTAAAGTCAAAATACCTTACCTTCATACAATTAACGATTAATATGAGACTTTGTCGAAGCGAAATATTTCCCTATGTACCACGATAAGAATTAAAAGAAAAAGAAATGAGAGTACTGATACCCCAAGTGTCTTAGCCATTGCTGTTATTCTTCTTTTCTTATATCCTATCTTTTTCTATTTTCTTTCTTGCCCAATTAGGCTTTGTCCTCTGTGTACTAATAACGCAATAAAGCTCAAACTATTTTGTTTATAAGAGCATTAAGGTAACACATAAAAAAATGTTTACAGAGTAATGGGTTTACTTAACAAACAAAAAATAACTGACGGTTACTTTTAGTATACAAAAAAACAAAGCAAGCAGTGTTCAAAGAACAAAGACGAATTTGTATTCAATAACAATATTTTTCTTGGTCAATCGGTAGGTACTATTGCATTTGGAAATGCAATTAAACGACATCCGCTTTCTGACCTTCCGATGAAATTGCGAAAATTGTTAAACTCGACAAATTAAAAGTCCATTATTTAAGATTTCAAGTCGCATTTCCGTGACAAATTATGTCGAAGGTTCAGACGATAAAACTGTGATAATTATATTTTCCTGTGAAAACTTTGACCCTGTGGAATTTCCTAGACTTTGGTCGTAAAATTTCATGTAATATTCAAAATTATTAAAATATAAAGTTATTAATTTTTCTTCGTAGCTATGTAATAAAATAATTGTAAAGATTGCCATACAAGCTGCCTATAATTATATATTTTTACTGATACTGTCACGAGCCATCGCCCAAGTTATCGCCCGACTTCTTTGATAGGAGTCCCTTAACCTTAAATATTCCCAGGATTACGAGCGTTACAATAAAATTATTTTTCTTTTAACCAATATATGACCAATATACTAAGGCGTTTTAATTAAAAAAAAAGTAAAATTTAGAAGTCTCTACAATTTCGGCATTCTTTATCCAACGTTCTTTTAAATTATACACTTGTATAATTCTACTTATTGAGGTTTATTTCATTACACAACTAGTTTCAAAAACATCAGTTGTTTTCATCAAAAGGTGATTAAAATTAGTTTTTGTAATCACCTCTTGATGAAAGCAACTATGTTTTTTTTAACTTGTCGTGTGCAATGAAATAAAACTCAATAAAAGTTATTAAAGAACTGTTTTTAATAGATTTATATTATCCACTGACACTTCGTGATGGAATTGCATTTTTAATTTATTATTAGATTAAAACCAATATTTTTAGCTTTTCCACTTTTTTTTTTTTTTTTTTTTTGTGGAAAAAAAGTGGAAAAGCTAAAAATATTGGTTTTAATCTAATAATAAATTATTAAAGAACTGTTTAATTTTTAAAATAAGCAACATGTCATTCCACAACGTTAATGCCAAATCGATAAATAATCTTCTTTTGTAGTACCGTATTTCTCAGTGACCTTTAAAATTTAAGTAGCGATTATCAATTATGTTATATAATACTTTCTAATCAACATCGGAAATACGACTGTTTCTTGATGAATTTCGATTCATTTATATTTTAAATTCATACATATTAAAAGTGTTGATAAAAAATAAGACTTTTTGGTATGTTTTCATTATTTTTTGTTATTTTTTCTTTTTAGTTCTGAGGCTGGGTACGCGACACATACAAGCACAACTCCTCTTCTTTGGGATGGCTATCAGCGAAGCTGTAGGGGTCGCTCTGAGTGTAGGAATCGTTGCGATGACTGATCTGTACAACACTAATGCTGATGTGGAGGTACGTGCAGTAAAAATGACATTTTTTGAATTCCCTAACGTATAAGTGACTCTGAAATATAGCTACGTCTTAACACCGCTTATCATAGCCCTACTTACGCCACAACTTTATAATTTTAAAGATCAAACCTAGTTTTCAGTGGGTTTACTCTTTATGTTTAAAGTTACAGTGGAACCTCTCATAACGAGCACCTCTCATAACATTTAATTCGTAAAACGAGCAAAAAAAGTGAAAAAATCACTCCCTTAACGAGCGACAATTCGCGTAACAAGTTACAGAGAATGGGCAAGTCCCCCTTTCACGACATTCACTTGTAAGCTTGTTAGTCAAAACAAAAAAATGTTTCTCAAACGAGTAAGATTCTGGAACAAATTATACTCGTTATTAGAGATTCCAACTACTATAATTTAATTTTTAATTCAAGTTTTATTTAGTAAATATCACTTTTCAAAATTTGAATACTACTATTTAAAATTATTACGTAAAACTTAAATTAAAAATGGATAGATTTTACCACAATGTGACTGCCGAATCAATAAATGAAATTACTATAATTTCAGGTGATTCACGAGTGAAAATTCTCGGCAAAAACATTTATTTTTCTTTTATAAATGTGTATATTTTTTAAATGGTAGCTTTGTTTATTAAAATGTAGAAGTTTCCCATGAGATGCATTATCATAATATTTACATTCTCCGAGATTTAAGGAAGATTAACCGGTTCCTTGGCGTGAGTATTCCAATAAAGCAATATCAGCATCGTCATACTTATAATTCTTTTGTTGATATTCTAATTAGTGCTAAAAGCCTCTTAGACTTGAATATCCTGTTCATCAAGTCAATATTTTACCGTGATAAATAGAGTCTTTCTAACTAGGTTCTAAAATTATTTGTGTTTTCATATATTCAATATGCAAACACTACGAACAAAACAAATTTATGACGCCAATGTAGTTAGAAACAGATGCAAAGGAAGATCGGGGAGAGAAAATTTAAAATTGTCGACAGTGGTAAAGTTAGGAGTCAGAATAACCGGAGGGTATATTTGTTCACCTCTGTAGTATAATGGTAAGCCAGCTTAGCTACCGTTCCGAAGGCCCCGGGATTGATTCCCAGGGGGTTCAAATAAATATAAGTGATTTTTTTTCACTCTAATATTTACTCAATATTATCCTGGACTGGTACCTGCAGCGGAGGGCCGATCACCTTTCCTTCAGGTGTTAACGATCAAGATAACACTGTGTTTATATGATGCAGTGTCCTATGCACCATTTGGGGAATATATGGGGAGAGAAAACCGCGTAAAACTCCTCAGGAGAAGCCGGACTGTTGACTGTCGTCAACAGGCTTTCCGTTCCACTAGAAGAGGGTTCGGCATTTTGTGTCCTAGCTTGGTTTATGGTACCAATGTCCAATGTCGCTATTTTTATCATATATGATACCAACTCTCGTGAGCGTTCCTTATGAACTAACACAGATCAGATGTGGAATTGGTCCTCACCCAGGCTCCTGCAACGCGCCTCCAGCTGTTGTCTTTGAAAGCTGAAGTGGGAGCAAAAAATAACATATGAGAGATATCATGAAATGTCTCATCATTACACGTACAGCTATTGATCTCGGAGAACTGTATTAATGTGAAAGAGGCGAATATTGTTTGCAAAGACAGATTGGTGTGGAGTTCAATTATGTCTGCTTACCCCCGTGGTAAGCGGCGTGATGATGAGTAAGTAATATACATAATGTATCATAAATAAATATAAATATTAATCCATTCAGACGTGACAATTCGCACGTCAGTATGAAATCAGAAACATGACTGTAAATTTATACCATAATAAATATTATTTTTCTCAACTTTTGCGTGGCATTGCGAACTGTTAATGGCTGTTATGTAATTGGACGTTATTAATTGGCTCGCTTAGAGAAATGACACGATCGCATATTTTAAGGTTAATGATTATTACGTCCGATGATTCAATGCAAGAAGCCTTGGGAATGGCAAGTTCACAAGATATTTGCGCAACCTTCGAGTCGTGGTCGGGTCATTTCGGCCGGTCGCAATTATTCGTGTTATTAGCGTATTTATAGTTAAGGTATAAATGCCATTTGGTATTATTATAACATCTAGGAAGTGCAAACATTATTGCACAGCATGTAAATGTAATTATTTTTTTTGACATTTCAAAATGAATAAAGAAAAAAATGAAATTCTGGGCATTATCAGGGCTTACGATCGTCATAGGCTTGCTATGATTGACAATCACACTACTAAATTTGTTGAAACGTCTAGATATTATATATTAATATATCGATGATGTTTTGAAAAAAATCCTAGTTGGAGATAATCCAGATTAGTGAATAAGTATTTGTACACATTTAAAGTTTTGTAATTAAAAAGTAACGCCAGAAAAATCATGTGTGTGATTGTAATCCAGGATTCAGATCTCACATACTAATATAAGAGTTTCTGCTCAGTAAAGGGCTTCTCTACATTTCACCAATCGATGTCTCTAGTGAAGTTCTAGTGATTTAAGAACAAGGTTTCTAAATTGGTTCATATATATAGAACTTCCAAGAATTTGAGCAGTGTGGTTGTCAAAAATGGGTAGAATTGGTGAATGTTACACGTGTGTAAAGTGATCACTTAAACCAGCCTATGACGGTCGTAAGCCCCGTAAATGCCAAGAATTCCATATTCATCTTCATCTTTGATGAGATGTCAAAAAATAATTAAAAAGTAATACGTTTCTGACATTTCAACGTGGATGAAGTTTTAACATATATGAAAGTCTGAGTTCTCTATAAATGAATCATAAATATATTGATATCTCAACATAGACGAAGAAGAACATGGTAGACTGAGTATTCGTATAATACTCTAAATAAAATAACTGGTCAAATGATAATTCTCTTTGTATACAATAATTAATGAAGAAAATGACACACAGCTAATGAAGGTTTCTGCTGAATAAAAAGCTTACTCAACTTAACCATAGATGGTACCACGAACGTATGTGTAAACGAAGTTATTATTTAAAACACAATATATACAAGTTCCGAAATTTGAGTATTATGGTTGTCAATCCTGAGTAGAATGGAAAATATTACATGTGTATAAAGTGATCAATCATACTTGGCTTTATAAAACAGGTCGTCAGCCCTGTGAATATTGCTTCCATATTCTTCTTCATCTATGTTGAGATGTCATATTTTATAATAAATTACAAATGGTTTAGTTACCATTACTCGGTCTGTGATTCTAGGAATATGATGAATATGAATACGGAATGGAAAATTATAAATTTTTATCTGTATTTCATATTTTTTATATAAATGTAAGCGAAGTTATGCTAGTTTTCTTTCAAAACGACGGTATGTCCCCCGCTAAATATACATAAATATTTTACAAATGATAATCCGTACATAAAATCATCCGTACATGAAATCATAATTTTGACTACCAGAAGAGAATATGAAAGAATCAATGATATTTAAGTCAACCTTGACAACTTTCGTTTTATTGCAAATGATTAAGTGATTTTTTAAAAACTAAGCATGATATTTATTGTAAAGTTGAAATATTAATGGAATCTAAAAATGCGGAAATCTGGCCATCTTTTTAACGAAAATGTGCGAACAAAAAATCAATTTGTGTAACCTGCATTCACGATGTCTAGTTCGACACGAACTCTCGAGGTAGTCAACTGATATGAGTAGCTACGTATGTACATTAAATAAATCGCAATTATATAACGTCCATATAATGTTATGAAATTATCATACTTTAGTTAATACATGGAGGAAAAGTAATATCTGTTTTCGTTTAAATTTTTATTTCGTGTCGAATAAGGTTGCGAGAACTAGGAGGAATTCATTGCTGTTAAAGGTCAAATTAAAATATTTTCTGGTGCAGGTAATAGGGTATTTATTATCACTCGGGAGGAATATCTTATTTAACATACTCAACCTATAAAGGATTGTGTAAGACTCGTTTTGTGTTTATAACAGCCGATATAATCAATGTTTTCATTAATTTTTTTGTTTTGCAAAATTCGCCTTCGTAAAAACATTGTTTTCGTAAGTTGGTAACGAATGAAGTAACAGAAACGAATTCACACTTCTACTATTACAGCTCTATAAAGCATATACATAAAGGGATACGCCCCATAACACACCCGATGACTTCTGTACATATTTCAATAAGAACGTTACCGATAGTCTTGTGATTTTTCATATTAATTTATTAGCCAATAATAACACATCATGAGAATGATCCACTGACTTAAACTTTGGATTGTACCTTTCAATTGCATTGCATATGAATCTTTATTGAATCTGGCATTTACAAGGATAAAGACCTGTCTTTGGCTGGTTGACTTTAAACTCTGTGTAATAATACCCATTATAGCATTTGACAACCACATTTTTCTTATTTCACAAAAAATTCATTTATGCATTGAAAAGATATTTCTATTTCTTTAACTTTTTTATTTGCTAAGAACTCTTCTTCTCTGTCGAGATATCAATTAAAAATCTTGATGGATTTAATCACTGTCGGTTCTTGCAGGTGATTAATCCGTTCAATAAAGTATATGTATTTAAAATATTCAATGTCAAGAACTCGCATCGAGTTTACGCTAGTTTCTTGCTAGGCCACGGTCGATCCGTTTGGTAAAATATTACTTAATCGTTACACCATACGTTAATATAAGACCGTAACATTATTTCCTTGTAATCAAAATTACTGAATGTAGAGCGTTTTTTCTGACACAGATTTTATTATAATAAACTGATGAAAATGGACACAAAATCGGTTTAATAATTATGATACTATATGGTACATATACCATAGTATGCATACATATGTATGTATTGTGTTAAAGTATTGGCTGTACACATATATTCTATTCAATAGATTTTTGAACTTTTGAAACGGTTGTTATATTATATTTAAAAAAATCGACAGATGAATTAAGTTTCGTTTTTTTTTATTGAAAACAATTTTTTTTATGTTTTGTGATTGCTTTGTTTGCTTTTCTTATATCCTTAAAATATTGTTCTAGTTTAAAGCATCGTTTGTTGATTTTATTATAATAATAATAATAATAAAACCCTTATCCGCACCCCAATGGTGCATAGGGCACTGCGTCATATAAACGCAGTGTTATCTTGATCGTTTACACATGAAGGAAAGGTGATCAGCCCTCCGCTTCAGGTACCAGTCCAGGGTAATATTGAATAAATATGACAGTGAAAAAAAAATTGTTTTATTATAAATTGATTTTATTATAAAGTGAAAATATTTTAAAATGGTTTGAGGAAGAAGCCCAGTATAAAAAAAAAAATTAAAATGATTTTTACACAATTTAAACAAAGTTTTTTTACTAGTTGATGATCTAAATAACTAACAAATTAACCACAACCCCTCTTCTGTAGGGGTAGGTAGAGAGGATAGATCGCCAAACTCCTTTGTCTTTACAGCTTTTATTTTTCAAAAAGACTAATATAAACGATTTCAATTTAATACCATTTTCAAGACTTAGAAGGTTGAAAATGTGTTGTTGAACCAGAAACTTGGACAAAAGAGTCAGCACCGAACACGGAACCACAACACAACTCAATTGTTATTGGTAGATTACTTCAGTTTTCTGATTTATTGACAATTTGATTTCAGATATTCGAATGGGACAAACAGACACAGGATATAATCCTCAGTTCGTTCCTGTGGGGGTACTGTATCATGCAACTTCCTGCCGGGCAGCTCGCGCATGCGTACGGAGGGAAGAGACTCCTCGTGATGGCTTCCGTTGTGAATGGCCTATCCTCTCTTCTAATTCCCTGGTCTGCACACATTGTGAGTAGTATTGCATACTTTTTTTAAACATTATGATGATAGGCTTTTTTTTTAAACGTTGTTTAAATTTGACAATATTTTATGTTTTAAAATATCGTAATTCATACGGCTGTCCAAACTTAAAACACAGTAAGGGTCATTTTTTTGTAGTACGTTTTTTTTTGCATTTATGGACTAAGTAGAACCTACTTAGTCCAAAAATGCAAAAAAACGTACTACAAAAAATGTCCTTTTCTGTGTTTTGAGTTTGGACAGCCGCATAGGTTGGTTTACCCCTTGATTGGAAATTGTGTTAATTTTTGGTTAAATTTTTACAGTGAAATGTGTTTAAATAAAAAAAAAGGAAACCTTCAGTGTGAAAAAAGACGTAAAATACAATGGAACAAAATTACCACTGTCACAACTCTTATTGAAAACTAATGGTGCATAGGGCACTGCATAAAATTGATGAATTCTCGAAAAAAAACATGGTAAATAAGTACTTATACTGACTCTTATTTGCACCTAATGGTACATAGGGCACTGCATAAAATCGAATTAAATTTGATCGTTTTTTATATGAAGGCAGGGTGATCAATCTCGGAATGGAGGTATCAGTCTAGGTTAATATTAAATACATTTGAGATTTACAAAATACTCAAATTTCCAGGGGAATCGAACCCGGGACCACCAGCATGATAATCAAATGTACTTTACACTATCAAGTATTCAAATAGTCGATCTTGACAAGTTTTCCTCGATCTTCTTCTGCTTCTAATACCAACCACATTTGCCTCGATTATTTATTTTACTATTCTTTCTTCACTCATGATCAAGTATGTATTTTAAATACTTCAAGGTAGTCAGGTTAGGAATAATTGGTGGGTATGTATGTTAGTAGATGCATGTATATGGAAGAGGAGAAGATTGTTTGCAAATATTGGTGTGACGTTCTATATTATCTCTGCCATTAATAAACTCAAAAAAGTGGTCATTAACAAATGCTTTATTTAAATATTTAAACAAATTTAAGTAATTTAGTTTAAATTATATAAAATGGATAATGATCTACATGACAGTAAAGGTTAAAACCATAGTTTATAGTGATAATTTACGATTTAGTAATAATTATCAGGCTTATGGGGAATATTACAACAAATATTACGAAATATGTAATGAGTGCTTACTCTGACCATGTAGGCTATACGGGTGCGTATTCTTCGTATTATACATACTTGTCATATGCATTGCGTAATAATTTTATTCATAGTAATCACCTGCAAAATATAAAATTATCATAAAATTCTAGCCGCATTTTAAAGGATATATTTTATCAAGATTTTATATTATGTATATCGTAGTCGTACAGGAGAAAAAGACTTTTAGAAAACTTAAAATATTCAGGACGACCATTTAAGTCACTTTTGCTTAGCAATAATATAAACATTTATACAGTTTGTCATATAAAACAAGTAAATAAATTATATTCCCAAGTTTAAAATCCTTTGGGATCTTTTTCAGGGCAATATTATGGTAGTAAGATATCAAATAGTCAATCATCACGTTTTTGTAAAAAAATGCACTTGGTCACTTTCTTCTTTATGACTACGATATCTTAAGCAGAGATGAAGAAGTGTATGAAAGCCTGGGAAATACAGCGCTTATGATCTATCATTAGCTGGTTTAAGTGATCAATTCGTCATTCTACAAATGATTGATTTTCAACACTACTCAAGTTTCGAAAGTTATTTTTATGCTGTGAAGCATAAATTTGTTTAAAACATTTTGTCGGTGATACATGTGGTTGAATTTTGTAAAGTTCTTTCAGAATTATTATACATACAAGGAGATGCCTGAAAATATCGTTTTAAATTATTATTATGCTTATTTTAAGAACAGATTTTTTTTTAATGAACATCTTTCTTTTTTTATATTAATGAAGATGGAAGACGGGGCATCCCACGGATTACAACCCGGCATTTGCCTTTTTTATTTATATTTTTTTTCATGTAATATATAAATGATCGTACCAACCTAATAATCATTTGCAATTTTGTTATATATATATATATATATATATATATATATATATATATATATATATATATATATATATATATATATATATATATATATATATATATATATATATATATATATATATATATATATATATATATATATATATATATATACACAACAGTCAAACCATTAAATAAATACATTACTTGGCTCTTTCGAGAATGGATTCACTTCCTAAGCGTGTATTGTAATATTTTATAAGAGTACCTTGCACCATTTATTTACTATGACAAGCTTGAACAATTACTCCAAATTTTATCTCTTACACGGATCTAAGTCCTTGCAATGCATTTTACTGACTCACATTCCCCTTAGTGAAGACGCAAGTTTATTTGTTTCCGTACAGTCGGACATTATACGATACAACTTTCATAGTTTGATCAAAAGAATCGTACCAATTTGAGGTCGTTTCCTACCGTAACTGTCAATTTTATAGCCCTGCTAATATAATCGGAAACCGATCATTAATAACGAATGGAATTTTTCTTATAGTATATGATATGATACATGGATGTAACAAAATGAGTGTGACCTTCATATTTTTTAAATAAAATTTTCACATAACTTTTTTACGAGAGATAAAATGTCATTTTTGCTAGATTTCTGATAAAATTTAATTCTTAAATTTAAAAAGAAAAACGTTATGCCGCACATTTGTCAAAGAGAACGTATTTCAACTGTAATATTAAAGTAAAAACATGTTAGCTATCTTATAAAAGAGGTAAATAAGTTATACAAATAGTAAAAATTCAACAGTTAACCGCAATACACTGAAAACTGAATATCAGTCATGACGGCAGCATGCTTCTTGACAATTCTTGTCACTTCAGCATTTTCAATGTACGAAAAAATATTGGAAAATTGAAAATTCTGACATGTTTGTTTCCCATTTTCTTTCCTTACAGTTTTATTATTATTTTTTTATTTAACCAGACTGAGCTACAGCAACTCGTGACTGAGTACAGCTAGTTAGTTGAATAAAGACTTTAAAATAATTGTATTTTGATAACGCACTGTACTTGAACAGGATTTGAAAAATTCCCATATTTTTTTAGATTTCATTAAATTTACGATTTAAAAGATTGGGTCCATTCATCAAAGATCATGGGATTTGAGTTATACCATTTTTTTTACTCGGACTTGATAACAATCGGATGATATCACCAAACAAGCAAAAACGGATTTACCGGCAAAAACTATTATGTAATTATGGAGTAAAGGTCTTTGTGCAGTTTTCAAAACTACAGTATTAATATAAACTAAAATCGTGATGTCATAAAAATTAAGGTATTTTATGACCGATCATAGTTTTCAATTATGATGTTTCATAATTTTTGGGGGTCTCTTCATGAATTATGTAATAACCATTCATTTCATAATTTCAAATGGTGAAGTTTAAAAACATCAAAATGGTTTACAACATTTTGAGTGTGTCCAAATACTTGTTCACAAAATCTGGATTATCTCCAATTACAGGAGTTATTTTCATATTATTTTTTGACATCTCATCAAAGATGAAGAAGAATATGGAAGTCTGGGCATTTACGGGGCTTACGACCGTCATAGGCTGGTTTGAGTGATCACTTTACACACGTAAAGAATTTGAGAATTAGAATTTGAGTAGCGTGGTTGTCAATAATGGGTAGAATTGGTGAATGTTACACGTGTGTAAAGTGATCACTCAAACCAGCCTATGACGGTCGTAAGCCCCGTAAATGCCCAGACTTCCATATTCTTCTTCATCTTTGATGAGATGTCAAAAAATAATATCAAAATGGTTATTTATTTATAATTCAAAGAATCGGTTGTTGTGATATATTAAACAAAATCAATCAATTTAATGTGAGCGGTAGGTAAAAAGGACTTAATATATTTATTTTTATCCCTCACTATTTTATTTGAAGTAGATAAAATAAACACACGTTTTGAGAGATTTACGTCTTGTACTAACATGAATACTATATTATTAGATTAAAACCAATATTTTTAGCTTTTCCACTTTATTTTTATTTGACCAGCGACCGGGTTTCGTCGTTACCGACATCATCAGACTGGTCCAGTCAGACTGGTCCAGGACTGGACCAGTCTGATGATGTTGGTAACGACGAAACCCGGTCGCTGGTCAAATAAAAATAAAGTGGAAAAGCCAAAAATATTGGTTTTAATCTAATAATATATTAAAATGCAATTCCATCACGAAGTGTCAGTGGATAATATAAATCTATTAAAAAGTAACCATGAATACTATCGCAAACTAGATCATTAAGAGACGTATGAAAATATTATGTGTGTGTTAAATGATCACTTATCCAGCCTATGGCAGGTATAAGCCCTGAAAATACACAGAGTTCTTCAAATTCTTCTTTCTTTATGTCGAGATGTCAAAATGTAAAAATTACCTTCATGTGGAGAAATCAGGATTTTTTAATAAGAATTTGGACACACCTAAAAATGGTGTTAAACAACTAAGAGTATATTGCCTTTTCCTCTTTAATTTTATTTCCCTGTGACTGAGTTTTGTCGTTACCGACATCATTAGACTGGCCTGATTAAATAAAGGTAAAAAAAAGCTTTTAAATGTATATATGTGTATATAATATTTATATATGTACCTTCAATTTCACTTCATTTTATATTTAGTGTTTCGTATTGTAATTTTTTTAATTCTTTGTTTTATTAATATTTTTATGTATTATATACTGTTTATACTATATTAACCATAACAGCTTGCACGCTTAACCTTAAGAGTTAGAATACATATTAAAAACAAATTAATAAATTAAACAAGAAATTAGAATAAGGTTCAAATCAAATATTGTCGTGGGTATGTTATTTATTACTACCCGGTAATTAAAACAAACTATCGAAATTAAGGTCATAAGGTTTAACATATTATATACAAGTATGTCTGTAACGAAATCAATGCTTAAAAAAATTTTCAAGGCAATATCGGAAGTAACCCTTCGGTCGGGAACTTAAATTTATAGCTTTTCTGAACCGTTACTATCAACATCCTTGAAAGGGTAATGACTGAAAAAATCGTGATGGAAAGAAGACCATGGAACATATATGTTATACTCGTATATTTCTGGTGCGTTCACGATCAAACTAGAGATAATTTACATCGTTAATCCATACATTTGATTAATAATAGATAGGTGTGTTCGCATTATTGATCACAAGGTACCTACCTAAATTCATCAATCTTATTCAAGATGTTCGCGGAGTGATTTATTCATAAGCACATTTTTTATTCGATTATTCTTAAACTTTTTTGCGAAAAGTACACTTTGTTAATACAGTATATGGTAACAATGATGTAATCATAACATATATAAATAATAAAAGAAATATAGAAGTATTTAAGACGTACCTACTCACGTTGTTTTTTTTTTCTATTTAAAAAACAATTAAATGGCTTTTATACACGCAAAAATAACACAAAGAAAAAAACTATTACAAAAGTATAAATCTTCATAAGTACTTATAAATAATTAAAAATGAGTCTAAGTCCCTCTCCAAACACAAGAGCTTAGTCTCTTTCTTGGAGAGGAACAGCGTAACTAGTAATAAGATATCTGGAAAATATAAAAGTCTACTAAATTTAAAAAAAAAGTCTTTTGTAACTAAATCTAAAAAAATATGTATGATATAAATGTACGTGTTTGTTTTTAAATATAATACGATTTTAAATGTTTTTTACTGTAGTCAAGTTATCATGAATATTTTTGGTTTCGCCAGTTTTTTTCGTAATCTTAATCTTTTTCCAAAAATTGCTTTTGGGTTTGTAGAAAAAAAGGTATAATTCTAATATTTTGAAAAGTATGAATATGAAGCAAATCCAGTGTATTGATTTGTATCATTAAATAAACTCGGTAAAATATACGTAAAATATAAATTTCCAAAAAAGATATTGATGTATTTATATTTTGGAAATGAAATTTCCAAAAATTAATGAAACTTTGATAAGGTAGGTACTGAAATATATTTTCAATTATTTATTCAAAAAATGATTTCCTCACTTAATTAGAGTTATTAAATTAAAGTTTTGTACTGACATTTTTTGGTGGAACTGCATTTTATACAATAAAATAAAAACCATGTAGTTTTTTCCAAGTTAATTTTATTTGACCAGCGACCGGACATCATCATCTGGTTAAGATGTTGATGATGTCGGTTACCACGAAACCCGGTCACTGGTCAAATAAAATTCACGTGGAAAAAAAACACATTGTAGTTATTTTATTCAATAATTAGGTTTTGTCTTAAAACAATAATTCAATGCACCGAATTAAATTTTGAGAAACACCGCATTGAAATCGATTTTTTTGTGAAAAATCACACTTAAATCATTATTCAGCATCCCGTAATCAATATGATGTTAAGTGGTGGTCATAAAACACAATATAATTTGCAAAACTTGCACACCTGTTCACATTTCGCATAGTTCCAGGTGTGTGATCAAAATGAAAACCGTAAAGTCTTGAGAACTATTTTTTAGGGACTCACTATATAATTATGTCGGAAAAAATCTTTTAAATTTTTACCGACCAACTGCAAAAAAAAAATCTTTTACACGATCAAATTATAGCCAGGTGTGTTGTATACAGGCTGAGGTAAAATTTTATATACATTTTGAGTGTGTCCAAATACTTGTTCGCAAATCTGGATAAGCTCCGATTAGAAGTTTTTTTACATTATTTTGGCATCTCAACATAGATAGAAGAATATGGAAGTCTGGGCATTTACAGGGCTAACGACCGTCATAGGCTGACGAGATGTCAAAAATAATGTAAAAAATAGCATCTTATTGGAGATAATCCAGATTTGTGAACAAGTATTTATACACACCCAAAATTTGTAAAACAATTATAAGCTTAAATAAAAATTGAAAATGACGTTTTCTAGCATTTATCAACTTTGATTTTGAGTTTCTGCTTAATAAAAGCTCTTCTCATCCCATCATAGATGTCTAAAGACAGTCTCGCACATTTGTGTTTCGAGTTTGATCAATACATCTAGAAGATTTAAGAATTTGAGTAGTGTGGTTGTCAATCATGGGTAGAATTGGTTAATGTTACACGTCTGTAAAGAGATCACTTAAACCAGCCTATGATGGTCGCGAGCCCTGTAAATGCCCAGACTTAAAATGTTGTGTTTACTGTTTATAAAGATTTATATACTTGATTTTAGTGAACAGATATTAATGTACTGTTTTAGATGTAGAAAATATGATTAACAGTGAATCTACAGTTATTTTACTTCTAGTTACGTTTTTTTGTAAATATAAATCAGAAGTTAAATAAATATGAACATATGTACAGAATAAATATGTGTAAAGAAAAATAAATTTAAATAAATCAGAGGTAAATTAAATATGAACGGACAGTAACTAGGTCTTGATCATCGAAACGACGTTGATTTATCAGCAACAAAAAAAATTGTATATTAATTATTTTTATTTTGTTTTTCACAGGGCGGGTGGCAAGCAGTCTGTGCGTGCAGGGTCATACAGGGCTTAGCGCAAGGATTCTTCTTACCAGCTTTGCACACCTTCATTGGAAAATGGGCTCCTGTTAGTGAAAGGTCGAGATACAGTACCTTCGTTTACGGAGGTTAGTAAATATATATTTTTAGATTTAAACTTATAATTTTTCTTTTCGGTCTATATTCAGGTCTATCTTGAATAACAATGATAATGAAAAACAAGTTGTTAAGTTGTAATTCACAACTAAACCTAAGCTAATCTAACATTGGCAAAAGCACGGAAGATTTTTCCCAAACAGATACCCAAATTCTTAGTTTTTTTATGTCGATATTTTTTGAGTAAGAAAGTAAATAGTTATATAGGAAACTCACAGAATAAATGAACTTTGTGAAACGATGATATTTCTGGAATATTTTTGTACGAAACATGTATTTATTAACTTCTTGTTTATTGGTTTAAATTTACTATATTTATCATATTATAATTCTTCTTCTTACCTTTATCTACTCTAAATGGTGCATAGGGCACTTCATCGTACCAACTTAATGCTATCTTGATCGTTCATTGCATGAAAGCAAGGTCATCAACTCTGCGCTTCTTGATCCAGTTCAGGGTGATATTAAGTAAATATGAGAAAAAAAGTCAAACATTTATTTTGACCACCTTAGGAATCGATCCCGAAATCTCCAGCCTGGAATCCAAATGCGCCTACCACTTTAATACAGAAGCGGAATTAAATAAAAATAAACACAACTGTAAATGTGGTTTATTAATTAATTGATTTATTTTATACCAGGAGCGCAGTTTGGAACAGTGGTGTCCATGTCATCGTGCGGTTTTCTTGCCGGCAGTGCGTGGGGCTGGCCCGCAATATTCTACACCATGGGCCTTGTGAGCGTGGTCTTTGCTGGAGTGCTGCAACTCTTCGGATCCGATAGTCCTGCTCAGCACAAGACGATATCCGATGAGGAGAAGCTGTACATCCAGGAATCTTTAGGCCAAGTGCACATTCACGAGGTGAGATACATGAAAAAAACTCATGACACTTTTTTTAATAACTCTCTATATGTATTTGAAAATAATATAATATAATATAATATGTTTTTGAAAAGAAAACAGTTTTTATAAGGTAAAGTGTTAAAAATACTTTTTAATATATATTTTTTTCTTATATATCGTAGGCATACAGGAGAAAGTGATCAAGTGCATTGTTTTACAAAAACGTGATCATTGACTATTTGATATCTTACTAGTTTAGTATAGCCCTGAAAAAATCCCAAATGATTTTAAACTTGGAAGTATAATATATTGACTTGGTAAAAATTACTAATGCATTGATGTTTATTTTCTTGCCAAACAAAAGTGACTTAAATGGCCCTCCTGAACATTTTACGTTTTGATAGTTGGTCACTTTCTCCTGTACGGCTGCGATATATAAGAAAAAATATACATCTTAATATGTATTTTTAACACTTTACCTTATAACAACTCTTTTCTTTTCAAAAACATATTATAATTTCAAACAATTTTTCTTTTAAATGGTGTTTTAAGAAAATATCAATTACGTAAAATGTTACATGGATTTTGAGAAAATTAAGTTGCGACTACTGGGCCTTAATGTGTACAAGGTATATGATTACATTATTACATATGGCTTTATGAATTTTCTATGAAAAGTATACAAAACAATACCTTTATGAAGATCTTGATTTTTTTTAAATCGATCTTGGCAAACCAAGGTCAGAATTAGCTGACATTGAAAACTGATTTGTCCAAATGTGAAAACATAAATTTAATTATCCAAATGTACATAAATACCCACTTTATCTAAAAATTTATCGGTCCATTTGTTAATTTATGTTTTTATTTTAAACATTTATTCAGGATTATATTTGAATAACTAAATATCGACGTAATAAACAATCAAATCAACCTTACAATTTATTGCAATAAAGTATGTGATTTTCTGTTTAATGTCATGTTTTTTTCTTATTCCAATGAATTAAACGATTTTCATAAAGATGACATAAATTTTTAACAAATTTTGCATTGAAAATTAGGTAACTTTTGATGTTTGTTTTCTTACCACATATATTTATTTGTACGTTATTAATTACGTCCGTTATTGACATCTAAAAGTGTCAAAATCTTATTTATTAAAAACTGTCCTAACCGCATTCCCAGATCTGATACAGAATCATCAACGCATCCTGACATACCCTCTCTTGCAAAGCATTTTTTATGAACTTATTTTGGTAAATTATAGAAAATGTAAAACATATTGTATTCCGATTCAACTGTAAATTAACATTTAATAGCTTTCAATGTCCCTGCCACTGACAATCTGAATAAATATGTACACGATTTTAAAACCACCACTAACATTCTAGAAGTTCCCCAGTGTAGGCAATGAATGGGATTAGTATTATAGTTAGTTCAGTTAGTCAGCTATTCCACCCGACGTTGGTCGGTACACAGACGCCTCCACAGCCCCGACAGCATAGCAGACAACACAGAACAGTGCCTAGGCATTTTCAGAACATGTTTTATTTATAGATTTAGCGTTTAATTTGTAGAACTCCATTTAATATATCATTCCAGTGTTTCATTTGAACATTTATTGTATTTATTTAAACTTCATGTACAGAAAATAAATAAGTACATTGGAGGGCTTATTGCTAAAAAACAATATCTTCAAACCAACGAAAAACAGACTAGTGATATTGGTCAAAACGTTTGATACCATATATAGCTGTTTGCATTCAGATGGTAGATGGTACTTGAACATTAAAAATTACATAAATTACAGAATGATGTTAGAAAGGAATGCAAAGGAAAAAAGGAGTTATGGGAAAGAGGTAGAGGGTTTATCATAGTATTTCCCTATCAACCATTATTCATCGACATTCTATTACGGACCCCTTTCACAAGTTAAGATTTTCTTTTATACGAAAGCTTGTTACTTTGTAAAAAGTTTAATAATTTACCAATATTGTATTTTTTTTAGAATTTGAGGGTACCGTGGAAGGCTATCCTCACAAGTTTGCCAGTTTGGTCTATAGCTGTAGCTCATATCGGTTGCTTTTGGGGATATGTGACTCTACTAGCTGAAATTCCATCCTATGTTCACAAAGTACTAGGCGCCGACATCCAACAGGTAATATAATGTTACTTTAAATGTCTTTTTTAACATTACAGTTGACTTTCTTATCTCAATAAAGCAGAGACATCTAGCGGAATTTAAAAGTAGTACTAAAAGTGACGACAGTGGCATCTAGTGGTGTTTCCTAATTTCAACCATTCAAAAAGTTTAACGACATCTTGTGAAATTTTCCAGAACTACACAAGAGGAAGTGCGATTCCGAACTAAATATTTCAAATTAACTGAAATTTAATATATATATATATATATATATATATATATATATATATATATATATATATATATATATATATATATATATATATATATATATATATATATATATATATATATATATATATATATATATATATATATATATATATATATATATATATATATATATATATATATATATATATATATATATATATATATATATATATATATATATATATATATATATATATATATATATATATATATATATATATATATATATATATATATATATATATATATATATATATATATATATATATATATATATATATATATATATATATATATATATATATATATATATTTATAATTGTAAGCTTAGGTGCGTCATCACATTTGAAAGATAGATAAATACCCAAATAGGACTCCCATATTCTTAATCTTTTTTGAGATGCTGAAATGTAAACTTTAAGAGTGTATTTTGCTTTTTTTTTAATAAATTACAATTTTTGACAAAATTTGTGTCGGGTTGTGGTCCCGTGGTTAACACCGAGGAATCTGGAGTCAGAGTATCTGGGTACAAACCCACTCTACCACAATTTAATACCTATTTTTAATAATGAGCCGCTCAGGCTCACGGGAATAGCATGAAAGTATTTTTGTAAATAATACAAATCCAAATATTTCATTTTACTTTATTTTTATATTTACAGAATGGTGTTCTCTCATCTCTACCGTATTTAGCTATGTGGGTGATGAGTTTCTTCTTCAGTTTCTTGTCGGACTATTTCACCAACAAACAGGTGTGCTCCATAACCGCGGCCAGGAAGATAGCCAACACAATAGGTAAATATGTAATATGTCTAATTACAGGATTTTTTTTAAACCATTATCAGCACCCCAATGGTGCATAGGGCACTGCATCATATAAACACAGTGTTATCTTGATCGTCAACACACGAAGGAAAGGTGATCAGCCCTCCGCTTCAGGTACCAGTCCAGGGTAATATTGAATAAATATTAGAGTGAAAAAATCACTTATATTTATTAGACCCCCCTCTGGGAATCGAACCCGGGACCTCCAGAACGGTAGCCGAGCGCGCTGACCATTACACTACGGAGGCGGACAGAAAAATACAGGGATGGTGAACCTTTTTGAGCCTGAATGCCAAAAAACTTTTTTATTTCAATATAATTTAATTTTTTTTATCTCAACATAGATAAAAAAATAATATGGAAACCGGGCATTAACGGAACTAACGACCGTCATGGGCTGTTTAAAGTTATCACTTTACACACGTGTGACATTCATCAATTCAACCAATGATTAGACAACCAGACTACTTAAATAACAAATGAAAAATAACTCCTATAATTGAAGATAATCCAGATTTGTAAACAAGTATTTAGCCACACTCAAAATGTTGTAGTAATATGTCGCGTGCCACAGGCCATGGAAATAAAAATGCATCAAATGTTTATGGTACTGGAAAAAAATAATAAAATACTTTTTAATGGCAAAATAAAATAAAAAAATAGACTTTGTCAAAAAAGATCTTAAGCGTTCAAAAAAATAAATCGTTGAGCCGCGCTCAGAGCTCGACGTGTGCTCGATTTTTTAAAAAATAATTTATATTGGATACTTTTTTAATAGAAAAAATATATTAATGTATATTTTTTAAATTCTTTACTTATTAATAAATCGTTTCTTTTCAAAAGCATATCATTATTTAGAATAAAAACTTTTTTTTTCAATGCAAAAACGATGTTTAAATCATTTACGTAAAATGTAATCTGGATTTAGAGAATATAAAGTTTAAAAGTTAAAGCAATTTAACGAATATTTGGCCTTTAAACTTCATAATAGTGAGATTTTTGTTGTTGTATGCTAGATGCCATTTTTTATATCGGATTCATAGCTGGTAGCTTTTAATATAAAACGAGAAGTAGTTTTTTTCGTCTGTAAGTCTACTTTTTATGTCTGATTTAATAAGGTTTTGTATATTTTTGTAAAATCACTTTTATTTTTCACTTAATTCTTGTTCTTCTTTTTAATGGCTTTCACCCATCTTTGGTGTTAAAGCCAGTGTCGAGTTTTTTTTTATTTACACTTTTTACATTTGACTTTCAAGTGTTAGTATTCCTGTTAGTGGGGTTAGTTTTATTAGTAATATTAGTTTGTTTAGTGAGTTATTTTAGTGAGTTATCATACACTTCATACAATTAATTTTAAGATGTTTACAAATTATTTTACATACAAGTTTGTCAGGAGAGGTTAATAAGGTTAAGATGTTAGTGGGAAATGGTACATTTATGCTAGAGAGGTCTGAAAGGAAGCTCGTGTAGCCATAATTCAACGGGCACCCAAAGAACATGTGATCTAGATCCTCCTCTTCAAGACAATATTCACATATGGCAGTATCCCGGACATGTCGCTCACTCCTTTCAAGAACGTCATAAATCAAAAAACTTGATTTTTCAAGATAACGTTTTTAAAGTTTAAAAATATAATACAATGTATTAAAAATAAATATCAAGCCACTTATTGAACTTTTTACTGCGCAACAGATCTTTTTAAGTTTAATCTGAAGGTTTTTTCTCCATTTGAGAGATATTTACTATATTTAAAAAAATAATTAAACAATACCTTTTCTTAAAAATGCAAAAACAACACTTTCTGCCCTGTAGCGGGTAAATATTAAGTTAAAAATATGCCTTTTTTGCTGGGATATAGTACATTTTCTGAGCATTCCGAAAACATGTACACCTGAAAATTGACGATTTTTGATTTATGACGTTCTTGAAAGAAGCAAGCGATGTATTCTAAATTAGTGAGCACTGCAACAGCAGTGGCTTAATCGCATTTGAACTTGTTTAGATTTTTAACCAGGTTTCACTTAATTCACGTGCCATGCAAAATCGTCTCGCATGCCAGAGGTTCGCAATTCCTGTCTAAAGACATCATTTCTGGCGGCATTCTCGAGATGTTTGCTAAACTGCAGAAATACCTGGATAAACATCGGATCGATATTTGTTACACATGCGAGCACCTGTCGCCATCGAACGACTCATCTATTTGTCGCCAGACAGAGAGATCATAAATTATATTGACTATTGTTATCAAGAAGTCTGTTGATAGTAATTGTTTTTATGCGTGCACTGATTAACAATACACATTTCGATTTTTATCTTTGCTATCAAAGCCAAACAACGTAAAATACAATAGTAAAAAAATAATCATTTTGATAAGTGTCAATATAGTGGAAAATCATATATAATATTTAAATTAAAATATTATACAAAAATCACTTGCCAATATAATACAATTTTTTTATTTATTTATTAAATACTGGTTTCCCGAACTATGGATTTTCTCAGCAGGTTGTTTCGGGATGAATTTTACATGCATTATATGAAGAATAACTAATAATGTGTTAATTACTTATTTAAATCATAAATATCACAGTTGAGTGAGCATTCAATAGACCTTTTTAACTAAAGCATAAATATGCTACCAAATTTTGAGTGTGGTTATCAAATGTAAATATTAGTAAATGTTACATAATGTGTAAACTGATCACTTAAACCAGCCAATGACAGGTCATAAGCCCATGTAAATGGCCAGAGTTTCATTTTCCCAACTCAAACAATGTCGGGTTGTGGTTCCGTGGTTAGTGTCGCGGACTCTTAAGTCAAAGTTTCTCGGTTCGAACCCACTCTACCACAATTTGATACCTATTTCCAATAATAAGCCGCTTAGGCACACAGAAATAGTATGAAACTGAAATAGTTGTGTAAATAATAAAACACAAATATTTTTTTCAAACAAAAAATAATAAAAAATAGACTTAATTATCATTACAATATCTTAAGATATTGATTTATTTTTATTTTCATATAAATAACTCCATGTTTAAGCAAAATCAAAAATTGTCCCCAAAATTTGGGACAATCTCAAAAAACTCAATTGTACCTATTTTACTTTTCACTTAATGCATGAAATTAAGTGTATTCAAGCATCCGGGAAATTTAAGCAAATTATTTGACTATATTATATACCTACCAGCCAAGTGTAAATGTTAAAAAAAATTAAGAATTGTAAACTGGTTCTTTTGTCTTCCGAGGAATCTCTTCAAATTATGTACAGATATTAAGAACCTTATTTTGAGGGTAATTTACAAATATTTTTGGTACGTGCCATTATGAGGGCAATTTACATCTATTTTTGTAGTGTGCTATTTTGAGGGTAGTTTACGTCTATTTTTGTAGTGTGCTATTTGAGGGTATTTTGCGTATATTTTTGAAGTGTGCTATTTTGAGGGCAATTCACATCTATTTTTGAAGTGTGCTTTTTTGACGGTAATTTATTTATTGTTTTCAGGAACGTGGATGCCCGCCCTAGGTCTTCTTGCACTTTCGTACGTTCCCGCCTACAACGCTCCTCTGGCAGTTACGATATTGGTGATCACTATTGGATCCCTAGCGGCAACTTTCGTTGGTTTCAATGTAAGGCACTTTTCTACTATTGAACATGTACAAATTGATTCTGCAATATCTTCCGACCAAACAAAAACAGATTAGAAATATCATTTTAAGTATTCCTTTTTTTATAATTAGTGGACAGATAGATAGTGCTTGTGTTATATTGTACATACATTCTGGTACAAAAGGAACAACAACAAAAATATGTAAATTATTATATGTTTCAGTTTCAGTGATTACATAAAGATTTTGAGAAGACAGTTTACTATCATTTCTACGTTTCTCTTATTATACTAATCATTTCAATTCATTCATTTTAAATATTAGTAAAAATTCAGCGATCATTTGTTCGAGTCTTCTAAATGCATAAATGTTGACAAACTTTATTATATTTACATATATTACGAATGATATAAAAAAAAGTCGAATATAAATAAAAATACAAAAACAAAAATAAATATTAACTTCGAATAAGAAAAATGTACTTATGTATGTATAAAACTTTTTTGTAATTTTAAAATAACTTAAACATAAAGAATAAAACACAAATAATTTATTTTAAATAGATTATGAACACCACGATTTTTTAGTATTTTAATTTAAATAAATCAATTATTTACGTTAGTAACACAATGTTGTAAGCACTGATAAAATAATTTAATATTTTTTTCTTTTTCTTTCAGATAAACCTAATTGATCTCGCACCGAATTTTGCTGGAACCCTCATGAGTATCAGTTGCTTCTGGGCTAATCTCTTCAGCATCATGACTCCTATCACCGCTGGGCTTATCCTCTCTGATGATGTATGTACATCTTCAATTTTCAAACTAACAAATACATGATCAAAATCACTCGTAAATGAGTGGAAGCTTATAAAAAATAGATACATGTATTTTTCGAGCAAAAATCTTTTTCACTAGATCAGTGTCCCAGTAGCAGCAAAAATCACTGAAATATTTTAAATCGGGATGAATAATTGTGTCCTGCCAACCATACGGCTGTTAAAGTATCCTGTAGGACTCTCTTTCAGCCACGCGTAAAGAGATTTTCTTTTGAAAACATGAATGTAAAAATAAAGCACTTGTAAGGAACCACTTTTTTTGGTTTGTTAATGTAAACACGACTAGTTTTGAGAACCATAGATGTTCACAAGTGAAAATATAAACAGTATTTTCATCTTTTCATGATAAAATCTTTAATTTCATTAATTGATTCGGCAGTCACTTTGTGGTAAAATCTATCCATTTTTAATTAATGTTTTACTTAAAGAAACAGCTATTACCCCCTCTTCAACCTTCAACGTCCCAAGGACCCAACTCTAAAATTTAGAATAAGCTTCACATACAGTGTTGAAAATGATGCGGAAGGCATCGAAACACGTGTCATAGTAGATTTTAAGAAATAGTGGTATTTACAAAGTTACTTGTCATGTTTACACTAATAATCATAAAAAAATGGTATTAAACAAGTAAGTGTTTTCGTTTTATATTTTAATTCATTTTATTTCACAAAGTTAATGCCAAATCGGTAAATTTTATTAAATGATATATTAAGTAATTACTTTATGTTTCGCTTCGTTGAAATTATTGAAATCAATATTTTTTTGTAAGAATAATGAAAACAAACATTATAAACTAAAATTTAATGCGTATACATTAAAAACATAAATTAAAAGTTAGTGAGAAGAGTCTTGTTAAAAATGTAGAAGAATCCCTCTTCGGAATACCTTTTCAGACACATGGAACATATTAATATCCGGGGTGATATTGTTCAGCATAGCGGTAGCTCTGAATAAAAATAATATGCTTTTCAGACTGATCCAGCACAATGGAGGATAGTCTTCTTGATCGCCGCCGGAATTCTCTTCATCACAAATTTGTTCTTCATTATCTTCGGTTCTGCCGATGTTTTACCATGGAATGAGCCTGCGTTCCTTCACGCATCCACAGGTAAATATTATTTCATTTAATATTATTTTTTATTAAATAAAACATCTTTGTTTTAATAACTTTTTATTGGGAAATTGTTTCTCCAACCAGTTTCAACAAGAACGTTGTCATCATCAGGGTTTAACATAACCTAACCTAACTTAATTACCCATTCTTTTAACCCGCTCACTCACCTTACTATGAATATTTTAATGTTTTAGAGTTAGCATATGTTTAACCCTTATAATGACAATGTTCTTGTAGAAACCGGTGAGAAAAAAACTACCAGTGAAAAAGTGGTTGAAAACAAAGTTGTTTTATTTTATAAAATGTGCCACAAAGTATCTATGAAAAACATTCAAGAATATTATATTAATTTCAATATTCAAAATATTTAAGTGGACGTCTTTGAAGTATTTATTTTGTATAAGTTGTTGGTCATTAATATGTGGGCACACTGCGTACATCAAATGAATAATGAGATATCAATAAAAAAATATTAGCTGTATTATATTATCTTTGTAAAATCTGATTGTTATTTTATCAGACTTGTTTTAGGGAGAAAAAATATTAAAGCGGTGCCAACAATTAAATGATTGAAACATTGTGATCATTATCATCGCACTAAAAAATAATTAGGAATTTTCATTTTTATGATTATATTAACACACTTTATATATTGTTCGCCTTGGTTACCATTCTGGAGGTCCCGGGTTCGATTCCCAGGGGGGGTCAAATAAATATAAGTGATTTTTTTCACTCTAATATTTATTCAATATTACCGTGGACTGGTACCTGAAGCGGAGAGCTGATCACCTTTCCTTCATATGTAAACGATCAAGATGTATGTATTGTAATGAAATGATAAAAATAATTGTATGAAATACCGGACATATTCATTTTTAATTCGATTTTTTTCCGCCCCGTAGTTAAGTGGTTAATGCGTATAGCTACGTTGCTGGAGGTCTCAGGTTCGATTCCAGATTCTTTAAAAAAAACATTCGAGCCCATGATCTCCAGTATAGTATCTAAACTGTTATAGTTTTAACAATACACATCCGTTTTCATTTTTAAGAGATATAAACTAAATATGCAATAAATCCTTGTACCTACATTGTAGGCAAAATTAAAAAAAAAAGTGTTAAGTCATAATTTAATATATTAATCAATGACGTTTTACCGTGATAAAAAATGATATGTTTAATTATTATTTTATGTAATATTTAAATAACATCAAGATTGCATTAATTTATTTTTTCAGCGATGCAATTATAGCATACCAGTTTATGATATAATTATCATGTGCTCAAAACAATACAATATAATTATTTTGTGAAGGAAAAAAAAAACAGTTTTGATAAATTTGTTTTCTAAGTATAAATTTAAAAAAAAACATGTGTTACGAATGTTGTTAAAATGATACTCCGTTTTTAATGTGATTATATTTGTATTCAAACATCTCGATAGTATTAACTATATTACAAAATACTACTATCCCTACTATACTACTATCCCAACTACAAAAAACTATTATATCTATTTATTACCCTATTAACCTATAAAGCTAAATATTTTGTTGCCCGTTACTTTAACTTTTCACCTATAAATGTCATCATATCTACATCTGTTAGTTTTCGAAACTAGTCGTGCTTAATGAAATAAAAACATTAGGTGGTTAATTTTAAGTGTTTAATTGAAAAAAATATTATAATATGTAAATATATATAAATATATATATATATATATATATATATATATATATATATATATATATATATATATATATATATATATATATATATATATATATATATATATATATATGTATATATATATATATTTATATATATAAATATATATATATATATATATATATATATATATATATATATATATATATATATATATATATATATATATATATATATATATATATATATATATATATATATAATAATATAAAAAACATTACTATGGTTTTTTCCATATATATATTATTTGACTAGTGACCGGGTTTTGTGGTTACGTACATCATCAGACTGGTTCTAGTCTGATGGTATTTTATATTTTATTATATATGTATTATGAGTTCCACTAAGGAATGTCAGTACAAAACTAAAATCTAAAAAAAATCCATTGTTAACAACATGACAACGTCTTCTACTGTCAATATTCTCGCTGATAAAAAATAAGATTCAGCTCTTATCTTATCCTTCACAACTCTCAAATTAAGACTAACGTTCATATGCAGTGCTTGAAAATGATAGTGAATTTATTGAAACACGTGTCACAAGAAATTTTATGTAATAATGGTAATAACCAAACAAAAGTTCAATGAAAAAAAGTGAAGCCAGTCGTCTTCTATCCAATTTAAATAATTTATTCTCTAGTAAATAATCGTTGCTTTTGTTTTTGATTTTTGACCTACGCGTCGAAAATCAAAAGCAAAAGCATCAAATATTTGAGGTAATACCATATATCACTATATATAGCATCACCTCAAAAATTGACTCATTAAGCCATGTTATTTATATGTTTTCTTTATGTAAATATCATTAAATGTAACTTTGTTTTAAAATCACTTTAAATATTTTATTATAACTTAATTGTAATGTCTACCGGTTTCAAAGCTAACCGCTTCTTTATCATGACTAATTAATTCTAAAATCTAAATAAAATATTTATAGTGATTTAAAACAAAGTTACATTTTGTTTATTATATGGAAAATCACAAAGTTAGTGCTTCAAATATAAATTATAACTATATTAATCGTTATTTTTTGGAGACCAATAGATACCAATAGATGTCTCTAGTGAAGTTCTAGTGATTCAAGAACAAGGTTTCTAAATTGGTTCATATATATAGAACTTCCAAGAATTTGAGTAGTGTGGTTGTCAATAATATAATAATATCCAAAAAATAATATGAAAATAACTCCTGTAATTGGAAATAATCCAGATTTTGTGAACAAGTATTTGGACACACTCAAAATGTTGTATATTAATCGTTCATCGTTCACTTTGCGTAATATCATTGACATAAAAACAGTACTCTATGACTACCGGTTTCTGAGTAACCATTCCTCGTCGGGTCAGCCATAGACTAAATGAAAAGGAGATAAATGATGTTATATTACCATGCCACAAAGTCAACAATGCTTTTAATATACAAAATTATTTATTTATTTTTTTGTTTGTTTCAGATATTTCTCAAGCTAGTGACACCGATATTGAAGAAGATAATTGTGAGCGATGAAAATGTGTGTAGCAAGGAAAATTCTTCACGATATGTGATGATTTTTGAGATTAAAACGACGAGGCATAACCCAGTATTATAATTTAAATATATTTTTTTTATTTAATATAATACGTTTAAAATACTGCATGATAGCGGTGCTTAATGTTTAAATGCTATTCTTTTTATAAGTGTAATATAAAAATAATAATATTTGCGATTTTATTTGTGTATAAAAAAAATCATGGAGATATTTATATATTTCGTATGGCATTTTTCTTACATCCTGTTTAAAGAGAAGTTTTAGTCAGCTAGGCACCAGTAACATGTCGCTCACTCCTTTCAAGAACGTCATAAATCAAAATACTCGATTTTTCAGGAGAACGTTTTTAAAGTTTAAAAATATAATACAATGTATTAAAAATGAATATCAACCCACTTATTGAACTTTTTACTGTACAACAGATTTTTTTAGGTAAAACATGAAGATTTTTTCTCCATTTGAAAAATATTTAGTAAATTTAAAAAAATTATAAAAAATATATTTTCTTCAAAATGCACAAACAACACTTTCTGCCCTGTAGCGGGTAAATATGAAGTTAAAATATGCCTCCTTTACTGGGATATAGGACATTTTTTGGGCATTCCGAAAACATGCACAACTTAAAATTGACGATTTTTGATTTATGACGTTCTTGAAAGGAGTGAGCGATGTGTAAAAATAATTATTTTAAAATATTATCATTTAAAAAAAATTAGTAAAAATAAACATTTTAATAAAAGAGCTTGATCTTATGCAAAAACACATAACATTTTGCAAATTTTCGAATCATTAAATTTTGTTTTTTGAAAATTGTGGTGAAATTTAACCGAGAATAAACGAATAATTCTTTTAAAAAACATCATCAAAGAAAACGTATTTAAAACAAAATAAAAGTTAATTAAAAAAAAATATATGGTAGAAAAACCATCAATGCTGGAATAATTTTTATAATATCTCTATGATGAGAAAAAACACATTTAAAATTTTAAGCTCTGACAAAATAACATTATTATTATTTTATCAACAGTTTTCGTAGAGATGTCAAAATTATCAGTGTGTCAGAAATAATTCAAATCTTTTTTAAAAAATCAAAAAAAATATACAAAAGTAAATAATCTTTGTTTTAACTTGCATTTTTCTTCTCTCTAAACATTATGGTTAAAATATTACAATTCTTTAATACCATTAAATTCTATTTTTCACTACCATATTTTTTTCCTCACATACTTTTCAAACTATTTTAAAATAAACGACAATTTTTTTAACTAAAAAATACTTGAGTAATTGATATTAAACGATGACAGAGTTTATATTTATGAACGATTTCCTATATCCTAGGTTAACTGAAATATAAATAGTATGTAATATTGATTTATAAGCAAAGTGATACTAATTTAAGTGTGAATAATTATGATTATTTGTAAAAATTAATATTTTTGTATTCATGAAACATATTTAAAGCTATGATTAAAATTTACCAAATATTTTTAGGAATCTATAGTTGAATATGTATTTCATATTTTTCAGAAGCATTTTACTAGCTTATGTAAAAGGATATTTAAATAAAGCTAGTCTTTTCTAGTAATAAAAATCTTTTATTCCCTTTTAAATATTTCCTTCTTTATAATATTGGCATGAGAAACTGTTGAGAATCGAATTGTATTAAAGGAATACTGTAAGAGCGTATTCATATACTGGTATATATATATATATATATATATATATATATATATATATATATATATATTTATGTATAAATATGTATTTATATATATATATATATATATATATATATATATATATATATATATATATATATATATATATATATATATATATATATATATATATATATATATATATATATATATATATATATATATATATATATATATATATATATATATATATATATACATATATAAATATATATATATGTATATATATATATATATATATATATATATATATATATATATATATATATATATATATATATATATATATATATATATATATATATATATATATATATATATATATATATATATATATATTTATATATATATACATCTCTCAAATATAGAATTCATTGCATGGCTGGCTGCGCGAGGAACCAGACGTATCTCCGGGCACAATTTTAAAAAATATTAGTTTTTATAAAATATTTTGATAATTTTTTTTAACTCTTTACATTTCAGAAACTCCCTTCTTTTCAAAACCATATATTTATTTCAAAGGAAAACTTATTTTCTTCAACACGAAATAAGTTCTGTATCGGGTTGTGGTCCCGTGGTTAGTGCGCGGACTCTTAAGTCAGAGTTTCTCGGTTCGAATCCACTCTATCACAACTTGATACCTATTTCTAATAATGAGCCGCTTAAGCTCACAGAAATAGTATGAAATTGAAATATTTATATAAATAATAAAAACACAAATATTTTTTTTAAACAGTGTTATAATTAGGAAATTCAATTACATCAAATGGTACCTAGGTTTAAAGAAAATTGAGTTGTAATTGATCGTATATTTGTATTTGCTTATCCAAAATTGCAATCACTTTAAATGTTACCTGGGCTTAAAGAAAATAAAGATTATCCCGCTATAATGGTAACATTTTATAAAAATGTTAATATTGATGTAGGATATTACCTGATACGGTATTGCTATTTTACACAAAAGATTATAAATAATAGACAACATACGAGAGTTTCATGGTCATTTCAAAAAAATAATAATGGAAAGAGTATTTTTCATTATTATTATGATTATCATACATGTTTATAAACGAATGGAATCATGGACCTCTTACGTGGTAGGCAAAGGTGCTAATCACTTTATTACGGAGTCGATAATTTATTTTACATTAGTAATAATTAAATTGCGTTTTACGGAAAAAGCAAATAATTAATACTTACCCATAAGCATCATATGTTACTGTCTGAATGTAATATGTACCGTAAAAAATAAAGGATAAACATTAAGTAACAAAAAATATAATATTTTTGACATATCCACATATGTAGATGAGGAGTGGAATGTGGAAGTATTTTGGGTATTTACAGGCTTGACCGTTATAGGCTGGTTAAGTTATGGCGTATAAATATGTATATTTATATATATATATATATATATATATATATATATATATATATATATATATATATATATATATATATATATATATATATATATATATATATATATATATATATATATATATGTATATATATATATATATATATATATATTATATATATATATACAAATTACGAATTAATTTTTAAATCAAACTCAGATTTTTTGAGTTTACTAAGTTGTATTTTATTAACAAAAATACATCAAAATTAATATTCTGATGACAATCGTTTGAAAATGCCATAACAAGGCAAAACAATTGTCACAATATTAATTTTTTATGTGTTTTTGTTAATAAAATACAACTTAGTAGACTCACAAAATCTGTGTTTGATTTAAAAATTAATACATAAATTTAAATGGAGTTCTACAAATAAAACGCCAAATCAATAAATGTATATATTACGAGTTTAATTCTGTGGTTGATAAGAGAAATGATATAGACTGGAGTGCAGCGTCCTTCTTCTACGTTCAAGCGTAAGAGCTTATTTCTCTTTTAAGAGGTTCAGCGACATTAAAACCTTGATAAATCACGTGATGAATTTGTCGTTGTATTGAAAACATACACTTTACAAATGACAACTCATGACATTCAAAACATACAAATTACAGCTCATGACATTCAAACAGCTATACGCTAAATTAATTCTTACATATATTATTACAATAACTCACACCAATCACAACACCTCTTATCAAAACATCACATAAATCACCATAAACATATTACATGAAAACATATCGCTCACTCCTTTCAACAACGTCATATATTTAAAAAAAAAAATGTTTTTTTTTTTACATATATGACGTTGTAAACGTTTTTTACTTCATATCTAAAACAAAAACGTTTTTTACTTCATATGTAAACGTTTTTTACTTCATATCAACGTTATGTATAAAAAACTTTTGTTTTTTATATATGACGTTGTAAAAACTCCTTTCAACAACGACATATATAAAAAAAAATTTGAGGAGACCGTTTTTAAAGTTTAAAAATATAATATAATGTTTTATAAATAAATATCAAGCCAGTTATCAAACATTTTATTGTGCACCAGTTCTTTTTAAGTAAAACCTGAATGTTATTTCACCATTTGAAAAATATTTAGAATATTAAAAAAAAATATATTTCAAAATGCTAAAACAACACTTTCCGCCCTGTAGCGGGTAAATATTAAGTTTTAAAAATGCCGCTTTCGCTGGGATATAGTAAATTTCTGGGCCAAAAACATGCACAACTGAAAATTGTCGATTTTTGATAAATGACGTTGTCGAAAGGAGTGAGCGATATATCACGTGATAAACCACCTGATCAAAAATACAACAAACAAAATCAAATATTATGTATACCACGTTTGATCAAAAGAAACCTTGCGTTTTATGTAATTTATCTGTTTTACTTGCTTTCATTATTCATCATGTCTTAAAATAAGGAAACTATGTATAAAAAACATATATTATAAATTGGATAATGGAAATGAGTGGATTTTAAATAGATGATCATGATAATCTAATTACAATCCACCAACTGATCTTATAAAAAAACTATGTATGAACAAAGTAATGTAATATAAAATGCCCTTGGAATGGAATATCCCAGTTAGGACACATTATTGTATATATTTTTTTTTAAATATGTGTGCGATGAAAATTTTTTAAATATACATACATACATACTGCAAATTATATAAAAACATATAAACAAAGCGACAAAGTATAAAGGAAGGATATGATGATGTCATATAACAATGGTTTCTACTCCTTTTTCCTAGAATTTGATGTAGTGATGTCTATCAAAACCACAGAACATGATGAGAATAAAAATAAATAAACTTTCGATAAGTTTGTTTGTTAACAGACTACACAATAATCATTTAAAAAATGCAAACTACAGAAAAGATTGCGTTTTCCTAACGCGATTTTCACGAGTGAGTGAAAATTACATAAACCAATGAAAAAATTAGAAAAATACACCTGATTTCTAAAATAAACCAAGAGAAAAATTATGTATTTAGGTATATTGTTAAAAATAAATATTCAAAATATAAATGAAAAAGTTATTTAATTTTCATAACAAAGTTTTATTGAAAACTAATTTAAAAAAATTTGCTTATAAAAAAAAAAGTTAATTTTTTTTTTTTATAAATGTTTTTTTTAAAGAATAATTTTCCCTGAAATGATTCTATAGATTAACAGGTGACATGATTTCCCATATATACCCTGTACCCAAATGTGGCTACATCGATTCTTCCGAACTAATTATTTTGGAGAATGCTGGTCACCTTCGCATTTCTCCAAGTTTCACTAACAAAACTCTTCAAAATTATCTGTAATATCTACAGTGCGTATAATAATCTTAATTTGTAATTTATCAGAATATAAGGAAAATTATCCTTTGGTAATTCTAAATCAGCACATTTTGGAATTTCTATGGAATATAATTATGAAATTTATTTCATAGCAACTACGTTCAGTTTCATGTATTATTCCTCCACGGTGAATCTAAAAAAAGGGTTTGTTACGAAATCATAAAAGTGAATATATTTTTTTACGGTACCGTGTAAACGCAAATTTTACTAAATCTATGACAAAACCTATCTTGACAAATAGTATTTGGATAATATATGTATGTTCATAAAGTTATATTATTTATTGATTCGGCATTAACTTTGTGGAATGACATGATTATTTTAATTAAATTTAACACAATAATCCACTGAATTGAGTTTTATTTTTATTTACGACTAGTTTCGAAAACGACAATTGTTTTCATCTTCTGGTACAAATTAAAACTAACGAATAAAAATATATTTAGGTGTATATATAGGTTAATAAATATAGGTAGGGGGGTTAAGGAACAACATTTTTTGTAAAAGGAAACATTGATAATGGTGACGTATTTTGAAACAGTATATTATTAATTCTGTCCGCCTCCGTAGTGTAATGGTCAGCACGCTTGGCTACCGTTCTGGAGGTCCCGGGTTCGATTCCCAAGGGGGGTAAAATAAATATAAGTGATTTTTTCACTGTAATATTTATTCAATATTACCATGGACTGGTACCTGAAGCGGAGGGCTGATCACCTTTCCTTCATGTGTAAAAACGATCAAGATAACACTGCGTTTATATGACACAGTGCCCTATGCACCATTCGGGTGCGGATAAGGGTTTTATTATTATTATTATGTATTATTAATTATTGTTTTTTCTGAATTTAAATTTTTATGTATTTCTAAATTTTCTAAATTATTCATGACTTGACCTTTATTTGTAACAGAGTGTAATAATTTAAGTGTATGAGAGTCAAATGAGTGGTTAGTTTCCATGATATGATTTGCAAATTCCGAAAAATAGTTACTTGTTAGACCACGACGATGTTCTCTAATTCTAATTCTTGGACTTCTCGCAGTTTGGCCAGTATATTTTTTATCGCAGTCACCGTAAGAAATTTCATAAATACCGCTTCTATCTAATTCTTAAAGTTATGTACAAATAAACGTATTTCACGTGGCAGGATGAATAAAAAATGCAGTTATGTGACGTTATACAAAACATGTCGAGCACGCTTCACTGACTATAATGAAAAGGTACTCTACACAAATCCTACATTCCAACATTGTAAAATACAATACAAATTCACATAATTTATTCTGTCGGAAGATCAATTACAACAAATAACTGTAAGTGACATTGACATTTATAAATTAAAGCAGTGTTAAGGCTTCGGTTTTCTAGGAAAGAATTAAAAATAAATCACTTTTAGGCGATTTTTTCACTGTGTATGTATCTGAGGAACAATTTGCAAATCAACGTTAAAATAGAAAATTTAATAACATTTTAGCGTTATACAAGTTGAATATATATAAAAATGTTTTAATTTGCAAAAAAATAACAATACAACATAAGGTTAAGGAAGAACATTTTATTTTAATGTTATATAATGTTTAACATATAAGCGTGATAACGTTATATGGTGTCTCAGAAATATACCTACAAGTTACAAGATTTAAGTGTTTTTATTCTCTCTGTATTGCGCGCTATTAAACTTGTTACCTATTTTTTTCTTGATTCCTTTTTTCATCCAAATGGTACATAGAGCACCGCATCGGTGTCACATTTATTGAATTACATGAAGGCAAGGTGATCAGTCTTACCTTCCAGATCTGAAAGGAGTAGAATGTATTTGGAGGAATATGAATACTTTATTTTCATATAATTATTTTTTTCTCTCACCAATAGATGTCTCTAGTGAAGTTCTAGTGATTCAAGAACAAGGTTTCTAAATTGGTTCTTATATATAGAACTTCCAAGAATTTGAGTAGTGTGGTTGTCAATAATGGGTAGAATTAGTGAATGTTACACGTGTCTAAATTGATCACTTAAACCAGCCTATGACGGTCGTCAGCCCCGTAAATTCCCAGACTTCCATATTCTTCTTCATCTTTGATGAGATGTCAAAAAATAATATGAAAATAACTCCTGTAATTGGAGATAATCCAGATTTTGTGAACAAGTATTTGGACACACTCAAAATGTTGTAAATACTTTATTTACTTGTTCAGAATTGCAAATCCGAAATGAAAAAAATGCTCGCAGTCGAAGAAAAAATATCAACGTCCCAATGATGCATTTACCATGAGGTAATTAAAGATTTTTTACAAAGATGACAAAACATCTATAATTGAAGTCAGAATTACACAAATAATTCTGACTACAATAATGCGCCTGAATTAGATGCAAAAAATCTTACTCAAACAATAAAATAATTGATCTGTTATATATGTACCATTTACAGTCACAAATTTCGATTAATTTGATTTATATTGTTTCACAACTTTCATTTTGTTTTTCATTAAAAATTCGCCCTTCACATTGTTAAATTTTAATCGCATAGTTTAACCTTTCCTTTATTAGTTATTCAAAAATTGCCCGTGATTCGAAGCTGGGTACCAAAAGACCCCAGTTCATATTTGTATGGAAATCGTAAATCGCAGCTCGCAGCTCGCCACTAGCTGAGTCACAGATTCCACGTCTTTTCGAACGCGCAGTCGAACGCCGACTAAGAGGCCAAAAATCGTTTCAAACGAAAGCGGAGTAGTGTTATTGTCTCTCTTTCTCTCCTTGTACTACATTTATTAGAGTGAAAGAAATAAAATTACGTCCAGATTTATATATGTATATATATATATATATATATATATATATATATATATATATATATATATATATATATATATTATATATATATATATATATATATATATATATATTTATATATATATATATATATATATATATATATATATATATATATATATATATATATATATATATATATATATATATGTATAAATATATATATATATATATATATATATATAAAAAAAAATATATATATATATATATATATATATATATATATATATATATATATATATATATATATATATATATATAAATTTATCATAAACTTAAAAGTACGTAAAACTCGCGGTACCAACTGATTGTGCTTTTGAAATAATGAAAATGAAAAAGGAAAATTTTCTTTAATATTATTTTTAAGATCACAAAAAGTATGGAGTTAGTAGCCTTTATAATACTAAAGTTATCAAATTAAATTCGTATTTGTATGGGGGATTTTAATCTCCCTGTTTGAGCCAGCTAGGTTAACAATAATACGAAGAACAAATATATTATGAAAAAACAGTATCTTTTGTATGAAAAAATAAATATTACATGGTTAAAATTTGCATAGCAAAAAAGTAACCAAAATAGGCACATCACAGTAAATACATAATGTTCGTTGCCTTCAATATTGGGGGGCCGTTTTTTGATCCGTTGTTTATGAAGCGATTAAAAGGGCAAAAAACTTTTCCTTGAATCGCCGTGATCCGAATGGAAATTAGTGATAATGATTGGTTTTTCAAACGATTAATTGCATGCATGATTGTCATACAAAACAACGAAGTACGTAATAGTCTGATGATAAAAGTAATACAAAACAATTTGATGAACGATCTACACACTATTATTATGATTAAAAAAAACGTAAAATGAAATGAGATATCTTTCCTGTAAATGATATAATAAATCAAATAATATTTTTTGATAAAAATTGTATTATATCGACCTATATAATTATCAAATAATATGATATTATAAACCTCTAAAAAATGGTCATTTTAAAACTTTTTTATAAAATACAAAACATAAAAATAATGTATTTTAACTAACATGTTCAAAAAATTGACAACGTAAAAACTGTACAAGTTTCAACTTACTTTCATTATTTCGTAGTAAAAAAGCATTCCACGCCATCAGGACCGCAACAGCAAAGCTTCATAATGAATGATTTATAATAAGTGGTCAGGTTAGGAGTCGTAACAATCGGCGGGTATGTATGAGGAGATGCATGAACGTGGAAGAGGCGAAGAATGTTTGCAAGGACAGAGTGGTGTGGCGCTCTATTCTCTCTGCCTACCCCTGCGGGAAGCGGCGTGATGGTTAGTTAGTTAGTTAGTTTTAATAATAAAAATTAAAAACAAATATGTTTGTCAGGAAGAACCAATAAACGATATACTCATATGTGCCTACAGATATATACATTTTGATTTATTAAGCTTCACATGAAATCATACGTTTTATGAACAATATCTAGAACCAAGTAAAAAAAAAAACTTCAAAATAATATGAAGAGAATTTTTTAAAACCTTGATTTTTGTAGCTGTTTGAATACGTCGTTTAACAGTACCAGCAATACGGCGGTCCAAACTTAAAACACAGAAAGGGACATTTTTTTGTAGTAAGTTTTTTTTTGCATTTTTGGACTAAGAAGAATCTACTTAGTCCAAAAATGCAAAAAAACGTACTACAAAAAAATGTCCCTTACTGTGTTTTGAGTTTGGACAGCCGAATAGTCTTTAAACTAGGATTTTTAAATCAATGTCTGCAAAATAAGTCATTTTCAATATTTATTTAATTTGATTTAACTTAAAACTATAAAAAATAAAGATAAAAATAAAACTAAATTATTGTCTATGAGATATTTCCGAATTTTAGAATATTTTTTTCGATCAATATTTGCAACAATCGTTAGAATATTCGTAAAATATGAATTAGGAAAAAGAAATACTTATTTTAGTAATATGCATATAAATAATAAAAAAAATCATAAACAACATTCCTTCCAGATATTATTAATATTTGATTGAAGATTAAAATTCAAACGACTTTTATACGTATCGTATGAAATATTCGAATGTGTAGTAAAAAGGTGTAGCCAAATTCATGGGTGTATTTTATTACTTACATATAGGAGAAGAGCATTTTGATAAATGGCCCCGATTATTATTAGAGCTGCAAGATTCATAGACGGGTCGTGCATACAATATGACAAGAATAATACTATACTCTTCAGTTGACGATTGACCACCTGTTCGAGCGGAGTGCAGGTTTAATCGTGACATAAGAAAATATAAACAAAACATATAAATGATATTCATATCACATTGAATTGAATACAGTGCAAAAAAATAAATAAAAGACAATATGTATTTGTTTAAAAACGTACAATACTAAATATTTTTCGTCAAATTTTACAATGCTATGGATTTTTCAATAATTAATAACAAGTAAATTTTCATTTATAAATTTGTATATTTTAAGCAGAAAATATTATTTTATATTTCTAGTTTATAAAACTTGTTTTCTTAGCTAAAATGCTCAACAAACTTAACAAAAAAAATATGTTTGGTGAATGAAGCATTTATTAATATTTTTATGGCTAATTATTTGTTCAAGTAATTATTCGATTATTAGTTGAGTTATTTGATTTGAATTAAACTGAGTGGAAAATAGTTTTTTAAACCTTCAAAATGAAGACTGAAGAACCTATTACTGAAGAGAAGGTGATTGATCTTCCACCAAAACCAGGTAAGTTTTTAATGTTTTTTTTTTAAAAGTGAAGACCGGAAAACAACGGCGTTTAAAGAATCATTTATTTTTCTTAAAAAAAAGGTTAACGGTATTAAACAAAAAAATCCTCAAAAATAAATGTTAATACTGTTAGTAAAAAGTTTCTCAAATGTTTAACGTCTAAACCATAGGTTTCCAGACTTATTTTACCCATGGCCCCTCTTTTACACACAAAATTACGCAAGCCCCTTGGTAATTTACTTTTTTTTCAAATTATTGAAATGGAAAAATATAGTGAACATATTTCTCATGTTTTTTGACATCTCAATATATATGAGGAAGATTATGGAATTTACCGGGTATGCACAGGGTTTAGGACCATAACTTATAAGTTTTTTTTAAGTGATCACTCAACACACATTCGCGGCGAGCATCCGAAACTATGGATGGAGTGCTCGGCTCGGTGTACTGACTGCCTGTATGCTCGCATCGTAACGTGTTACGTTACGACGAAATGGATCCGGTATGTCACCACCCTTAGACAAACAAAAAAGTATAAAGAAAATAAATTAATAAAGGAGTTTATAAAAAAATACCGAAATTAATCTGTACATTCTTAATTAAGTTTAACTTGGTAAATACCACTATTTCTTACAATCTTTCGTGACACACATGTTTCGATACATTCCGCATCATTTTCAAACACCGTTTATAAAGATAACTCTAAATTCAACGACACAACTCTAAAATTTTTACTCAGCTTAACAAACTATGTTTGAAAATGATACGGAATGCATCGAAACAGGTGACTCAATATATTTTAAGAAGTAAGTGGTATATATTTTAATATATAAATATATTTTAAGAAGTAAGTGGTATTTACCAAGTAAAACTTTAATTAAAAATGGATTGATATAACTACGAAGTGACTGCCGAATAAAATAATGGAATTGGGTTTTTGGGACGGGCTGCGTTTACATTGATTTAAAGTATATGGGATACAGACCCATTGTATTTATTAGTCAATGAAGTCGATGAAGATTACTCTTGAACCTTTTTGCGAGAGATTTTTTTTTTCATTTTACCTTTATTCACACTTGCACTAGGGCGCTACATTATACTGACGTTGCGTTGTTTGTATTTGTGAAGATGATATAAGTGTTCGAATAAAGTGCAACAATTATGTATTTAACTTATAACGATAAACGACCCAAGGTAATTTTCTATCTAGTCGTTAAATAATGTTAATCGTGACTTGACATAAAAATGATCCAATACTATCTGTTTTTCTATTCAGTTTCCGTGATATATGGCTAGTATGACAAAACTAGAAGAATATACATGTAATAATAATTTCTTTTAATACTACATTGTGGCTCAAAATTTATCACCCTATCGGAAGATATTATAATTTTAGCAAATGGCGTCGCACGTCAATCATATTTGACATTTGTGAATAAGACAGCTGCAGTTTACAAACTTGTTGATAAACCGGGAACAAATGTGTATCAACACTGGCGGCAGCTACTTGACGGATATCGTATTTTACAAATAACAGAAAAAGTTAAAAAGGTCCAAGTTTTCCAGCACCTCAAATTAAAATTTAGTACAAAAGTTATTTAAAAACAAAATAGATTGATTAATTTTACGTCAACTTAAATTAATTTGTATACAGCAGGTGTCTAGTTTTCAAATGTCAAATTTGATTAACGTACGGCGCTATTTGCAAAAATTATAACATCTTAAAATGGGGTGATTAGTTTTGCACCACCCTGTATTTGTCCTTCTTTATTCAAAGGAATGATACAGAAGCAATGAGGCTTCCTGACAGACCTCTCTTACAAAGCAATAGAGTACAGGAAGCTCTTGAAAATACCCTCTTAATGTGTAACAATCTTTAATATAAGTTTGATTATAAACGTGAATTGTTTTTTAAACAGATTTTTTCAATCCTAACACAAGAGAATTTTACGTTTTTCTATGTTATGTATGTTACTTTAACCCGATTAGTTTTAATGGTTCGATACGAATTGAAATAAGTGATATATGAACGATAGTGGAAATAATAATCCACTATCGACAAAAGTGTAGGTATCAAAATTATTCCATGTTATATCAAATTAAATAAAGCAATTTAATACGAAAAACATTGATGAATTAGTAGCGAAAAGTTTACTTAGTTTATATATATATATACATATATATATATATATATATATATATATATATATATATATATATATATATATATATATATATATATATATATATATATATATATATATATATATATATATATATACACATATATATATATATATATATTATATATATATATATATATATATATATATATATATATATATATATATATATATAAATATATTTATATATATATATATATACATATATATATATATATATATATATATATATATATATATATATATATATATATATATATATATTTATATATATATATATATATATATATATATATATATATATATATATATATATATATATACATATATATATATATATATATATATATATATATATATATATATATATATATATATATATATATATATATATATATATATATATATATATATATATATATATATATATATATATATATATATATATATATATATATATATATATATATATATATATATATATAAATATATATATATATATATATATATATATATATATATATATACATATATATGTATATTTATTTATTTATTTTTTAAATATATTTACTATAATTTGCTTTAATTTAATTGATCGTTACAAGCCTCTTCACTTTAAAGATGATTTTGTTAAAGAACAATCAATTTTATTTTCTGTCAATAATTAAATCGGCTTATTTTGTGTACAATGATTTATTTGAAATGTTCAAGTATTTTATAATTGATAAACATCGTCGCTATTAGGAAAATAATATTATGAAAATCCAATGCTTTAGATAGATAACGTTAAATTAGAATTATTTTATAATAATTACGCATTTAGATGTTAAATGTTAAAGTCAAACACTAATTTTATGAGTCTACTAATGAAAAAAATAAATTGTGTGACAATTGTTTATTATGTTTGTTATTTTATAACTAACTAACTAACTAACCATAGGCAGAGAGAATGGATTGCCACACCACTCTGTCCTTGCAAACATTCTTCGCCTCTTTCACGTTCATGCATCTCCTCATACATACCCGCCGATTGTTACGACTTTCCAGTATATGGCATACCTGATCGTGCCATGTTTTTCTCGGTTTTCCTCTGCTTCTTTTCCCACTAACATTCGCCTCATAAATTTGTTTTACCGTTCGTTCTCACTCATTCGTTCTACATGTCCAAACCATCTCAACACACCTTTCTTAATTTTATCGATAATGCTTATCTCAGCTTTGCATTCCTTCCTTATTTCACTATTCGCACATCTATCATACATCGTTTTGTCGCACATTCTTCTGAGAGATCGCATTTCGACTGCATTCAGTCTACTTTTATCCTTCTTTTGACAACTCCATGTTTCACATCCATACATTAGAGTTGGAACCAGGAGAGTTGTTTGTTATTTTACAAGTTCAACATTTAATATACTATATAAATTGAAATGGAGTTCTTCAAATTAAACGCCTAATCTTAATATAAAAATTACGTACTTACTTATTAATTTGACCAAATTGTCTGCACTATTCAATTGAAAGTTATAAAATATCTGAAGTGCTAAGTGTAAAATAGGCTCGGTTTTTACAATTCAACTCTAATTTGTGCCACTTATGGTCGTTTCCTTGTGTGACGTTATATCACCAATTTTAAACATAAACAATATCGTTCAAACGCATTCACAACCTATAGTCATCTGATTTGTGTCATTATGTTAGATCGGTATTTGATATACTTATTGAGAAAAAGTCAAATTGATAATTAATGCTAAAACTTTTATTTACATATCGCTCATTCCTTTCAACAAAGTAATATATCAAAAAACTTGATTTTTTAGGAGATCGTTTTTAAAGTTTTAAAATATAATTGAAATGTATTAAAAATAAATATCAAGCCACTTATTGTACTTTTTACTGTGCACCAGATCTTTTTAGGTAAAACCTGAAGGTTTTTTCTCCGTTTGCAAAATATTTATTTTATTTAAAAAAATAATTAAACACTACCTTTTCTTCAAAATGCAAAATAACATTTTCCGCCCTACATCGGGTAAATATTAAGTTTAAAATATGCCACTTTTACTGGGATATAGTATGTTTTCTGGGCATTTCGAAAACATGCACAACTGAAAATTGACAATTTTTGATTTATGACGTTCGTGAAAGGAGTGAGCGATATCTTAACATTTATATCATAACTTTAGCGCATCTTACATTATGTTAGTTAAGCTAAACTTAACAAACTAAAAGTCTATTATTTTTTGACATCTCAAGATAGATGAAGAAGAAAATAGAAGTCCAACTTCCATCTATGTTGAGATCTCAAAAAAATTAAATAAAATTACTCCTATAATTGGAGATAATCCAGATTTATGAACAAGTATTAGGACACACTCAAAATATTGTAACTAAAAGTCTTTTACATGAAGTGAGGTAAATCTTGAATCGACCATTAGAAAAGACAATTCATGAAATATTTTGACATCTCATCACAGATTATGGAAGACTGGGTATTTACAGGGCTTAAAACCTGTCACAGACCGGTAAAGTGATCACTTTACACACGTGCAACATTCATCATTCTACCCGTGATTGCCAACCAGACTACTCAAATTCCTAGATATATTTATCAATTGACACAGTACATATGAGTTCATAACAGCCATTTATATTGGATTGAGAATATGTGAATACTCAGACTTCCATATTCTTCTTCATCTATGTTGAGATGTCAAAATATAAAAATAACTCCTGAGTGGACCAAAATAATAAAAAATACCTTCATTTGTGACAAGTATTTGGACACACTCAAAATGTTATGAATTTATGAAATACTCCGTAGCGTCGTGGTAAGTGCGTTTGACTTCCTAGCTGGAGGTTTCGGGTTTAATTTTTACCCTCATATTTACTAAATATCACCCTGGACTGGCACAAGAAGCGTAATATTGATCACCTTGTTTCTTGCAATTAACGTAAAGATGGCACTGCGTCTATAGAATGCAGTGTCTTATGCACTATTTGGTGCGGATAAGGGTAAGAAGAATGCGGTTACAAATTATCAAATAATCTAAATTACAATAATCTTATCGCGTTAAACATAACGAATGACGACTGCGTTCGCTATCGGTCTCTGACCGATTGTTATTGAGGACCGGCCTAAAATACACCCCCCCCCCTAGGAATCGAACCCAGGATCTTCAGAACGGTAGGTAAACACGCTAACCATTACACCGTGGAGGCGAATTTCGTTACAAGGTCAAATATTTAAGCTTATTGAATACGAATTAGTGTGTCTGTAAATTTGCATAGAGGCATATGTCGTTTTTTCAATAAAAACATTTCTTCGCTACTATTTAGTAGTTTTTTTTAAAGTTGCATTGGAATATTCGTAATAAATTTTATTTACAAAATATTTTAAAGAAAACCTGTTTTCGTCTTACTAATTTTAATTTTGTAAACTCGTGGATTTGAAAATATGATTTTTTTACTAAATACAGTGAAACAATCAAGACGTGAATAAAATACAATAGAATATATTTTTAAAACCCAGCATTAAAATTGATTGAAAGGATTCAGCAATCCTTGAAAAACTATCATGGATTGTTTTTTGATGATTATATTTTTAATTCCCTGACCTACTTTTTTCTGTACTTTATCAATGTAACGTCCACTTAAGATAACTAAAAATCTTTATGCATTTATTTTTAAAAAAATTGTAACATTTATAAGCTTATAATATAATATTATCAAACCGTCCTTATAAAGAAATATATAAAACCCTTTTTTCTAATCACACGTGCAATATTCTTGGAAGTTTTCATATACATAGATATTCGAGCAACTAATTTGTACAAAAAAAAATCTCTACCTTTATAATTATTCGATTAACTAGTTAGTAACATACATCATGTATTGTTAATTCTTAGTCATATATCTTTTTTCAAATAACATATTTACAAGACATTTTTTATTCGCTTCTATGTGGTTGGGATATTTGGCTAACATAATAAAAATCCTGGGTTAAATTCTCAGAGAGATGAAAATAAATATAAGTTTTTTTCATTCCATATTGATTAAATACTACCCTGGAATGGACCTAGAGGACAGGACTGATCACTTTGCACCGATTCGACTGACCGTAATATAATGAACGATCAAATTAATTAGATGCAGTACCATATGCACCATTGGGTGCTCATAATATTTGCTTGTTAGTACCGTAGAAACGTCGCGTCACATATTTGTCATGTTTTCTTAATATCTTGATAAAAAGAACAAGTATTTATGTATATTTCATATGTGGTATTTACACATGGTACACATATATATATATATATATATATATATATATATATATATATATATATATATATATATATGGTATATACAGTTTATACGAGTATAATAGTTCACTATATTTCAGCTATTTGTATATAAATCGGCAAATTTCAAAAAGTAAAAATATATTTTTTTGTTCTTTAAAATAATTTTTGACGATAGCAGTAAGTTTGTATATATTTAGAGTCCACGTTCGATTCCGTATTGTATGCCCTTTTCATTTTATTATTTAAGCTTTAAATTTGACCAGATAATTTATTTTTAACATTTTGAATGTGTCCAAATACTTATGTTAAAATCTAGATTATCTCCAATTATATGAGAAATTTCTCCTATTATTTTTTGACATCTCAACATATTCTTATTCATCTATGTTGAGATGTCAAAAAAAAAGATTATTAAAAATAACCCCAATAATTGGAGATAATCCAGATTTGTGAACAAAAATTTGGACACACTCAAAATATTGTAATGATAAAGTTATCTTCAAAAATAAAAGATGTCGCGTTGTTAATACGATATCTTCTGTATGGAATCGTAGTCCTCGAAGGCATACAAAGTTATTTTACTGCGTCATATGATTTTGCACTTTCCTTAAAATATAGTTATCATTTTTTTTACATATTCGCCCATTATCTTCAGTATCTCAGATGTACATAGAACAAAAGGAATTTCTTAAAATTTTCAATGTCATTTGAAATATCAAAAAATAAAATAATTGATGTGTCATTATTCATTTGAAATTATGGAATTGATTAGATTAGTCAATTAAAATAACGTATTAGTACTTTAAGTACATCAAAATAGACATATAATAATAAATTACTGTTATTGATGGATGATATATGTGTTTTGAATCAAATGCGAGGTATATATTTATTATAGTGTAATATAAATCTTTTGATTGATAAAAATTTGATTGAATAAAAAATAACGATTTTTGGCAAAATTGTAATTTAATTTGCTTTTATTTTTCATCTTTTATTGAATCTATAATATCTCAACCTTATGGAATATTTATATTTGAACAAAATTTGAATTAATAAGTTCAAATACATATATGCGAACTTGTCTGTTCAAAATGATATACGATTTGAAGTTATGGGTCAAGTAAATACTGCAGTCATCTCAGAGTGCCTGAAAATTTTATATGGAAAAACCCTGACTCGAAGATCGGCAGCAAAATTAAAAAATATAAAACTTGTGTATTATCATGACATATGGGATCGAATCTAAATATAAAAAACGCGCCAAGAGTGTGAGAAATAAAGACTCTAAGGAGTATATCTGGAGTCTACGAGATAGAATAAGGAACACCAGGATAATAGAAATATACGAGATCGAAGATGTCGTTAGGTGAGAAGACGACTAAGAAAACAATGGCGCATGTGAGGAGAATGGAACCATCCAGACTTCTCCACACTGCAATACACGGCCAAACCAAAGGTATACAATTTCTGGGCAGACCACCAAAGAGATGGATTGACAGCTGGCTAATCCCTCATAAATACAGGCTACGACGCCTACACCAAAAAAAAAGACTAAATGATATCGCCTTAAGGAAAAACTTTTTTTTTTAAATATTATAAATACCAAAACCCTGCTATTAAATTCCTACCTATTATAACAACCAACACGTTTTTGTTATTTAAAACAGGTTTTTCAATTCTTTTTGTTTGCGGATTGAAAAAAATATGAAAAGTATTTTGCAGACACTAAAAAGAGACGACAACCATTCGGCTGTCCAAATTTAAAACACAGTAAGGGACATTTTTTTGTAGTGGGTTTTTTTTGCATTTATGGACTAATTAGACTCTACTTAGTCCAAAAATACAAAAAAAACTAATACAAAAAAATTGTGGCTGTCCAAGCCGCATTCTCTTGGTTGGAAAATTGTTATATGTGAAAATTGGTGCCGGTTCGTTTTGGAAACACAGATTGTACACCAATGGGCCAAGTCTCAAAAAATGCCGTTAATGTAAAATATAATTAAAGGACATATTCACAGGTCAAATTTGGCGATTTTTTACAAATTGTGATGACTCAGGTAATTACCCTAAACAGACAGCTGTCCTACCAAGCTGTAAATTTGACAACAGTAGGTTAGCGAGAACAGTGACTATTTTTTTAGATTTTTTTAAATTACACACTTGAATATACCACTTTAATGAGTTTTATTTATATATACGACTAGTTTCGAAAACTTACTGATGTTTTCAAATTCTGGTAAAACTAACGAACAAAATATATATAGGGAAGGATAAAAATATGTTATCCTTCCCTATATTTATACGTTAATAAATAAGTTGTTAAGGAACAAGATTTTTTGTAAGAGGAAACATTGATTATAATGTTAACGTATTTTGAAACAGTATATTATTAATTAACGTTTTATCTTAATTTAAATTTGTATGTATAAATAAATAAACAGTGTCGTTCCACTCAACCAATTGCAACCAGAGCATTACGTTACGAGTTACGTTAATAATACAGAGAATTAGAATTTACGTTACGGACAACTTTAATTATGGTTGTTATTAACGTAAAACCGAGAATTATTTTAATAACAACCTTAATAATGATTATTATTAACGTGATTTAGTTATTTTCAATTTAAAATAGTTAAAGATTTTTAAGGTGACTCAACTTGATATAAAACGTGTATCATTCTTCCTTTTTATGAAGGAAGGTTAAAATCTGATATTCCAGAGCTTCCGACCAGGCATTAAGCTGTCTTAAGCGATCACTTTATACACATGTGTAACGTTCACCATTCTGCCCATGATTAAAAATCCATATTGTATGAATTCATAAAACCTGTGTACCATATATGCAATGGTCTTAGATCCCTCCGCGTACCAGTAGGTTTAGATAAGTAGTTTTTTTTCTTAAGTTACCTTATATTACTATATATATATATATATATATATATATATATATATATATATATATATATATATATATATATATATATATATATATATATATATATATATATGTATATATATATATATATATATATATATAGATATATATATATATATATATATATATATATATATATATACATTTCCTTACAGTAAACAAAACATTAATTTTTAAATTCTTTCAGAATTTAATCATACATGCATCTAATCATACATTTTCAAACCCATATACATTAAACAATTTTGCGACTTGGTTTTTTTCAACAATGGCAGTCTTATTTTATCTTTATTTCTAGTAATATGTTCATGACAATTTTTGTTTACAACTATTTTATCCTTCAAATATTTTGATAATTAATCGCTAAAAAATTTATGAATAAAGATCAGCATATTAAATTTTAGCATATTATTTAAAAGACGTATAAGGTTCCTCAACTTTTAATTAAATTTATAATTTAAATTAATAAACAGATTTTTTTATGCAAGTACGACTTTTACTGCTAAGCAATCTTCTGATTTGACAAAGAGCGAGGTATTCCAAGCATTATCAACAGTGGCGTGCACAGAGTTTTAATTAGGGTGGGCAGTAGGGTTTGGCAAGGATAAGGCATAGTACGGCTGTCCAAAATTAAAACACAGTAAGGAACATTTTTTGTAGTACGTTTTTGCATTTTTGTACCAAGTAGATATATATCTAAGTAAAAATATATCTAAGTAATCTAAAATTATCTAAGTAATCTAAAATTAATCTAAAAAATATATCTTAATATATCTAAGTAAAAAAATGCAAAAAAAACGTACTACAAACAAAATGTTCCTTACTGTGTTTTGAGTTTGGACAGCCGAATAGGCACTGGTTGTGTTTCTATATGGAACGTAAGTAATTCAGGGTAGGCACTGCTTTTCTGCCTTTATACAATGCACACCTCTGATCATTATGATAATAATACCCTCACATTAACTTGAATTACGATAAGTAAATGAACAGGAGTTCAAAAAACACTGTCGATTCTGCTTAGTTGGGCTGCCGGTTTATTGAAGCAGCCGCTTTTTTGCATACTTACATACATGCGTTCATATGTATGCATTTTTAATGAGCTTTATATTTTTAAAGTCATTTGTCACTATGAGACGTGATAATAGCCTGTTTTTAAGACAAGATTATCAAGTTTTTTTACTACTGATAAATTCAATTGATAATTAAATAATAAGAAAGGAAATATGCCATTGACGTATGAGTATTTATTACTATTTACATTAAACATACATATTTCAAATAAATTTGTTTCATTTTACACTCTCTTTGTAGACGTTTAACACTGATCTTGATGGATCCCAATCAAACGAAAAGATGTGGCAATGAATATTTTTTTTCTTACTTCATAATTTTTTTTGTATAAATATTCATCATTTTATATTTAATTTATTGTTTCGGCATTGACTTTGTGGTAAGACATGTTACGATCATTAAAGAAAACACTTGTTTTTTACCACTTGAGTTTTATTATAGACTACATGTTTCAGAAGTTAAACTTCCATCATTCAGGTCTGTAGTCTATAATAAAACTCAAGTGGAAAAAAACAAGTGTTTTTTTTAATCATTTTATATTTATATGCAATATATATATATATATATATATATATATATATATATATATATATATATATATATATATATATATATATATATATATATATATATATATATATATATATATATATATATATATATATATATATATATATATATATATATATATATATATATATATATATATATATATATATATATATATATATATATATATATATATATATATATATATATTATACACTCTCTTCTTAGACGTTCAACACTGTTCGTGATGTATCCCAATAAAATTTTCTTTAAAGTATTTGTATTAATAAAAAAAAACATTTATTTGTTTATGTAATGGTGTTCTAATGATGAGATTATTTATTGAGATTTTTTATGTATTAAAATTTTATTTTGGTTAATATCAATAAAAAAAATCTTTTTTGATTCAATTTATTACCCAATTTTCGTGGAACTTTTTGTGGAACTTTTATAATATAGGTAAGGTTAGGTTACGGTAAAATTATCAGAATTACTAAAAGTCATATAAATATGAGGATGAGTGATGAAATCAATAAAAACTCAATAAATAAAACAAATTAAAAAATACATGCATAAAGAGAGCTTTTTAAAAGAAAAAAATTATACAACATCATTTTTACAGACTCCCACCTTAAGCTAATAATTTATTTTAGATTTAAAGGTGAACAAAAATAAACTGAAAGCATTACTGAAATTCAGTACCTGACATTGACCCCATTTATTTTTGTCCAGTAACCTGTTTCGTTGTTACCGACATCGTCTGACTGTTCTATTTAAACATGCACCAAATCTCGGTCACTAGATAAATTAATTTAGTACGATAATGCGATTTATTGCGAAGAAAGAAGAGTTTGGAATTTAAGTTGTGGGCATATGGACGTCTGAACTCACTCAAAATATGATTTATAAGCCATTTAAACAATAAAACTAAGTAACCATTGACTACCGCCACTTCTCTGCAGGGCTAGGCAGAGAGAATGGGACGCCACCCCGTCTGTCTTTGCAAACATTATCCGCCTTTTCCACGTTCATGCATCTCCTCATACATACCCGCCGATTGTTTCGACTCCTAACCTGACCGTTTTCAAGTATTTGGCATATCTGATCGTGCCAAGTTATTCTCAGTCTTTCTCTGCTCCTTTTTCCTATTACATTCGCCTCATAAATTTGTTTAAGCCATTTAATACACAAAAAATATTATTTAGGTTATCCTTATTTTGAAATAATTCTGAATGAAAATTTCTAACTACATTCACCTAATAAATTTATTTAGCTTGTAAGGTTGTTCCACAATTATCGTTGAAGAATTGAAAATTAGGCCTTAGTCGCAATCACATTATTCAGTAAGCATCCGGCAGCGCTAGAATCCGCACGTCTATTTAAAAAAAATAATATAGTGTATAATATTTGTATTTTAGAATATGTAAGATTTTTTTTTACTCCTTACCTTATTAATAGATTTATATTATCCACTGACACTTCGTGATGGAATTGCATTTTTAATTTATTATTAGATTAAACCAGTCTGATGATGTCGGTAACGACGAAACCCGGTCGCTGGTCAAATAAAAAAGTGGAAAAGCTAAAAATATTGGTTTTAATCTAATAATCCTTACCTTATGACTGTTCTTTTAAATGCCATGTATTTATTTAAAAAAATTCAAATTTTTTAAAATTGAAAACGGTGTTTTACGAAAAAAAAATTAAGTACCTACGTTAAAATTTACCTGGTTTAAATGAAAATCCAGTTGCGGACTAGTGATTACTGGGCCTTAATGACAGATCATTAGCCCCGTAAATGTCCAGTCTTCCTTATTTCCATTTCAATATCTACTTCCTCTCTGTTGATGCAATACACATCTTATGTTTAAAATACATTTTGAATTGATAACTTAATTCAATGTACATATACTTTTTTTAAGTTGGTAACATTAGTATGTAAAATTTCGTTTAGCATAAAAAATATATTTATTTATTTATTATGTTCTCAAACAGGATTTGATTGCAATATTGGTACTTAATGAATAGCTTTGCAAATATAAATGTTAATACATGTTTAATATTTACATACTTATTAAGCGAGTGTAATATTCCAATCACACGGACAAGTTATGATAATTTTTTTCATGTAGGCACAGCTATCTATACACGTGTGAATACATACAATATGCATAAGGGCAAAAATGAAAATTCACGTCTTCATGAGCATGTATACACTTGTATATTGTAGAATATCTGTTCACAAATCTAGATTTTCTCTATTTAGGAGTTTTTTTTTACATTCTAACAAAGATGAAGAAAAATATGAAAGTCTGAGTATTTATAGGGCTTACGACCTTTCAAAGGCTGGTTAAGTGATAACTATACAGATGTGTAACATTCACCATTCTACCCATGATTGAAAACCACACTACTCAATACTCAACTGCGTTCATCCAAATAAAAGGGTGTCTGGTAAATAAAAGCAAAAAAATAAACATAAATGCAGTAAGTCATTTTTAACAAGTCCATATATTATACTTACAGGATTAAAATCCTTTGGGATTTTTTCAGGGCAACATTAAGCTAGTAAGATATCAAATAGTCAATGATCACGTGTTTGTAAAAATGCACTTGGTGACTTTCTCCTTATTGCTACGATATAAGTTTGACACCCATGCATTGGGTTGTTTTGAGAAAAGATATTCATGTTTTAGAGAGTGCATTTGAGCTTTAGAAGATGTTGAGGAGTACGAGTTTCCTCTCGAATAGCAAGTGTCATTCCGGCTGCAGTGTTTGCGTTGATATTTCGGATTCTAAAGGGTTCAGAAATGAAAATAGACATACTAATCTGGTTAGATGTCCGATGAGTATAAGTGGATTGGCTCCATGCCAAATGGTATGGCGACAAGTCCTGAACACGTGGACTGTGGTTATCTGAGCGAGAACAAATGCATCTTCATAGTAATTGAGATGGAACTCAAAGCGATTAACTTACAATGAACCAGATATATATATATATATATATATATATATATATATATATATATATATATATATATATATATATATATATATATATATATATATATATATATATTTATATATATATATATATTTATATATATATATATATATATATATATATATATATATATATATATATATATATATATATATATATATATATATATTTACATATATATTTATATATATATATATATATATATATATAAATATATATATATATATATATAATATATATATATATATATATATATATATATATAACGTGGTAATATTTTTCTTTGCAAATTGGGTGTAAATAATACGTAAAGTGGGTGTATAATAATAAAATAAACAATGTGTTGCTTTGTAATTAAAGTTTATTCTTAATTTATCTTTATAATATGTTTCTATCTATCTATCTGATTCTGACAGTTCAGAATATTATATTTTTTCTATCGGAAGTCTTTTGTTTTATTCTGTGCGACGCATGCGACATCTGGTGGTAGAACTGTTTTATGTAGGTACTATTTGTAAGTACTTAATAAAATGTATTGGTGGGTACCTAGGTATTTTATTACATATATATGTAAATATATATTTTTTTATCAGACTGGTCTGATGAAGTCGGTAACGACAAAAATCAGTCACTGTAAAAAAAAATAAAAGTGAAAAATGCATTTTACTCAACACCATTTGTGGGTGCTCCAAGTCCTTTTCATAAATCTGGGTTTCTCCGCTTAGGATTTATTTTTACATCTCAACATGGATGAAGAAGTAAATGGGGTAGTCTGGGTATTAATAGTGCTTTTGACCTGCCGTACGCTGGATGAGATCTGATAAAGTTAGTTTTTACTTGTTGGATCCGACCTCGTGTTTCGTGGCTCAGTCGGGTCAAATAGGAAAGAATATAGAAGCCAAACATTTCACAATGCTTGTAGATCAAAAAAAATCTATGAGACAACTATGCAATCGAAAACATCGAAAACGGCAAATATGAGTTTTTAAGAGTCAAGCAGCATGGTGCCTACCATAAGCAATGTTCGGTGTTGCGTGTGTAACTTTTGCGTGCAACAAATTGCAAATAAAAATACTATTTCGAAGGGAAAAAAACATCATAGGTGTATAAATACATTCACTATCGAAGGTGTGTAAATACATTGACGTTTTTTAATGCTACTTTGTGTTAAAATTTTATGGCAGTCAGTGAATAATTTATTGAATTTCAAACCAACGCATCTTTAATTTTTTTATTTGATTAATTATTTAGGTATGAAAAAAACTACTTGAAAAAAACGTTAATCATAAATAGATCGTAAAGTATATTCATTTACTTACCGTTTGTAATAAAGTAATGTAATTTATTGAATAATGGACATTAAATAATATTTTCATTATTATATAGAACCAACACTTCCGCTTTTAAATCTATTATTGCGATAAAAGCGGACACAAAAGTTATTTATAGATTTGACGATGGAAACATACTGTGGGAAAATCTAAAAATTACTTGCTATCATGACCGATCGTAATTTTAAAAGGACTGTTATGTACTCATTTGTGTGATATTTTCAATATTTTTTCTTCGTATCAATAAAAAACGATAATTGTTTGTTTAGATTATATAAAACTGACATGAACATTTTTTTAAAATAAAGAATATAAGAGGAACGATTTGTTGAGAATTTTTTGTTATAAATACAAAATGTAAATATCATACTTAAAGTTCCCCAGTAAAATTCATATTAATTAAAGGACACTGATCCATAAAAAATACACTGTCGAGAATAAAGATTTTTTTAAATTTATAAATAATCATTATTTTATCCAAAATGCAACAAATATATTTTTTTAGAAATATAGAAATATCAATAAAGTTGTGCAAACTTTAAATATTTTATTTTTCTGATAACTTTTTTGATCGGTGGTAATATAACCAACATTTTGTCATACGCATCGAATACGAATGCATTTTAACACGTCGCTCACTTCTTTTTTTCACACTCAATTTTCAGTTGTGTATGTTTTCAGAATGCCCAGAAAATGTTCTATATCCCAGCAAAAGTGGCATATTTTTTGATTCATATTTTCCCGCTACAGGGCAGAAAGAGTTTTTGCATTTTAATTATTTTTTAAAAATAAACTAAATACTTTTCAAATGAAGAAAAAGTATTCAGGTTTTACCTAAAAAGATCTGTTGCACAGTAAAAAGTGCAATAAGTGGCTTGATATTTATTTTTAATACATTTTATTACGTCTTCAAACTTTAAAAACGATCTCCTGAAAAATCAAGTTTTTTGGTATATGACGTTGTTGAAAGGAGTAAGCGATGTGTCACAATAGATTTTTAGAAATAGTATTATTTACTAATTTACAAAATTTGTTTTTCTTTTAATCCTGAGCCACATACGATGGTACATAGGATAATTAATTGAAAGTGTTGGCTCTGTGATCAGTCTTGCGTCCTATCTTTGTGTTGTGCTACGAAGGTATAAAAATTAATCTAACGTAATAGTTTTCCAAAGCAAGGTATAATTTGTTTAATAACCATTAAAAATAAATTTGAAAAAAATCTCAAAACGTATATTTTTTTCAGTTAAACTCTAAAAGAAAAAAGGTTTTAAAAAAAATATTTATTATTCTGCATTGTGTCTACAAGGCGCACTTGAAAAATGAAACCTTGGCATGATTGAAGCACGATACCATATCAAATATGGAGTACAGGGCTCACAGTACTTAATGGAGAACTGATATACAATATAACGGAAGGTCATTGTCACTTTACTACACCCCGTACCTTGCATACCGAGTGTCACATAATTCAATAGCTCAAACCTTGGTACGTTTTATGTAACAGTAATATTTTATGCAGTACTGTAAATTTGCATATTACGTAGTTTTTCTGTATATTCATCTATTATCACCTGTAGTATTTCTTTTTATATATTATATACATATTTTTTTTTTTATTTATTGTCCGCCTCCGTAGTGTAATGGTCAGCATGCTCGGCTACCGTTCTGGAGGTCCTAGGTTCGATTCCCAGGGGGGGGATCAAATAAATATAGGTGATTTTTTTACTCAAATATTTATTCAATAGCTTACACTGGACTGGTACCTTAACCGGAAGGCTGATCACCTTCCCTTCATGTGTTAACGATCAAGATAACAACGCGCTTATATGATGCAGTGCCCTATGCATCATAGGGGTGCGAATAAGGGTTTGAATAAATTTTATTTATTTGTTTAATATTTACATACTTATTTACATTCATTTCTAAATTATAAAACAAATTTATCATGTTATTTTGTTGCGAAAACCCACCAAGTCACCTTATGTGTCTTGTCGTTGGGTTTTTTTACAACATTTTGAGTGTGTCTAAATGCTTGTTCATAAACCTAGATTATCTCTGGGTTATTTTTCATATTATTTTTTACATCTCAACAAAGATGAAGAAGAATATGGAAAAATAACTTAGACCCCATATTCCATATTCTTTTCATCTATATTAAGATGTCAATAAGGAGGTACTTTCCCATAGTTTAAAAAAAACTATTTTAACATGATTTGCACTCAAAAACCAAATAAAAAATACTGCTCTACAATTTTCACAGTATAAAGTGTTGATCATTAACCCATTTATTTTTTTGCCTTTGGTCCATATTTTAGTTTCCGGAATAATTATTATAAATGTATTAAATAATTTATAATTATAATAATATTGAATAATTTACATTGTGCCATTTTTTTAATACTATAATGAAATTAAAATAAGACCCTTACCGCACCCCAATGGTGCATAGGGCACTGCTTAATATAAACGCAGTGTTATCTCCATCGTTTACACATGAAGGAAAGGTGATCAGCCCTCCACTTCAGGTACCAGTCCAGTGTAATATTGAATAAACATTAGAGTGAAAAAATCATTTATATTTATTAAACCCCCCTGGGAATCGAACCCGGGACCTCCAGAACGGTAGCCGAGCATGCTGACCATTACACTACGGAGGCGGACAAAAAATATTACCTTAAGGGTATTACAAAGACTTTGATCATAATACGATGATGATTATGATACATAAAAAATTAAAATATTCTAAATAAAAAATGGTTTAACTTCATGAAAATTACCGTCAAAATAACTTATAGTGATTCCTATCTACATCCGATAGTGTATACGCCTTTATTAGAATCGGTCCAGTGTTATCTGACCTATATTTGTATGTAAGAGTGAGTGTATAAGGGCACTGCATATAATGAATGCAGCGTAATCTGATTCGAATGTAATGGTGCATACGTCACCGCATTGAAGCGACGAGATTTTAACTCGGTCACTAATTATTTACAAAGTTCATACCAATTTGATATTATAGGGTATCTGAATACATATAAACATAAAATAGTTAATATCAGTCTTCGCATTAATTGAACAGCCCTCGTATTTAATAAATATATCACTTACTCCATTCAACAACGTCATTTATTTAAAAAAAAACTTGATTTTTTAGGAGATCGTTTTTAAAGTTAAAAAATATAATAAAATGTATTAAAAATAAATATCAAGCCACTAATTAAATTTTTTACTATGCAACAGATCTTTTAAGGTAAAACCTGGTTGTTTTTTCTCCAGTTGAAAAATATTGAGTTTATTTAAAGAAAATAATTAAACAAAACCTTTTCTTCAAAATGCAAAAACAATACTTTCTGCTCTGTAGCGGGTAAATATTATGTTAAAAATATGCCGCTTTTGCTGGGATAAAGTACATTTTTTGAGCATTCCAAAAACATGTTTAACTGAAAATTGACGATTTTTGATAAATGACGTTGTTGAAAGGAGTGAGCGATATGTTAGTAAAAAGCTGGCATTTTATGTTTATGACACATGTGCCGATGTTAAAGCGCGATTACCATTTTTTCGCATGTTTTTCTCTTAAGGCATTATTTTTTTAATAAAAGAAAATTACTATTCATTTTTACTACTTTTAATGTTGTGACACACCTATCACAAGCCACCTTTGATAAATGAAGAATAATCCATTTGGATTTACATATGAATGGCTGATTCACTTCAAAACATTTACAACGACCATTGAATTTTTTGATAGTTGACAGTCAATATTTATCAAAGTAAGGCTTGCTGTCAAATTCCTTTATCCTCAATCCATCGCAGGTGGTTTTCTTACGAAAACCTTGAATTCGATGCTTATGTATGGAAATTAATTCTACACAATATTACCTCTCACCAGTCAACATCGTTTTGATTAGAAAAATGCTTTCATAGTATTCATGATACATATCTTCTCTTCTCAGTATATAACACTTTCCATTCATTGTCATGGCACATCTTTCTCCAGGAATTCCTTTTTTGTCCAAGGGGTCAGATGGAACGAATAACCTCTTACAATGATTAAGGAAACACTTGTTTTTATACCACTTGAGTATAAAAAAACAAAAAAACAAGTGTTTTCTTAATCATTGTAACATGTCTTACCCCAAAGTTAATGCCAAAACATTAAATACAATAGAATTACCTCTTCATGTAAAAAAATCTGTTAAAAAAATGATGTTCCATAATGGGCACAATGGTAAACGTTACACAAGTGCATAAAGTGGTCGCTTAAGCCAAACAATACCAGGTTGTAAGCCCTGGAATGCATACATATTAAAAAGAACGATAGATTTTTCATATCAAGTTGAAACACCTGTAATATAAAAATATGTATTTATATATTTTGAATGTCATATATCGTTAGATAATATAAAAAATAGCAGTGGATAATAAATATAAGTGAATTTACACCCTAATATTTATTTAATATTACCCTGAACTGGTCTCTGAAGCGAAGGAGTGATAATCTTACCTTCATGTATGTAACGATCAAGATAACACTGCGTTAATACGATATAGTGCCCTATGCACCAATGGGTGCGGATAAATGTTAGAAGAAGAAAAATAGCATTCAGATATCATTTTAGATTTGATAAAATACAAATACAACGAAATTAAGTTCAAACTCAAAACAGAATCCCAATAGATTGAGTTAACATATTTTTATTTATGAATGATAGCAGAAGGAAAATTGGAGATCACCATCCATAGCATAGATCAATAGATCGCCACCAAAATGTCGCTTTTAATACCCAGATATGGTAGTTCTATAATATCCGGTTGTAATAGAAATGGTTATCAATCATCGAGGCTCATTCAAAACGATATAATGATTGATTTTTGGTTTTATTGATACTTAAGCTCTGTGGTGATGTTGCTTCCAGTTTTTCAATTGTAGTTTTTACGGTGTACTGAAGGCTACGTTGATAAAGGCCACGATTCACAAATACGTGTACGAACCATTAAAGAGGAGTAGCGACAACCTGGATTTCTATCAAGTTTATTATTTATTGTTTCGGCATTCACTTTGTAGTAAGAAGACATGATTAAATTATAAATAAAATACTTGATTTTTACTACTTGAGTATTACATTGTTACGACTAGTTTTGGAGGCTACAAATGCTTTTGTCAACGGGTTTAAATATATAAAATTTAATAGAATGTTTATTTTAAACCCGCAGATGGAAGTATCTGTAGCATCCATAACTAGTCGTTATAATTTTAAACAAAAATGATTAAAAAAAAACAAGTATTTTATATATAATTTACTCTCTTGTATAATATGTATATCATGGCGTTTTATATAAAATATGATATATTTTTATTTCATACATACTACAATAAATAAATATTTATTTATCAAATCTTTGAATATTCTTTGAAAATTAAAAAAAAAACCCGGATCAAATGAAATGGAGACAAAATACTTTTGTAGCGTTTCTAGATATTGCCAATTGCGGAGCGAATAACGGATAGCGAGAGAATTACTAAGAAAGTATATTTGGCGAATGTAAACGGAAGAACAAGCCGAAAAAGATTTGACACGAACAGATAAATCAGAACCTTTAAAACTGGTGTAGTTAAAAAGTTTACGTGATCGTAGGGCGTATGTATGGATGTGAAGGAATCTTAAAGTGTATGTCAGGACAGGAGAGTGTGGAGTTCCATCCTCTCTGCCTAGCCCTCCAGAGAAACGGCGTGATGATAGTAACAGCAGTAGGGGTTTCTAAATGTTCAGTTTATATATAAAGAGCACTGGAAATGTTCATTTACTCGTATTTATTTCAGTTTAATTGAAATCTAATAAAAAATCTCTGGTCGAAATATGGCTGTCGAATACTTTCTAAGAATCTCGTAAAAGAAAGTAATTTTAATGTACTCATTGTCATTTTACACTTGAGCACGTGACAGATTGGATCGATAACAATGTTTATTGTCTAAAAAAAGTAGTGATACAGCTTACCAACTATACTGAGTGATGTTAATGGATGCCACTCTAAACTATTGTATTGTATATTGTATATATTGTATTGTTTATAATGCAATCATGAAAATTTACCTAGGGATTTTTTAAATTTACCTAGGGAAAATTTACCTACATATATTATACATTTATGACATCTCAACATGGATGAAGAAGAATATGAGAGTCTGAGTATTTACAGGGTTAATGACTACGTCATAGGATGATCACTTTATACACAAATAATATTCACAAATTCTACTCATGATTTAAAACCACACTATTCAAATTTTATATTTTTAACTCCTAGATATATTGATCAATCTCGTGACACAGTAGGTATATATGAGTTCACAAAATCTATCTATGTTGGATTATGGAAAGCTTTTACTAAACAGAGACTCTTTTATTTGTATGCAAGATCTGAACCCTGGGCTATATTCATATATTGACAAGCCCTTGAAAACAAGTTTTATTTTTTTATGTAGCTCATAATTTTACCAGTTATTTTATTTACAATAATTTGAGTGTTTCTAAATACTTCACAAATCTGGATTATCCCCACTTCCATATTCTTCTTCGTCTATTTTGTGTCTTGTTGTGGTCCCGTGGTTAGTGTCGCGGACTCTTGAGTTTGCTTAATTTCCTGTCTGTCACAATTTGATACCTATTTCTTATAATGAGCGGCTTAGGCTCACAGAGATTGTATGAAATTGACGTATTTTTGTAAATAGTAAAAACACAAATATTTCTATTTTTTAATGTGAAAATAACTCCTATGTGGAAGTAATCCAGATCTGTTGCATTCCACATCATTTTCAAACACCGTATACACATATTTCATATGGTGTTTGAAAATAATGCGGAATGCATCGAAACAGGTGTCACAATACATTTTATAAAACAGTGGTATTTACCGAGTAGGTAAAGCTTAAATTAGAAATGGATAGATATTACTTCAAAGTAACCGCCTAATCCATAAATGGAAATAGATTTACACAGTTTTACAAATGTAAAAAAAATCTACTAAAAAAAAAACAAGGTATAATAACCTTAAACCAACTCAAGACCACCTACAACATTATCATCTGTATAACGTAACAATCGACATTTATCTTAATAATAATAATTGACGATTCAATTTTGTTATTGACCTCAAATCCTATGATTTTAAGTTTTTTAAATCAAATTATGAGGTAATTTTCTGTATTTAAGTAGTTAAAAATTTCATTGAAATAATTTTGTTTACTCGGTAAACTCAGCTTTAAAAAATAACGTAAATCATTGCATATGGGACAAATTATATTTTGATTTCTATTATTTGAATAAAATTATTTCTATTATTTGAATAAATTGAAGAGAACTTCTATAAGTGTGTTATCAGGTTTTCACTTTTTTTAAATGCCTTAGCCATCATATGTCATTTGAAGTACTAGATCACAAATTAACGTTGGCAAATTATTTTAAAGCCGTCCCGTGGCCATACATTTTATGTCTATTGTATCGTAAAAATATCGTTTTGACATTCTTATAACACAAGACTTCAAATTCAAGTACCGGATATTGTCCAAAAATGAGGTTTGGATTGTCCATTGTCAATGTCTCAATTATTCTCTTAAGTATTTTTCTGAAGCTCACACTTTTTATACATACAAGTTCTCTTAATATTAGTAAGCTGGTAAGGATTAAATTTATACATACGTAATTATATCTTAATGTATGAATTTTATTGACAGTGCGACCTGAATACAGAAGTTATAAGGAAAGAAATTAGATATATAGGTTAGAACCGCAGTTCTTCAACTATTTAAGGGTGAAAAATACTTAAATCTAAAGAAAGGATCATGTTCGAGATACCAAAATACCTTTACAATATTGAACAATTCCAACGAAACTTGAAATATTTGGGAACCAAATACTTCAATACCCTTCCTACAGATATAAAAAATGAAGACATTAAATTGGTAAAAAATAAATTAAATGAATTATATCGGTACATGTTGAAGAAAATGAAAGAATTAAAAATTAATAAGTGTAAGTCCCTCTCCAAGCACAAGAGCCTTAGTCTCTTTATTGGAGAAAACAGCATAGTTTATTTTAAGATTGTGAAGTAGAAATCTCTAGAAAATAAATTAAATTATATAATGTTTTCACTTTCATGGAATATCTTATGGAAACGTTGCATGAATAATCTACATGGCGACTTTTATTCAAAGCTTTTGTAATTCGAATTCTCCATTACTTTAATGCAGCACCTAATGTACCCTTAGATCAAGATTTGAGAAAGAAAAACCAAACTAAAATCACTTTTCGGGTACATTTAATATATATTTATACAGTTGCACTATAGTCCAAATCTTTTATAAAGGGTCACAAACTATCACATATTTTATCAAACACTCAAAGTGATAACACAAATAAATAATTCCGTGCCCTAATTACTCATTATTATCAGCAGAATTATATTTTTATCTCGTAATAACTTTTTTCTTAATCATATAAACACACACACACACACACACACACACACATATATATATATATATATATATATATATATATATATATATATATATATATATATATATATATATATATATATATATATATATATATATATAATGTATATTTGATCATATATCTTTTTTTCCTTCTATCACATACAACGTAACTTTAGTCACGCATTCAAATCATGTTATCTTTCTGTATCATCCATGAATTTTTTGGTCTTCCTCTAGATGTTTTTCGAGAAAGATCCATGGCGATTACCTGGTTTACCATATGTTTAGGTTGTCTACGTCCTATGTGCCCACACCATCTCAATTGCATATCCTCTACTTTACTATTGATATCATTTACATCCGACATTCCACGAATTCCACTTTATTTAATCTCTATGGGATACTCTAGCTGGCCATCTAAGCATTCGCATTGTTATCAATATTTTCATACCTACAAAACACACTTCCTTGATAAACGAAATCATCTACCTTTTCCCTAAATTTCCCGATTTACTACTATTTAACATCCAGACCCACATTCATCCCTTTCAAAAACCATGACTTTGGATTCTTCAACTTTCATCGTCAAATCACTTCCCTTGCACACATTATACAGCTTTGATACCAGCTCCTACAGGTCTTTTCTACTATCGGCAAGGAAAGTGAATGCTGGGAACAGGATGATTGGTGCACTGAGATTAGTTTTAGAATAAACAAAACCTTAAAAAATACGAATATTGTAATAATTATAAAAACAATATTGTAAAAATACGAATATTGTACGAAATAACAATAATCAAGATTTTAAAAATATTTATTGGTAAATTCATCACTATTAAGATACCTACTAATATAAATGATTGTCGCATTAAAACCTTTTCGAACTGAAAGTAACCGAATAATTAAGTTTCACAATTTGCGATATTCCAAGAATTGCACAAGGAAAAATTCTGACATAAAGCATCTAGTGATTACTAATTATTAGACAAGGATCAATTCTATTGTTATTTTTTAAGGATTAGTAAACCATATGTGTATGTGAATTAGGTCGCACGGTATGTTATGTGGATATTTTCGATCGAACGGAGATAACTGCGTGCGATGTGCAGCGACTACAGTAAACCCCCCCATAACGTCGAAATAGGTACATAGAGGGTTAATGTTTTAAAATTTATAAAATTAAACAACTTTGTTTTTACCACGTTTTTATTGGTACACTTTATCCAACCGGTTTCGACGATAACCTTGTCATCATCAGGGTTTATGTACTAAATTCTAAAACATTGAAATACTCATAATTAATAACCCTTCCCTTACCAAAACCTTCCACGGTTGGATAAAGTGTACCAATAAAAAAAGTGGTTAAAACAATGTTGTTTAATTTTATAAAGTTTATAAAATGTGCCACAAAGTATTTTGGAAAAACATTCAAGAAATAATTTAAATTTTATTTTTAAGTTTTAAAATATTAACCCCCTATAACGTTCCATCCGATAACGCGGTCCTTATCTCAACGTTAAAGAGGGTTTACTGTACATGCAATATCTAAATAGTTTATTGAATGTAATATATTATTTGTGAATTCGGAATTTACTTTGTGAAAAGACATTATTGTTTTAAAAAAATTAAGTACTTGCATAATACCACTTATTAAATTTTATTTCATTACACTCAAATACTTTCGAAAACTACAGTTGTTTTCATTGATTCTGTCGATGAAAGCAACTTTAGTTTCTGAAACTAGTCGTGTGTAATGAAATAAAATTCAATAAGTGGTATTATAAATGTGTTTTTTTCATTTTTTTTATTAATGTCACACAATTTGAACTTATTTGGAATTTCCAGTTTTTTAAATGTATTGTTAACTCTATTGTATTGTAATATAACAATCTCCTTATCAATAATCGTTCACTTTGTGTAATGCCACTTAAAAACTGTACTTCACGACTACTCATTTCGGAATAACCCATACTATGTATGATCAAGAATCAGGTCATAGTCAACTGTAGAAAATAACCTGATTAGGGAAGGGTAATTCCGAAATTGGTAATCGTAAAGCAGAGTTTTTAAGTAATATTACACAAAATGAACTATAAATGATAATAAGAGTGTTTTATTAGAAAGTTCATTGTTCATAACTTTGTTGAAAACGGATCATTCATCTAGATTTTTAACAAATCAGTGAAAGCCAAACTGGCAGTATACAACGGAGTCTTAGTACCAACTCTAATGTATGGTAGTGACACATGGAGTTAGCAAAAGAGGAATAAAAGTCAAGTCAAAGCCAGTCGAAATTCGATCTCTCAGACGAATGTGTGACAAAACGACGCATGATGCTTGTTCAAATGGTGAAATAAAGAGAGAATACCTACATATATGGCTGAGATAAGAATTATCGATAAAATTAAGAAAGCTATGTTAAGATGGTTTGGGCATATGGAATAAATGAGTAATGAGAGAACAGTAAAAAGATATGAATACATGTTGGAAGCTGGAGCAGAGGAAGGCCGAAGAAAACTAGGCATGGTCAAGAATTCAAAATACTTAAAAGTGGTTAAGTCAGAAGTCTGAATAATCGGCGGGTATATATGAGGAGATGCGTCAATATGGAAGCGGTGAAAATTGTTTGCAAAGAAAGAATGATATGGCGTTCTATCCTCTTTGCCTACCCTGGCACAATAGTTAGTAAGTTGTATGTAGTAGACCAAGGATATACATACTGGCACAGCTCTTGAAAACAAGTAATGTGTCACATTTATGTATCCATAGATTATCTAACATACATATCTACCTATTCAAGAAGATGATGACGTCCGTTTATCTAATATACATATCTGTCAAGTTGATATAAATATTCCCAAGTGTTTTCTTAATACTTGAGATTAAATCATAAGAAATAGTCTTTACTATTTATTTAGTAACATACTTGATCGACTTGACTTAACTTGACTTGACTTTGTGTCATTAGAAATAAGGTTGACACCGCATCATTCTGAAACAGTGCCCTGTACACCACTTGGGTGTGGACTGGGGTCAAAGAAAGAAAATAATACTTCTATTTACTTTGCTCAACTATACCAAATATAGAAGACATTTATAATTTTAAAAAAAGATAAAATATGAAACAGAACTAACACAGGGTAAAATATAAAATATGAAAAAATAAATGGGTGTAGTAAATGGGCATTTACAAAAAACATAAAGTTTAAGGCATGTTTAAAGAAAAAAATGAGAAATTTATTTCAATTATCCTTCCATCCAGTATTTTTTCAGTTCATTAATTTGGATCCCTGATAGGATACGATAGATATATATCGCTCACTCCTTTCAACAACGTCAAATATGAAAAAACTTAATTTTTCAGGGGGTCGTTTTTAAAGTTTAAAAATACAGAAAAATGTATTAAAAATAAACATCAAGCCACTTATTGAAAACTTTTAACTGTGCAACAAATTTTTTAACATAAAATTTGAAGGTTTTTTTCTCCATTTGAAAAATATTTAGTACATTTAAATAAAATAATTAAACAATACCTTCTCTTCACATAGCATACTGTATCCTTACCAGTTAGGAAGTAAAAGTGTGTGCAGCTTAACTTAACTATTTTACGCAAATTTTACTTAATTTTAACCAAATTGTATTTTCTTCCAGACAAGATCTTTGGTATCCGACATCTCCAAATTTTCCTCCTCTTCCTCGGTCTGGTCGTGGCGTATGGCATCAGAGTTAGCATGAGTGTTGGTATCGTGGCCATGACGGATGCCACAGCATCTTCAGCCGATGTCACAGTAAGTTATCTATTGTACATCGATAAGTACAAAATAAAATAGTTACATTTAAAATCACTCGTAAATGGAGTGGGGGCTTAATAAATAATAAGTACAACATATTTGCCAAAGCAAGCCAGTATTGGTAATATTTTGGACTGTGATCAACAAAAAAATTATTCAGTTTTGTGAAACATAAATTGGATTCCTAAAAGACGAAAAATTGAAAAACTGATTAAAGGCGTATATGTTCGGGAAATTCATAAAAGTGGAAATATCTTGAAAACTAAGGCACTTTTACTGAGGTCATTTTTTTTTTAGTGAGTCATAAGCTGGTTTAATACCGTTTAAAAGGAATACGTTGGATTATGGGATACTAGTTTATATATATATATATATATATATATATATATATAACATATATAATTTTATATAAGTTAATTTATTGCTATTACTGTTTTTTCTACTGTATCTTTCTTCTCTTATATGCTTGATTTAATGTTATTACCATGTATTTTGTTTGTAAGATCTGAAATCACTGTAGGCTAGTGGAGGCTTAATAAAAAATAATATTAAAAAAGTACAACATATTTAATCGGTGAAATAATCAATCATCTCATATGTAATATGGAATACCCCAAATCAAAATTATTGGTTTTTCTAAATACTTTGTGATTTAAATTTGATGTTTTGATTAGTTTTTAGATGAAATCAGATGATTGATATGATCAATATATTGATCAGATTTTAGGTGTTTAAAATCAATCTGATTAACAATAATTAGAAATATAGTTTAAGAAATATTTTATTGATATATTTACGATAAAGCTTATCTCGACTTAGCATTCCTTCGCATGCTAAGTCGAGATATCGCATTTCGACTGCGTTCAGTCTACTTTCATACTTCTTTTGCCAACCCCATGCTTCACTTATACATTAGGGTTATGTATTAGGGATATACATTAGGGTTGGAACCGGGACTCTATTGTGAACTGCCAGTTAAGCTTTCGGGGAAAGGTTTTTAGGACGATCTATAAGATTTTTGTTTTGTACTGACATTTCTTGGTGGAACTGCATTTTATCGAATAAAATATTAACTATGTAGTATTATCCACATTAATTTTATTTGACCAGCGACCGGATTCATCGTAACCGATATAATCAGTCTGATGATGTCGGTTACGACGAAACCCGGTCGCTAGTCAAATAAAAAAAATTGAAAATAACTACATGGTTTTTATTTTATTCTACAATCTATTATAATTTAAACGTATGCATTTTTAATTTAAGTTTTACTAAGTAATATACCACTATTTATTAAAATCTATTCTGACGCGTTTGTCAATGCATTCCGAATCATTTTCAAACACCGAAACCGCAAAAAAAAGATGCGAAATGCATCGAAACACGTGTCACAGTAGATTCTAATAAAAAGAAAAAATATTATTTATTAAAAATTAAACACTTGAATATACCACAGAATGAGTTTTCGAAAACTTACAGATGTTTGATGTTGATGAAAACATCTGTTAGTTTTCGAAACTAGTCTATATATAAATAAAACTCATTAAGTGGTTTATTTAAGTCTTTAATTAAAAAAAAATCAACATGTCATTTCACAAAGTTAATGACGAATCAATAAATAATATGCTATTTGTTAGGTAAAACTTAAATAAAAAATGGATAGATTTTACCACAAAGTGACTGCCGAATCAATTCATTTGAACATATATAACCTTTTTTATTAAAGGTTTTCGATTGGGAAAAGAAAACTCAGGATTTGATTCTCAGCTCGTTTTTCTGGGGTTACATCGTATCACAAATCCCAGCCGGCATCATTGCTGAACGATTCGGGGGAAAGTATCCCCTCATACTGTCGCTGACTGCAAACGGGATCATATGTCTTCTCATCCCTATAGTCGCTGAAGCTGTAAGTATTTATTAATTTATTCGATAATTGATATCGCGCCGTTTTCGTGAGAAATCACCTCAAATGCGCTTTCCAATTTCACATTAATTAAGTTATTTTAACATAAGAAAAAAAAGTTTTCAACAAAAATGTTCATAAACATAGTACTTAAAATAATGATAAAATAAGCCTACCATATTTGAAAAAAAATTGTATAATGTTAAAGGGTTTGAAAATGTATGAAGAATGTATGAAGTATGAAAAGTATGCATCAAGAATGAAAAGAGTCTGAAAGAATATAAAAATTAATATTTTTTTTTTACTGGAAGATGTCAAAAATAATTTGTATTAAATGTACCTAAAGAATTTTTTTTTTAAAATGTGCGTGCGTGCGTGTGTGTGCATTTATAGATTTAGCGCTTAATTTTTAGAACTTGGTGTTTGATTGAAATATTTCATTTATATATTAAATATTAAAATAAAATACTGATTTTTAAAGTCTAGTAAATTGTATTTTATTTTTAAAAACACAAAAAGATTAAATTTGTTACAAAAGTTTCGCCTTGTTAGGGCATTTTCTTAGTGAATAATTTTTTAAATTTTAATATTTTAAGCAAGCACACATTTTCATTTTTACATTTTATTTGAAATTTTAGCATCTGGGTATTTACAGAGTTTACGACCTCTCGTAGGCTGGTTAATTGATCACTTAACACACGTGCTACTTTCACCCTTCTACCCATGATTAACAATCACACTACTCAAATTTTTGGAACTCCTAGATATATCATTGATCTCATGACGCATTACATATGAGTTCACAACAGCCATCCATGTTGGATTGAGAAAGCTTTTATTAAGTAGAGATACTTTTATTAAGATGTATGCAAGATCCGAACCCTGGATTATGTTAAATGCTGGGAATCTTTTTAAAACATGAATTTAAAAAAATTATGCAGCTTATAATTCGACCAGTTATTTTTATTCAAAACATTTTGAGTGTATCCAACTTTCACCTTTCTACGATATACACATAATTAATATCGATTTACAACTTTGTTTATTTTAAGGGAGGATGGGGGGCGTTATGCGCCTGCCGTGTGTTACAAGGTCTCTTCCAGGGATTTTTCTATCCTTCTTGCCACGCTTTGTTAGGGAAATGGGCTCCCATCTCCGAGCGAGGAAGACTTAGCACATACGTCTACGCAGGTAAATTCAGAATTTCAAAATATACTTCCTGCATTTTCTATTTAACCCTTTGTTTTCTTAAATCTGAGACATCGGCTTTCGCTACTCTAGTTAGAAATAAATAATCCATGTGATCTGACGTCAGACTTCACAAGTATCAAATACATTTTGGGCAGCATGTTAGGGATTCCAGAGTTTAAAAAAAGTTATAAATCGATTTTAAGAATTAAAGGACACTTATATCTTACAATAAGTTGTAATTTTAAATACAATGAAATTACAAAAATACTTAAATAGAAATGAGAAAAACAAAGCACATTCAACCAATTTTGTTTCAAAGAAAAGCAAGTTGTTTAAAGCTGTGATATTATTCTAAGATTCATTTTTATGTGTCAAGGTTTATAAAATATTGATCCAAATTTAATGCATATATTGCAAAACTATTTTTTTTTCAAATATACGTTAGTAAATTACACGCACCCTACAATCGGATGTTGTCAGTTAGGTCAGGAGTCGTCATCAAGAGGATTCATAGAGTTACACGCATTTACTTATTCGTCGATATGTTATGACGTTGCATATATTTAGTTAAATAATATCCTAGATATATTTTCGTCACGAAATAATGGCACATTGATAAATTGTGTCACCTACTTTCAAAATCCGCCAGATCCATGTAAGTCGATTTTACAAAAATGCAAAATTCTCCGAGTAACATTTATGTTTCAAAGATTTGTCTATCAGTAGATAAAATATTATGTAATAGAGAATTTCCCCATTTTTTGGATATTTTTTTGGGTATTTAAAAAAAAACACAAGACACAAACCGATAACGACGTCATCTTAATTTTTGACCTATCCCCGCTCTCTGATTGGCCGATATGGGTCAGAAGGCAAGTTTCGTGAATAAAGCTGAATTTGAAATACGTCGCTGTTTTTAAGTATTTTTTAGCAGGGTTTTCGAGTATTTAAATATTTTAAACAATAAAACTCACTATTGGCATTCCGATGGAGCATTTATTTTAAAATCTTATAAAATTGGATCTGGGGGATTTTGAAATTAGGCGACACAATTATCGAACACATTTTTATTTTGAGTTATTTTTGTTTAAATCTCGGTATTTCTATCATAGTCACCCATAGAAATTCCTGGTAACCTATGGCATGCACAGAGTTTTTAATAAGGGTAGGCAAAAGAGAGGTGTATTAAGGTAAGGTAGACACAATTAGTAAGGTAGAGTAGGGACTGCTTTTCTGCCGGTATGGAATGAACGCCCTTGTTGTTAAGCAAAGGGCAAAGAGTCAGCAATGACGCAGTTTGAACACTTCTTGCTTTTTGTCTTCAGGAGCTCAATTTGGGACAGTGCTTTTCTTACCTCTCGTGGGTCAACTATGCGGAAGCGACTGGGGATGGCCTTCAACCTTTTACACAATGGGCGTCTGTGCGATTATATGGGCCGCTGCTTATTTCGTCATCGGTGCCAACAGTCCAAGAGAATCTGGGTTGATTTCGGTTGAAGAGAAGGACTATATAGAAGGATCCCTGGGACAAGCTGGAGACAAAATTGTGAGGATAATAATATTTTTCTTAAATGTATTTTGGAGATACTTTATGGTATTTATTGTAACTGCAGACAGTTGGTAGAATTCCATATTGAATTGTTGGTAGAATTCCATATTGAATTATAGGTGTTGGGTGAATATATCCAAAATAAAACAAGGTTTGTTGGATTGAATTCTACATTTATTTATGTATATGTTAATACGTGACGCATTTCGTCTTCTTATGACATTATCAAACACTGACTTAAGACGAAACGCGTCACGTATTAACATATACATAGTTAAATGTAGAATTCAATCAAACAAACCTTGTTTTATTTTGAATATATTACTCAACGATACTTTATGGCACATTTTATCAAATATTAACTAGAACTTTATTGTTAATCACTTTTATTTTTGGTACTTTACTCCGCCCCCGTAGTATAATGGTCAGCACGCTCGGCTACTGTTCTGGATGTCCCGGGTTTGATTCATGATGAAATATAAGTGATTTTTCACTCTAATATTTATTCAATACTACCCTGGACTGGTGCCTGAAGAGGAGGGCTGATCCTTCATATGTCAACGATCAAGATAACACTGCTTTTTTATGATGTAGTGACCTATGCACCATTGGGTGTGGATAAGGGTTTGAATATATTGCAATACGAATAACAAATAAGGGTTTGGAATAGAAGAAGACTTTTCTCCGACCGGTTTCAAATTCACCAAACACATAAATAATAATCATGGTTTTCATTTTGAAAATGGCATAAAAATAATAAAATACAATACAAATTTTCATTAAGCACATGATCGCTAGCTTTTTACTTTTTTACTTTGTCATCTTTTTTATGTTTTTAAGTTTTTTATTTTTATTTTTTAAAAAAATGTTTACTGAGAGTCAAGTATTTTTTTGTATTTTATATTAAGTTTTTTATATTTTGTATTAACTAATTCTACTAAGAAACCTATACCCTTATACCCTGTACTATGACTATTTATTTTGTATACCCACACACAGCCCATGCCTTTGTGGGATCTTTTTTGTATTCATTTTTATTTTTTATTAATATTTTTTGTATATGAATTTATGCTATGTAATGCAAAAGAATTTAAAATAAAGAAAAAAACATTTAATTATTAATATGTCCGCCTCCGTAGTGTAATAAATGGTCAGCATGCTCGGCTACCGTTCTGGAGGTCCCGGGTTCAATTCCCAGGGGGGTTTAATAAATATAAGTGATTTTTTCACTCTAATATTTATTCAATATTACACTGGACTGGTACCTGAAGTGGAGGGCTGATCACCTTTCCTTCATGTGTAAACGATCGAGATAACACTGCGTTTATATGAAGCAGTGCCCTATGCACCATAAGGGTGCGGTAAGGGTTTTATTATTTATTATTATTAATTATTAATATTACATGACAAAATAATGGTGTAGGTACTTTAGAGATTTTAAAAATTAAAACGCATCAGAAAAACATATGATTAAAAACCAATTGAATTTAATGAAAGCCCCTTTTTTTCCTTTTCATTACAAAATGAATCTCTCGGCATATAGGTAATTTTATTAAAAACTTTTTCAGCACATTCCTACTCCGTGGAGAGCTATTCTAACATCGCTACCTTTCTGGGCTCTCTTGGTTTGTCACTGCGGACAGAATTGGGGATTCTGGATGTTACTTACTGAGATGCCTTCGTACATGAAATTGGTTCTTGGAGTCGATATTAAAAGGGTATGTGAAATAATAATACGTACACCATTGGTAGCCAACATTTTCAGCAGCCGGGCCAAATTTTAGAAATGAGATTTCCTACCGGGCCGATAAAAAAAATTATTTTATTATTCAAAGCAAACGAGAAATATCGCTCACTCCTTTCAAGAACGTCATAAATTAAAAAAAAAATGATTTTTCAGGAGAACGTTTTTTAAGTTTAAAAATATAAAATAATGTATTAAAAATAAATATCAAGTCACTTATTGAACTTTTTACTGTGCAACATATCTTTTAGGTAAACCCTGAAGGTTTTTTCTCTATTTGAAAAATATTTAGTATATTTAAAAAAATAATTAAACAATACGTTTTCTTCAAAATGCAAAAACTACATTTTCTGCTTTGTAGCGGGTAAATATTAAGTTAAAAATATGCCTCTTTTACTGGGATAAAGTACATTTTCCAAGCATTCTCAAAACATGCACAACTCAAAATTGTCGATTTTTGATTTATGACGTTCTTGAAAGGAGTGAGCAATATGTATATCTGTTGTTTTTTTAAAAAAAAAAGATATAACAAAAAAGAGAATCAAACATATTTATTACATTACAGTTGCGCAATTTTAAAAATAATAATAAAAAATAAATAAAATAAAATGAATTTTAGTGAGAAGTCTGATATTGTTCGTCAGAACTGTTTCGTTGATAACGATTCATTTTATTTTTTGACATCTCATCAAAGATGAAGAAGAATATGGAAGTCTGGGCATTTACGGCGCTGACGACCGTCATCGGCTGGTTTAAGTGATACACGTGTAATATTCACCAATTCTACCCATTATTGACAACCACACTACTCAAATTCAAATGGTTGTCAATAATGGGTAGAATTGGTGAATGTTACACGTGTGTAAAGTGATCACTTAAACCAGCCGATGACGGTCGTGATCCCCGTAAATGCCTCGACTTCCATATTCTTCTTCATCTTTGATGAGATGTCAAAAAATATAATGAAAATAACTCCTGTAATAGGAGATAATCCAGATTTTGTGAACAATATTTGGACACACTCAAAATGTTGTACGATTCATCTTGTTGCTTCACGCAAACAGTTTTCCAAATGCTTCAAATCAAACAATTTTGATGCGATTGTTTGTTAACACGGATATTGGTATGTAGAAGAAATTGTCACGATAGTGAGATACATCCATATATGGGATATCATACGAACTACGCACGATGGAATGTTCTTTTGGTGGTTTTATGTACAAGTAAAGAAAAAATGTGTGATATGCTCCGCGGGCGGCAAGAAGACACCCTCGATGTACACAAACGTACCATGCGTATTTTAAAAATATCCAATATCATCGACTGCCTTTATAAAAAAGGTACAGGATGGCGCAAAATGAATCACCCTATCGAAAGATGTTATAATTTTTGTAAATGGCTTTGTACGTCGATCATATTTGATATTTGTAAACTAGACAGCTGAAGTATACAAACAAATTGATAAAACGGACAAAAATATCTATCAACACTGACGACAGCCACTCGACAGATTTTATCTATGACACTTGACAGAAAAATTGTAAAGGTCCAAATTAAGATTTTCATGACTAATTTTTTAAATTTTATTTATTAAAAAAGTTGTTCAAAAACAAAATTGGATGATTAATTTTGTTTTTGAACAACTTAAATTGTTTCTATACTGCAGCTGTCTAGTTCACATCAGTATTATTTACGTACGACGCCATTTGCAACAATTATATAAAGGCAGTTTTTTCAACATTATGCTGTTCTAAATCAGTTTTATTTGTATGACATCTTTTAAAATGTTATTTTGGTTTCAGAATGGATTGCTATCAGCTCTTCCATACCTAGTGATGTGGATTTTGAGTTTCGTCTTTAGTTTCACTTCTGATTATCTCATAAATAACAAAATTGTGTCCGTCACAGTAGCAAGAAAGGTTTCCAATACTATCGGTAAGTCAAATATTATGTCTATAATTTGCCCTGGCACCGTTACTTAATTCGAGAAAGTGCTAATTGTTAGCGAAAAAGACGTGTGGAAATTTACCAAGTATTTTAATTTGCTAATATTTTATGACAACATATTTCGTCAATCCGAAAATGGAAATACATATATTGTGAAATCGGATATTTTTTGTTCGATTTTTAAATATTTTTTTTGTAAAAAAATATTGAAGTAGAAATTAATATATATGTTTAATAAAACAGTACTTTAGCCGGGTTCAACAAATATACTTTTTTTTTTTATTGATTATGAAAATATTTCATTTCTATTGTTAAATTATTGCAAAAGTATATTTTATCACAATATTTAAAATAAAAAAAAATATTTTTTTTATTTTATTTATTGTTTCGGCTTTCACTTTTTGGTAATAATACATAATGAAATTTAAAATAAAGTATTTGTTTTTTACCACTTCAGTGATATTTATTTTATTTTAACGCCTAGCTTCGGAAGCTACGCTTTCATCTTCAGGACCAAATGAAAATATTTTTACAATCAACACATATTTTGTTACACACGCATAGTACAAAAGGTAACAAATTGCCTTAATTACGTTGGTTGCCATTAAGGAAAAATTCACTGTTGAAAATATATTTTATATTTTGTTCGACAGTACAATCATTAATCATTTCTTGAATGTTTTTCGCAGATACTTTGTGGCACATTTTATAAACTTTATAAAATTAAACAGCTTTGTTTTTACCACTTTTTTATTATTAGTACACTTTAACTAACCGGTTTCGACAACAACCTTGTCATCATCAGGGTTTATTATATTCTAAAACATTAAAATACAAAAAAAAATACTCATAGTTAATTACATTCCTTACAATATATAAACAATGAAAAAAACTGAAAATATGATTTAAAAACTCCTAAATCCTTGTTGAAACCGGTTGGTTAAAGTGTACTTATAATAAAAAAGTGATTGAAACAAAGTTGTTTAAATTTATAAGTGCATTAATCATTAACTAAGAATTTCAAAAACATACAAATCGTAGTCGTACAGAAGAAAATGACCAACTACCAAAACGTAAAATGTTCAGGAGAGCCATTTGAGTCACTTTTGCTTGGCTAAAAAATAAACATCAATGCAGTAAGACAATTTTACCAAGTCAATATATTAAACTTCCAAGTTTAAAATCCTTTGGGATTTTTTCAGGTGAATATTAAGCCAGAAAGATATCAAATAGTCAATGGTCACGTTTTTGTAAAACAATGCACTTGGTCACTTTTTCCTGTATGACTACGATATAGTAAAAATATAAATTGATGTTCGCAATTATTTTATTTTTCAAAGGATTCAAATCACAATTTTGGCGTCAAACGTGTTATGCTCAATCTGGATTCTTCAAACTTTTCAACAGGTCATTGGGGTCCAGCCATAGCGCTCATCGGTCTATCCTATGCTCCTTCTGACGTCACCATAGCTGTAGCACTGCTCTGCATAACAGTGGGAATGAATGCGGGACATTATGTCGGATTCCAGGTTAATAACTGTTATATATCCCTGAAACGCAGACAAGGAAAAATAATCAGTAGGTCTTTGTAGGTTATCTGCTAAATAGTAGCCTGCCATGGAGCTAATAATGACTTGAAATTAGATTTTTTTTTATTTATTGTTTCGGCATTAACTTTGTGGTAAGACATGTTACAATGATTAAAGAAAACACTTCGTTTTTTACTAACTAACTAACTAACTAACCATCACGCCGCTTCCCCGCAGGGGTAGGCAGACAGAATAGAGCGCCACACCACTCTGTCCTTGCAAACATTCTTCGCCTCTTCCACGTTCATGCATCTCCTCATACATACCCGCCAATTGTTACGACTCCTAACCTGACCACTTTCAAGTATTTGGCATACCTGATCGTGCCATGTTTTTCTCGGTCTTCCTCTGCTTCTTTTCCCGCTAACATTCGCCTCATAAATTTGTTTTACCGTTCTTTCCTCACTCATTCGTTCTACATGTCCAAACCATCTCAACACACCTTTCTTAATTTTATCGATAATGCTTATCTCAGCTTTGCATTCCTTCCTTATTTCACTATTCGCACATCTATCATACATCGTTTTGTTACACATTCTTCTGAGAGATCGCATTTCGACTGCATTCAGTCTACTTTCATCCTTCTTTTGCCAGCTCCATGTTTCACTTCCATACATTAGAGTTGGAACCAGGACTCCGTTGTGCACTGCCAGTTTAGCTTCCGCTGATAGGTTTTTATTTGCTATAACTGATTTCAGTGCACCGTTCACTTTGTTCCCAGCATTCACTCTCCTTTCTATTTCTTTATCAATCTTTCCATCCCTAGAAAACATACTACCCAAATACACGAAATCATCTACCTGTTCCAGAAACTCTCCGTTTACTAATATTTCACATTCAGATCTGCATTCTTCTCTTTCAAAAACCATAATTCGTTTTTTACTACTTGAGTTAAAAAAAAAACAAAGTGTTTTCTTTAATCATTCTAGATTTTTTTTACATCTTATCAAAGATGAAGAAGAATATGGAAGTCTGGGCATTTACGGGGCTGACGGCCGTCATAGGCTGGTTTGATAATAAAAATGAAAATGGTATTTTCTGGCGTTTCCCATGTTTGTGATTGTAATCCAAGACAGCCTATTATGACGGTCGTCAGCCCCGTGAATGCTTAGACTTCCATATTCTTCTTCATCTTTGATGAGATGTCAAAAAAAAAAAAAAAATAACTCCTGTAATTGGAGATAATCCAGATTTTGTGAACAAGTATTTGGACACACTCAAAATGTTGTAAATAAATTATCTGGTCAAATTATAAGCTTAAATAATAAAAATGAAAATGGTATTTTCTGGCGTTTCTCATGTGTGTGATTGTTATCCAGGATTCGGACCTCACATACTAATATAATGAAATTAGATAATTACGCCCGTTGTTAATGTGTCACCTGTGACGTACCTATTTTTAATACTATCAATTTCTTCTTTTTTTGGTATCTGAACAAAGGTGAATAATAATATAGAAGTCTGGACATTTACAAGGATTACGGCCGTCATGGGCTTTGTTAATTGGTCACTTTACACACGTGTAACATTCACCAATTCTACCCGTGATTGACGACCCCAATTTTTTGTAACTTCTAGATGTATTGATCAAACTCGTAACACAGTATGTGGGAGTTCATAGGCAGCCATATATGTTGGAATAGGGAAAGCGTTTATTAAGCAGAGACTCTTCCATTTGTATGTGAGGTCCGAATCCTGGATTATATTCACATACTTAAATAACGCTTAAAAACATGATATTTTTTTTTACTATTTACTTTTAATTTGGACGGTTAATTTATTCACATTTTTTTGAGTGCATCCAAATACTTGTCCTTATTGAAGATAATCTAGGTTTGTGAATAAGGACATATTCAAAATATTTTCAATTGTTTCCTTAGTAAACCTTACTTTTTATAAATTAATACATAAACGTTTTTTATTTAAAATTATTTATTAAATGTTTTTTTTTTAATTCACACTTATTTTATTATAATTTTATTATAATTCACACAACTGCAGGGATTTTTGTTCGACAGTTTTCTTCTTCAAATTTTTCTTCTTTTCTAAGATACTGTTTCGTGGTATCATTCTTTAGAATATGTGTTTGACCAATAGTCACTTATGGGATTGAGGCAAGAGCAGATACTTCTTGAACAAAATCTCAACTTCGAATCTCTGAGATGAAAACTCTTCGATTTATAACCGGAAATACGTAGCGAGACCGCGTAAGAAACACTGATATCCGGAGCATGTGTAAGATGGAGGATATCGTGAGGTGGGGACGACAACGAAGGCGATACTAGAATGAACTTGTAAACAGAATGTCAGAAGACAGACTTCCACGTATCGCCCTTCAAGGAAACCCTGAAGGACGCAGACCCCCAGGTAGACTAACAAGGTGGAGAGATAGCTGGCAGTCAACATCCAAACAGATCCTGAGGATCTATAAAAATAACAAAAATATTTGTTTTAGAGATACATTGATTATTAATTGTCTTCATTCATAATCGAGATAGTTTTTAAGCTTTTAAGGTTCTTTTGGTGAATTGTCTGAAAATAAATATTCAATTTTTTTCTTTCATCTATTGTTATTCAATACTATATTTTTTTTTGTTTCCAGGTGAATCACATTGATCTTGCACCAAACTTCGCTGGAGTGCTACTTGGTTTAACGAATGCTGCTGCAAACGTCCTTTCTATAATCGCTCCCCTTTCAGTAGGATTGATTCTAACTGAAGACGTAAGTTCTTATATATATACTACTTTGTTTTATTATTTTTATTACTATGCTAAAAACACCAACAATGGAAATGGCAGCGCCATCTGTTTAAAATATGTTGGATCAGCAACACACTCAGTACTTAACACTGCTCGTGACGGACAACGTGTTTTTTGACAGCTGTTAAAATATTGTATACCCACAAATAATGTGGAATGATGCATAATGTTAATGTGTGTTATGTCTTTTCTTTCTTTTCTTTTGACCAAACTGAGCCACAGCAATGCGTAACTGGGTATGTATATTATAGATGTGTCACCACCATTTTCTACGACCGTATAATAGTATTAATATGATATTCTTTAACTATGATACTTGAGAAGATTTTTTTACTAAGTAAAGCGTCATTTTCACGAGCCTATTCAGTAGTACATTACAAAAACCATTGCAATAAGATAAGACATTTACAAAATTCGTGACAAAGTAGGGTCAAATATTTAAATATACCTTTATATTTACATATATATATATATATATATATATATATATATATATATATATATATATATATATATATATATATATATATATATATATATATATATGTATATATATATATGTATATATATATATATTATATGTGTATATATATATATATATATATATATATATGTATATATATATATATATATATATATATATATATATATATATATATATATATATATATATATATATATATATATATATATATAAAAGGATTTATAGCATATTTAGTTTACATCTCTTAAAAATTAAAGTGGATATGTATAGTTCGAAATAAATAAATAAAGTTGATTCCATTAAAAAACAAAACAAAAGATAAAACAATACAATAGACGCAATGGATTCAATATCTCACACCAATCAAGATCCATCACATATCTCATTTGTTTGTCTTATTCGTCTTGGGTCTAATATTCAAGATTACAGCATAAATAAAGCTACTTTATGAAGAAAAATAACTTTTCTTAAAATATTAAGGGATGCAGAGAGAGGAATAGACAAAGGGCTCATTTCGATCATATATTGTAATTTTTTATTATTTGTACCGTATAGTTCATATATTTTATTGTGATTTTCAGAATCAAACGGAAGCTGAAGCCTGGAGACCAATATTCTTCCTTTCTTCGGCTATTTACTTCCTGTGCAATCTGTTTTGGGTTCTCTTTGGAACGAGCGAACAGCAACCGTGGAATGATCCAGATTTCATGAAGAAAAACGACATAGGTAAAAATAACTTTTTAAGAATGCCACTCATTTGAAAGACAATTAAGTTATTTTTGTTTTTCACACACACACATATGTATTTGTAATTTTTAAAATATATACATATATATATATATATATATATATATATATATATATATATATATATATATATATATATATATATATATATATATATATATATATATATATAAATATATATATATATATATATATATATATATATATATATATATATATATATATATATATATATATATATATATATATATATATATATATATATATATATATATATATATATATATATATATATATATATATATATATATATATATATATATATATATATATAAACTAGGAATCTAAAATTCAAAAGTGATAAAAGCTCTGGGCAATCTACATAATTATATAAAATTTATTATTGCGAACTAGCGAACGATTTTTAAAAAATTATTTAAGGAGGCATAAAAGTCGATTTAAAAATATTTTTTTAAATTTATGCAAATTTATGATAATAATTTCCAGAATTAAAAAATTTGCCCGATTCAATAAACACGACTCAGGAAATTTTAACAACAGAGGGAAAGGAAACAAAGGAAACTGGGTACGAGTAATTTCAGAATTTAGCCAATTTCCTAAAGTTTTCTCTTATTTATAAAATACATAAAATTTAATTCATAAAATTACTAATTTTTATTTATTTTTTATTTTTCAGAAACAATATCAAGTAACTTTAGTAAACAAGAGGAATCTGACAGCAAAAAAATTTAAAATTATGTAATATTAGCTTTGTTACGAGGTTATATGTAATATATCTTAATTTTTAAGATTTGTGAGTGAAATCCAACGACGCGCGACGGCCAAAGTATTGAGAATAGAATTATTTTTAAATTATTATGAAGAGAATTATCACAAATAACAAATTATTGTGAAGAGAATTATCACAAATTACAAATTATTGTGAAGAGAATTGTAAAGATAAAATTTAGCTGTAAGCTTGTTATTTTTCTTTCAAACATATTTATTCACAATACAACGCATTTGGAGTAACGATACAATCGCTTAAAGAGCTAAGTTTTTTCTACCAAAATGTACTAGTTAAAATGTTGATTAATAACCAGGTTTATAACATGTTTAAAGTGGTAAAAATCGCTTGGTAAAAATATATTTAAAGAAAATAATAGTAAAATTGGAATCAGGATAAGAAAACTAATCATGTAAAACTTAGTAAAAAAACACGATAATTAAGATGTTATCCAACGAGCGATTATATTTCAGACATGACATCAAGGCATTGGAGAAGAGAAAGAGATTATAAGATCATCCTAAAATCTGACCACACTCGAAAAAAATAACAGAAAAGATTAATGCTTTAAATCAAATTTGTAATACTCCCTTTTTTAACACCCTATATGCAGTGTGTCAAAATTTCTATATCATGATTTGACTGTTGTATTTGTGATAATATAATATATGAATAACAGTGAAAGCACGTGTATAAAAATAAGGCAGTCTCTATTTATTACAAATATACTAAAAATACTAAAATGTACTGTTAAATAAAGGCAGCATTATTTTAAGATATCATTTGACAATTGTTTGACAAAAATTTTCTCCATCAGTGAATCTTTTTGAAAATGTCCCCTGAATGTAAATAAGAAAAAGCATTTTAACAAATTCAACTGAAAATTAATCGATAGATTTTATTTTCACTTAATTAAATAAATAATCGCAGACTTCAGACTTTTGACCCCTATCCGCACTCAATGGTGCATAGGGCACTGCATCGTATTGAAGCTGTTTTATCTTGATCGCTACTTACCGAGGGCAAAGTGATCACTCCTGCGCTTCAATGACCAGTACAAGTTAATATTAAATAAATATTAGAGTGAAAAATGACTAGTAAATATTTTTTTTTAAATTTATTTTGAAATAAATCATTATTGAAACATACCCATGATTTCAAGATTTACGGTGTGGTAAATAATTGTTAGAGTCTACCTCGTGGGCATAAATATTCTTTAAAAAAATATATTCATTTAAATAAACGAGAACATACATAGCATCTGGCAAATTTGGGATCCAAATAAAGTTTCTATATTTATACTCTAATGCTCCAATCTATTTCGTTCGACCTTCAACTTAAAGCATAAGTTTTTTTTAATCTTCCAATAAAATTATAATGTTAGTTAGATACCTCCTAACCGTGACAAACTTCAATATATTTTTGTTCGTCAGATTAGGGTTTGAAGGTTCGTTAAATTTAGGGTGACACAAAATGAATCAAACTATCGAAAAATGCTGTAATTTTTGCAAATGGTGTCGTACGTCAGTATTATTTGAAATTTGTGAACTAGACAGCTGCAGTATACAAACAAATTGATAAAATGGGCACAAATGTCGATCAACACTGGCGGCAGACACTTGACGGATATCACCATTTCCACTTTTCAGAAAAAAAAGTAATGGAAAAACAACATTGGATGATTTCTTTTGCACCACTGTAAATTTGTTTGTATACTGCAGCTGTTTAGTTAACAAGTGTCAAATATGATTGACGTACAACGCCATTTGCAATAATTATAAAACCTTCCTATAGGGTAATTGATTTTGCGCCATGTATAAGAAATGGATTATTGTAAATAATCAAGTTTTATATCATTTAAATGTGATAATATTGTATATAAATAAAAAATAGGGAGAAATATGGTTAATTTAAATTTTTTTAGTTTTGTGTAAATTGGTAGGTACTTAATTTATTAATAGTGTTGTATTAATAGTAGACAGTATTGAATTTAATTCAAATGTACAAAGAAAATTAATTACGTCTTCATTTAAAACGATTATTTATTTGTTAAGTTGTACGATCAAAGACTTTTATAACTTGGCTTATAAAATGAGAAAATTGCTTAAAAATTATTTTTTTTTAATTTAAATTTAATTTTAATATTTTTCGAATCAGGGGCTAATTTTAAAACGTGGTCAGTTATGTAAAAAAATATATTTTATATGATGGTTTTTAAGTTCCCTTAATGTATGTACCTCAAAAACATTGGATTATTTCTGAAAATGTGAAAATAACTCAGTTTTAACAAATTTTTTCTGTAACTTTTGATGTTTTTTATATTTAAAAAATAGGTCATTAATTTTTTTTTTGTTTTGGACTATTGTGAAAACAGATTTGAACTTGACCACTTTTGAAAAAAAACTTATAAAAAATGGTTTGAATAAAAGAATGAGTATCTATAAAGATGTCTGTTCTATAAGTAATGTAAACAATTATTATAAATATTTTCTAACTCAAAATAAATATTTATTAAATTCTTCATTGTATTATGTGAAAATTATGGAAACCATATTGTAAATATAAAATTTATAAATAATCAAAAACTAGTGTTTTTATTTTTAAAATCCCATATTAAAAATTATTTTGCTTTATGTATGGTATATCGCTCACTCCTTTCAACAACGTCAAATATCAAAAATCGTAAATTTTCAGTTGTGGATGTTTTAGGAATGCCCAGAAAATTTTCTATATCCCAGCAAAAGCGACATTTTTTCAACTTAATATTTACCCGCTACAGGGCAGAAAGTGTTGTTTTTGCATTTTGAAGAAAAGTTTTTGCTTGATTATTTTTTTAAATATCATAAATATTTTTCAAATGGAGAAAAAAACATTCAGGTTTTACCTAAAAGATCTGTTGCACAGTCAAAAGTTATGAGTGGCTTGATATTTATTTTTAATACTTTTTATAAAATTTTTAAACTTTAAAAACAATCTCCTGAAAAATCAAGTTTTTTGACCAATGTTATTGTTGGAAGGAGTGAGCGATATGTTAATTACAAGAGGAAAAAATGATTTATAGTATTTATTACAATTATCTAAAAAAATAAGTAAGTTGCGTTAAGATGGTTGAATGACATGTGGAATGAATGAGTGAGGAAATAACGCCAAAACACATTTATGAAGCGAATGTATTTGAAAAAAGGAGTAGAGGAAAGAAAGACCGAGAAAAACTTGGCATGATCAGGTATGTCTAATATTTGAAAGCGGTCAGGTCTTTCTTATTTGTTTTTCAGTCTTCTTAACCTTTTTCCCATGTCCTAAAATGATTCATGGAAATTACTCATCGCGAATATTGTATATGTGACTTATGTAAGTATTATGTTTAAATAAATAAATAAATATAGTCCAGAATTAAGCCTAGAACCTACACGATAACTAAAAGCTCTGACAATGGGTGTTTTATTTAGAGCTTTGGTTATTAAACCGGCAGCGTTGATCCTGAAGACTGTCAATTTTACAGTTGACAGTTCATTTGTAGCCAGTACATTATGCCATTTCACCATTAATAGACTGAATGACCATTATGCGCGTCGTAGGTTAAGTGAATGAGCCAAAAACAATATTGAGCTTTATCCTCTTTTTCAACGCAATTTTTTTATCATCGATGAGGCATATTTTTGGTTAAATAGCTTTATCCATGAGCAGAATTGCCGAATTTGGAGTGGAGAAAACCCAGAAGTCTTTGTTGCCTGTTATATCCATTTTAAGTCACTGTTTGGTGTGCTTTATAGGCAGGTGGAATCATCGGCCCATATTTTTTAAAGACGATGCCGGCAAGAATGATACGGTCAATAGAGGGCGCTACAGAACCATGATTACTAACTTCTTCGTACCTCAGTTGAATGGTATTGATGTGACAGAGCTGTGGTTTCAACAAGGTGGCACAACATGCCACACGGTGCCATCATCAATTCATTTAAAAAACACCCTACGTATATACACAAACCTTCTTAATTATATGTACACACTTTAGAGACTTTTTTTTATTTTAATATATGTTTTAATATTTGAAAGTCATTTGACTTGGAAATAGTGGAGGTCGTTGACCATACGTACTATGGTTAATACTACTTCAATACATGAATTCGTTAGTAATGCAAAGCCAAAATTAAATTCACATGTGAATATGATTCATCCAACAATTGTTATTCAACTGACCATAATTTAACATACGTTTGCCATAAGGCCATGTGTGTATTCGGTAGATTTTTTGCCATAGATTTCGCTTCTATGCTATGGTGCAATTCTCAAAGCCTTCGGTTTATTTTTAATTATAATAATGCGCGAATCAATTGGACAATTCAAATGGATGAATGGGTTAAAATTAAGGTGAAAGATAGCGCGTTAAAGCCCAACATACGATAAATAAAAAAATAATTTTCTATAGCCCAGGTAACATCTAACGTAATTGTTTTTTCTTTTTCTTAAAACACCGTTTTCGTATTGAAGAAATAAGTTTAGTAAGTATATTATGAGAACATTTTAAGTGTGTCCAAATATTTGTTCCCAAATCTGGATTATCTCCAATTAGGAGTTATTTTTTGTATGATTTTTCGACATCTCGACATAGATGAAGAAAAAGTTGGAAGTCTGGGCATTAACGGAGACTACGACCGTCATAAGTTGTAATTCTACTCATGATTGGCAACCCCACACTTGGACACACTTAAAATGTTCTCATAATCTCAATAAAACAATCGTAGGTTTTGAGAAATTTCTAAAAAAGTTTTATTTTTATTTTTATTTCCTTATAGTGCTTGGTTCCATAACTTTAATTTTTTATTACATAGAATAGGTGTATAGGTGCCTATTGACATATCTTTTGTATATTATATTGATAGCTTCGAATACTTGTGCATAAAAAAAATACTTAAAAAAACGGAAGAATCAATCGCGCAAAAAAATATATCTATACAACGTTATACACACTAATCTAAGCTTAATTGATTTATTTAAAATAAAAAAAAAATTCTACGAGTATGCATCATTAAATTCGGTTTGAATAGGACTTGCTGTTTGAGAAAAAATCCGTAATGAGACATGCCAATGCGTACATGATAATAATTATGCGTTAATGATAATTCAAACGGTTCATAAGAAGTGAACAAAAGAGTTTTTAATGAGTTTTTTCTTTACATAATTTATTCTGCTTTTTTTATTGTAAAAATCTCAACCTTACCAAAAAAAATTAAGTGTTTTTTTGTTGTTCTTTTATTGTATAGCTATGAAAAAGGATTTTTTTAATTTGAGATACCTCGTTGTATTTTTTGCTAGTTTATACAAGTTTTCAGACAACATTTTCAATACTGCTTTGAATCATGAATACTACTTTGAATATATCGCACACCTAGATAAAAACTGTATCAACTCAAAAATTGAGATTTTTAGATAATCACTTATTCGGATTCTATAAACGAAGACGTGTATATCAATTTATCGATTTGTCAATGGCTTAAATAATCTTCAAAATAAAGCACTATATATTCTTTTTGATGAATAAAAGAGTTCGATTCTCTCTGCTTACCCCTTCGGGAAGCGGCGTGATGGTTAATTAGTAAGTTAGTATGAAATATTTTAATGTAAATATTCTTTAATATGTATTGTCCATTTATAAAAGAAAACAGGAAACTTCTATTACATAAGGCGACATTACTCTACGTTTTTCGTTTCTCCTGAAAAAACAGTTTTATTGAGTTGATACTCTTTTGATCTAGGGGTGCGATACATTTTTTTTTAATTGTTACTTATTTATAAAGTACAATATAACGTCCAATTTGATTAGTAAATAGTTTGTTTTGAAGTGAAAACCCGTATAAACGTTAGTTTAAAGATGTAATTGCAGAATAAATGATTAAATATTTCAAATATTCTTAATTGATAATAGGAGCCAAGACATCGAGGCCTTGTATTTGAAATATAATGAGCTCTTTTAAACCTCTTTTGGTTTTGCGATTAAAACCTTTTTATGATATAATATAACTTATTCTAGCCAAATGTTACAAAGTTTTTGTTGAAGTGATTTTTACGAATATAATAGAGTGTCTAATAAATAAAAATATTGAATTTAAAACTTTTTCCGTTTTTGTAGTTTGTTCTTGATTTATTCTGATCATATCGTGTTAAGTAATATAACTAGATTTCAATTTTAAATTAAATAAACTACATTTTGAGTATGTCCAAATACTTGTTCACAAAGCTTTTTCAAGAATTTGAGTACTATTGTTTTTAATCGTGAGAAGAATTGGTGAATGTTACACGTGTGTAAAGTGATCAGTTAAACCAGTCTATGACGGTCGTAAGACTCGCAAATTCCCCGACATCCATATTCTTCTTCAGCTACATATGTTGAGGTGTCAAAAAATGATATAAAATAAAATAAAACAAATCAGGTAAGAATTTGAAGAGGATCAAAAAATGGAATGACCAAACCACCCAAATAAATAAAAACAATGACAAAACATAAAAATTGTTTCATTTTTGGTTTTCCGCTATAAGGTTTTTTGTTCTTTTGTTCGTATACCGTTTTACCACATAAGTTTTTTTTGCATTCTTGAAAATTTTAAATAAAATTATTTTAATAAAGCTGGGTTTCATATCTTTTTATGAGCAAACAAGCTGTACCCAGCTTCGCGTTGCTATGGCTGAGCCTGATTAAACAAAAAATAAAGAAACGAGATTGCATATTTTTTAAATTGACGTTTCATTTTAAAAAGCAATGAAAATATTTTTAAAAAATTAATGAAACATATATTTAAAAAAAAAAACATTGAAAATATGACAGCAGCTGCCATGAGAAATGTTTAGTATTGCGTCAGTTACTGTGACGTCGAAAAGATGGCGCTGCCATTGCGGTTAAAACATTTTCAACCGTCGCGGGTAAAAACAGCTGTCAAATAAAAACAGCTCGTATTTAGACGTAAAATAGAATTAGGGATTATATATTTAGCTTAGACCGAGTGACGTGCAATCCCTATTCCAAGGATTCAGTACTCGGAGCGGGAAATGAGAGATTTTAAATCACATTTGTACAAGTTTTAATGCCATTTGTACGAACTTATGCATTTAAGTGATGATACGTAGTTTAAAGGTAAGCAAATTTAACACAATTTTATCCTCTTCCGCAGCGAAGGACTATCGGTGTGCCAAATCGGAGAGTATGTATGGCGAGATGCATGAATGTGGAAGAGGAAAATAATGTTTGAAAAGATTGGTAGGGCATTATATTCTCTCTGCGTAACCCTGCAGGGAAGCAGCGTGATGTTTAGTTAGTAAGTGAGGAATGATGTGTAGAAAAATAAGAATAGCAGTAATGGCTAACGCACTCGAAATTGCATACCCGTACCCGTACTGGTACTGCTTACAAAAATGTAACTTTTCATTTTTCCATCCCTTTTTCCCATCCAATGTCGCATAGAGAAATGCATCGTAAAGAAGCAGTGTTATCTTGATCGTTAAATACATGAAGGAAAGGTTATCTTGAAAGGGAGCTTGAATACCAACTAATTTGTTTGGTAGCATGGACATTGCTCGGAGTCTCTTGATGGATTTTATACCTGAAAAAATATACATACATAATGTAGTATTTGAATTTGTATACCTCAACAACAACAAAGAAACATCCTATATATGTATGTATGGGACACATCCTTAAGGATTATAGTTTAAATAAATACCTAATAGGATTTTTCCACTCAGACAATTTAAAAAATATAATTGATCATAAATCACAACAGCGAGACGATGACAGTTAAAAAATATCAGATTAATACATGATTTACGGTGGTTAATAATATTTTTTATGCGAAAGCCTTGATTACTAAAACAGCTCGATCGTGAAACGAAAAAAGGCAATAAATAATTCCTTAAATGAAAATACATCTGATCTCTTTTACATCTTGATATTCGGTTCAGTTAAACTAATTACTTTAAACACAACAATGTACCGATTTTGTTGGCATGAATAAATTAAACAATTATTTACAGTACTCATTCCGTGTAATCTCTTCATCGCGGTTAATCTTCAGGCTGTGATGCATATGCCATATTATGGCGATTATTTAAACGTATAATTGTGTGGAGTAAATGTTGGATCATTATACACAGCGCGATGCGTATCGCTGTGGTATATTTGCAGACGATCTTACAGGAATATTTTGACAACCATCAGTTGCAGACCGACTGCCGAACGAAACGTTCTGCTTTCAATCTCGCAACATCATGGTAGACATATATTAACCGGTGCTATCTGCTTTCGAGAAACACAAAGTACTAATCGTCTAATATTCAAACCCTATTTGATAAGAAACTTAAAATAAACAAACGATTATAATAATAATTAACATGTACTCGAAACCCAGTGATAAGTTTTGCATATCATTCTAAATAATTTAAAATAAATTTTAAATTAAATGCAGATTTAGTGTCTTGATATCAATGATAATTCAAAACGTCGGAAGTTGTTAATTGCATTGAATTATGAAATAATATATCGCAAATTCTCATATCATCCCAATTAATTGTATTTAATAAGGTTTTGTTTAAATTAATCGTAATATAAGATAAAAAAAATTGTGATCATGAAGACTTCTGAAGCTGGTGTAAGAGATGTGATGTTAGTGAAAAGGGAGTTAACATTGCCACCCAAACCCGGTAAGTTATTAAATAATGAGTATTAATACTAACACATTTTTCCAAATTCACCATTTTTACATTTGTAAATTAAAAATATTTTTGCATGTGTATAAGTATATATATCTATAAATTTCATGAATTAAAAATTCTCTGTCTAAATTATTTTCATAAGATAATAAAACAATTTAGATCCTTGTTATAAAAAGTATGCCAATTTATTTTTTAAATGCATAAGTCATCAACTTCTAAATCAAATAAGTTGTATTTTGTATATTAAAAACATTGTTAACTTTGTAGTATGGTAATATAACACTCTCCTTAGCATTCATCGTTCACTTCGTGTAAAACCAAAGTTGTATTACACAAAGTGACGATGAATGATAAGGAGAGTGTTAAAATGAGTTGTATTATATTTTATTTAATATTAATGGATTTTGATACAATGTATCGATAAAATAAAAAGTATCCTAGGACCTAGCGAATTTCCCTAAAATTAGGACATTGGCGGAAATGATGTATTTCCGTATTCAAAAAGTTTTTTCGGTACCTGTATGTTTAAGAAAGAAGTCTTCACTGCAGAAAATTGAAGGTTTTTCTGCATACAGAATTAGAAGTTGGCCTATTTAAAAAGAGCGAACATTTTTGTTGCAAATAGACTCATTCAAAAAAATACCGGCAGTCACCGTGAGAGTAATATATATCTTTGAAATTAAAAAAGTAGGTTAAGGTATTGAAAGCTATTTCACTATTTTTTTTTTTTTTTTTTTAATTAATTCATGATAATTATTTTTTTTTAAACTTTATAAAAAAAGCAAACTTTGTTTAAACCTTTTTTTGTAGCTATTTTTCCAATCAGTTTTGACAAGCACCTTGGCTTTTTTAGGGATATATATTAAATTATCCATCCCTGAAGAAGAGAAGGTGCTGTCGAAATCGGCTGAGAAAATCATACAAAAATTAAAAATAGTAAAAAAGTTTGGTTTTGTTTATTTTATAAAGTTCATAAAATATCAGCAAAAATCCGGATACACCAGAAAGCGAAAATTTTTAATATTGATAACTACAGGCGAATTTCGTTTTACGGGGTTACCGGGGTTCTGTTTCAAGAGACACCGGCGTAAACAGAACACAAATATGATGGATGATTTAAGTTAGGTTCCCTTTATTTAAAATAAATTGCAATCGTATGTAACAAATAAAGTTTAAATGCGTTTACAAAACAATAAAAAAATCTCTTGATATAAATAATACATTTAAAATAAATAAATACTAATTCACCAGTTCATGGGTAGGAAGTTGAATTCTCAGACTTTTTTTTTTGAAATAAGCATTCAAAATGCTATGATTGTTGCTTCCTTAATTGCAGAATCATACTCTCTCACAGAACTCATCTGTTAACGTTCCTATAGAAGAGACGATACGAGTAAGATCAGCCATTTTATCATTTTTTCTCCAACTCTTCTTCTTTTTCTTCGGGATTTTATGATTGAGGGTGATCTAATTCCTCAATCAACTCTTTTAATTCTAGATTTAAGAGACGTTAATCATGCACGTCTAATATTGTAGTTAGGTCACATCTCGATTATAACATATTCGGCACCAACCGGCGTTATTTTGAATCGGCGTAAATCGAACCGCCGCAAAACAACGGTTATTTTGTAATCAGCAGTATGTCAACCCAATAAAAAGGGTCATTCGTGCGATAGCCTTGACTGAACTTGAATAATGTCGAAATGTGCATTGCGTAATGATCTTTTTTATTATTATTTTGTCTGCAACTCTACACGGGTACATGATGACAAATCTTATACCATTTTATAAATATATATGTTTATATATATATATATATATATATATATATATATATATATATATATATATATATATATATATATATATATATATATATATATTTATATATATAAATATATGTAATAAAATACCTAGGTACCTACCTATACATTTTATTAAGTACTTACAAAAAGTACCTACATAAAACAGTTCTACCACCAGATGCCGCATGCGTCGCTCAGAATAAAACAAAAGACTTCCGATAATATTATTAACTGTCAGAATCAGATAGATAGATAGATAGATAGATATAAAATTATTATAAAGATAAATTAAGAATAAACTTTAATTACAAAGCAACACATTGTTTATTTTATTATTATACACCCACTTTACATATTATTTACACTTAATTTTCAAAAGGAAAATATTACCACGTTATAAAACGACAATTTTGTTAATTGGAAATGGATTATGAAACATTAGATGTATTAAAACAATTACTACAATATGTTCGGAGTGAGAGAGAAAAATTAGAAGATGATCAAAGAAAACGATTAGAAGATAATCAAAGAAGACGTGGAAATCTAAGAACTAGTGATAAAATTAAAGATAAAAGTCCATGTAAGATTTGTGAAAATTTAAATAAGGGAACTCGATATCACTCTGAAGCAACGTGCTGGTTTAAAACAAAGGAGGATGATAAGATTAATAATAAAAATGAAGATTTACAAATTACACAGAAACAGTGCTTGAAGAATGAAAATAAAAATAATGTGGAAAAAAATTCTACAAAATATAAAATAAAATATACTCCAGAAAAGAAGAATTTCGAAGCAGATTGTGTGAGCAGGAATCCAGTATTAGAATCGAAGGAAAATGCTTGGTTAAATTAGAAGATATTTTAAAAGATCAGAATAAAAATGAAGACATACAAATAACACAGAAACAGTGCTTGAAAAATAAAAATAAAAATAAAGTAGAAAAAACTTCTACGAAAGATAAAATAAAATATACTCCAGGAAAGAAGAATTTAGAAGTAGATTGTCTAAGCAGGAATCCAGTATTAAAATCGAATGAAAATGCAGATGAACAATTAAAAGTTATAAATTTGGTTAAATTAGAAGATACTTTAAGAGATCAGAATAAAAATGAAGGAATTCAAAAGAAAAAAACAAATGGATTGAAAAAAAACTGTGTCTACTTTAAAAGGGTCAAGAAGAAGAAAAAAAATACAAAAAAAAAAGAAAGAAAAAAAGAACGGAAAAAAGAAAAAAAAAAAGAAAGAAAGAAAAAAAAACAAGAAAGAAAAAAAAGAAAGAAAAAAAGAAGGAAAAAAGAAAGAAAAAAGAAAGAAAGAAAAAAAAAATTATCATATCACTAAACTTATACCAGTCCATTCACTACAAGAAGATGATCCGGAGGACGAGTGAAAATTTTACTATGAATTTTCATCCCCAAGGGGGGAGATGTAATAAAATACCTAGGTACCTACCTATACATTTTATTAAGTACTTACAAAAAGTACCTACATAAAACAGTTCTACCACCAGATGCCGCATGCGTCGCTCAGAATAAAACAAAAGACTTCCGATAATATTATTAACTGTCAGAATCAGATAGATAGATAGATAGATAGATATAAAATTATTATAAAGATAAATTAAGAATAAACTTTAATTACAAAGCAACACATTGTTTATTTTATTATTATACACCCACTTTACATATTATTTACACTTAATTTTCAAAAGGAAAATATTACCACGTTATATATATATATATTTATATATATATATATATATATATATATATATATATATATATATATATATATATATATATATATATATATATATATATATATATATATATATATATATATATATATATATATATATATATATATATATATATATATATATATATATATATATATATATATATATATATATATATATATATATATATATATATATATATATATATATATATATATATATATATATATATATATATATATATATATATATATATATACATATATATATACATATATATATATACATATATATATATATATATATATATATATATATATATATATATATATATATATATATATATATATATATATATATATATATATATATATATATATATATATATATATATATAAATATATATAAACACAATAAAGAGACTAAGCTCTTGTGCTTGGAGAGGGACTTACACATTTAATTAATTGTTTATGTTTGTGGGTGATATTTTATTACATATATGATTATTACATATAATTTTGATTGTTTTTTAAGGAATAGGAATCGTGTCTGCCTCCGTAGTGTAATGGTCAGCACGCTCGGCTACCGTTCTGGAGGTCCCGGGTTCGATTCCCAGAGGGGGTCAAATAAATAAAAGTGATTTTTTAACTGTAATATTTATTCAATATAATCCTGGACTGGTTCCTGAAACGGAGGTCTGATCACCTTTCCTTTGTGTGTAAACGATCATATGACACTGCGTTTATATGAAGCTGTGCCCATTGCACCATTGGGGTACGGATAAGGGTTTATTTTTATTATTATTATTTTGATTTTTTTTTAAGGAATAACCCGTAAAGCCTCTACTTTTACAGGCTTGTCCGCAGTTCGGATAGTAAGGATAGGGAAAGTAAATGTGAAAAATACATCATAAACAACCAGATTAATTGCAAATAAATCTATCTTGAATTCATTTTGCAATTGGCGGGAATCGAACCCGTGACGCCAGTTTCGCAGTCGAGCGTCTACCCAACAACGCCGCGGCGCCTATTGATAGTTGTCTGATATATATGGATGTCTGAGCATCCCAGGGCTTACGACCTGGCACAAGGTTGTCTGAAGTGATCACTTTGTAATCTGTGCAACGTACATGGATGCTCTTATCTTTGTAATAAAAGGTTGACAACAAAGTGTGCAATTTTACAATTTTATTTTTTAAATTATTATTTACAATATATTATATCTATATAACAGTATGCATTTAACAGTATGAAGGCTGTCTGGAGATCGGATTTATACTCGGTGAAAACCAAATGCCGCCTATACAATGCCTGCATTGCTCCTGTTCTCTTATACGGCTGTGAAACATGGCACCTTACAAGGGCCCAGAGCAGCCGTGTACTGAGCTTTGAGAATATGTGTTTGCGGATAATCTTTTGACTTTGTGAGGAATGAAGAGATAAGGCGTAGGACGCAGCAAATCTTGGTCACAACTGTCGTCAAGAATTCAGTTGGCTTGGCCATGTACTCCGCATGCCTCCTGAGAGCCTTTATCAAGCTTGCCTCTTTTACAAGGCATCAGGTTCGCGCCGCCCAGGACGACCACTGCTGACAATTCGTCGGCAGTTCTCGTCAGAACTTCGGGACTCGGACCTAACTTGGGAGGATGCAAGGGAGCTGGCAGCCGACAGAAAAGCCTGGAGACAGTTTGAGGACTCCATATGCTCCACCTAGGGAGCGGATATGGTTAATAATAATAATATGTATATGTTAACAAATTATTAATCAGAGCTGTCAATAAATTTAAAAAAAACTTGGATTTAACTCTCATACAATACTGTAATATTCACTATGATTACAGAAAAACTTAGAGAATTCAAATATTCAAGGCAATGCTAGGTTTGGAGTTTTATACAAAAGTTAACGTTTAAATTACGTTTTGCAAATTACATCGATTTTACTACTCGACTTTGGCTTCTTGTAACTTCATACAAAGTTAAAGAAACTTTTTTAAATACATATTTTGAGTATGAGCTTTATGACGGCTATTATCCTTGGCTCTACCCGACCCAGTTTCTCCAGGGTATGCTTGGCTACAATAGTTTAGAGACTAGAAGGAATGTTTATTTGATTACGCATTTTTATCGATTGTTGCGCGGTATGATCGATAATCCTGGAATTATCCGGAGCATTGGTCTGTATGTTCCCGATAGTTACCTAAGACAGCGTCGGCATAGATTGTTTCACATTCCTATACACAGGACCAACCTGCCGATGGTTACGCCTGTAGGAAGAGCTACCGCTATGTTGAACAATATCACATTGGATATTGATCTGTTCCATGTGTCCTAAGGAGTTTTCCGAAGCGGGATTCTTCTACACCTTTAAGTCTTCTTGCTTTGTTTGTTATGTATATATTATTTTTTTGTTGAATAAATTGAAAATAAATAAATTGAAATTGAAAATTGACTAAAATATGAAATCGTATTACCTAAAATAATAGAAATTATAAAAAGATCTTTTTTTAAGATAACCATAACTATCGATGATAAAGAAGTTATCTCTTCTCAACGATATCTTATATTGTTGTGTCTATAATAACAAGAAATCTGAATGCGATCTCTCAGACGAATGTGCGAGAAAACGATGTATGATAGATGTTCGAATGGTGAAATAAGGAAATAATACAAGGCTGAGATAAGCATTATTGATTACATTAAGCATGGTGTGTTGGGATGGTTTGGACATGCGGAACGTATGAGTGAGGAAATAACGGTTAAACAAATTTATGAGGCAAATATAGTTGGAGAAAGAAGTGGAGGAGGACCGAGGAAAACTTGGCGCAATCGGGTATGTCAAATACTTGAAAGCTGCCGAGTCAGGAGTGAAATAATCGGCGGGTATGTATGAGGAGATGCACGAATGTGGAAGAGGCAAAGACAGGATGGTATGGCGTTCCATTCTCTCTGCCTATCCTTGCGGGGAAGCGGCGTGATGGCTAGTTAGTTCTCTAAACCCTTATTCACACCCCAATGGTGCATAAGGCACTGCATATAAACGCAGTGTTATCTTGATCGTTAACACATGAAAAAAAGGTGATCAGCCCCCCGCTTCAGGTACCAGACCAGGGTGATATGTAACAAATATTAGAGTGAAAAAATCACTTAAATTAATTTGACCCCCCTTGGGAATCGGGACCGGGACCTCGAGAATGGTAGCAGAGCGTGCTGACCACTACAATACGGAGACGGACAAAATGATGGTTGGTTATTTAGTTAGTTTTAATAGCAAGAAGTATCCGGTGACGTTTGTACATTTTGAATTATGTCACTTTACTGTTCGTGAACCGAAATGTGCTTAATTATTTTGAAGTTAACGTTCATTTGTAAACAACACGGATGAAGTGACAATAGAATAGGTAATGATGTACCTCGCTAAGTACACTATTCAATAGGTACGCAAATCAACACATTCGCAGGAAATTGATTTCCGCTTGGCTTTTCGCATACTTAGAAATAATGTGTGAAATAACAGTGTTCCGCAAAGTGTGCGCCGCGGCACACTAGTGTACCGTGGTGATTGGTTGGTGTGCTGCGGAAAATGTCTAGTTTTTTAAAGATAACATCCTCATAAACAATAGATAAATTTCATGATGTGATTTATTGGCTAATAACACGAAAAATCATAAGACTATCGGTAACATTCTTATTCAAATCTGTAGAGAATTATGGGAGATATTATGTTTATGTATTAATTTTAAATCAAACACAGATTTTTTGAGTCTACTAAGTTGTATTTTATTAACAAAAAACACATAAAAAATTATATTGTGACAATTGTTTCGCCTTGTTAGGCCATTATCAAACGAATGTGAAGATCAAATGGACTACGGTCCTTATGTAGCTATACAATTCTATGTGACAGTTTTAACATGTGCAGTAATAATTTATGGGAGACAACAGTCGCTAATGGGGGATGTAGGTATGTACCCTTATATTTGTGTTTGATTTAAAATTAATACATAAATTAAAATGTAGTTCTACAAATTAAACGCCAAGTCAATAAATAAATGGAGATATTATGGTTTAAACTTTAGATATTTTAATAAAACGAAAAACGGACACCGCTATACGACATCAAATTTCACGTCACCGGGTGTGTTATGCGGCGTATCCCAAATTGTCTCTGCTTTAAAGAGCTATACTAGCAGTAGTGTGGATCGTTTGTTTACCACTACACTACCATTTGTGTTATACAAATATGAACGGGGGGAGGGGTGGAAGGGTGGACCATAGACATTAACAAATAGAACCGTCAATAATTTAGCAATCTTACCAATATTAAAATAAGTCCATCGTTTCTGTGGCGTCATTCATTACCAACTTACGAAAGGAACGTTTTTATGAAGGCGAATATTCCAAAAGAAAATGACGAATGAAAATATTGATTAAATCGGCTGTTATAAACACAAAACGAGTCTAATACAATCCTTTATAGGTTGAGTATGTTAAATTAGATATTCCTCCCGTCTGAAAATGATCCACTGCTCCAAATTTTGATCGCCTGCGCTCAGTTAAAGAGACTCACATTTCGCATTAAACATAATATGTTTTATATGTTTTCGCTTTATATAATAAGTCAATATTAAATAAACTTTGTTTTTTCTTTGGTGTACCTTAAAAATTTCTTGATTTGGCAGGTTTACCTTGAGCAGAAAAAGTTTGCGGAACACTGTGATACAACACACTTACTCATACGTACGTACGAATCGTACACATGTTTACGCTATAAATATATGTACATATGGAAATATATATGTTCAGCTGATTCCATCAGAATTACAAACACATATTTCATCCGCCTCCGTAGTCTGGTGGTTATGGTATGGCTTTCATACTGGAGGTCCCGGGTTCGATTCCCAGGAGGGGGAGGGGTGAAAATAAATATATGTGATTTTACGCTCTTATATTTATTTACTTACCCAGGACTGGTCCCAGAAGCGCATAAGTGATCGCCTTGCCATCGTGTAAGTAACGAACACGAAAACACTACTTTAATACGATGCAGTGTCCTATGAACCACCGGGTGCGGATAAGGGTTAGAAGAATACATGAGTTTTAAAATTTTATTAGTGTGGTCATCAATCGTGGAATGGTGAATGTTCGTGTAAAAAGTGATCACTTAAATCAGACTATGGCTACTCAAAAATTTGAGTAGTGTGGTTGTCAATCATAGATATCATCATGAAATGAGTAATTAATCAAGGTAGAATCAATGGTGAATTTGCATATGTGTAAAGTAATCATATAACCAGCATATGACAGGTCGTAAGCCCCGTAAATACCCAGACTTCCATATTCTTCTTCATCCATGTTGAGATGTTAATACTACACTACTACTACTAGACTAGAAGGAATGTGTATTTGTTTACGCATTTTTATCGATTGTTGTGCGGTATGATCGATAATCCTGAAATTATCCAGAGCATTGGTCTGTATGTTCCCGATAGTTACCTAAGACAGCGTCGGCATAGATTGTTTCACATTCCTATACACAGGACTAACTTGCCGATGGTTATGCCTGTAGGAAGAGCTATCGCTACGTTGAACAGTATTTCATTGGATATTAATCTGTTCCATGTGCCTGAAGGAGTTTTCCGAAGCGGGATTCTTCTATACCTTTAGCAATAGTATTCTTGCATATTCTCGATTTTAATGTTTACGCTTTAATTTTTTTAGTTTGTAATGTATATGTTAATTGAAATTGCTAACGTTGCTAATGTTTACTTGGTATTTTTTCCAGATAAAGTATTTGGAATTCGGCATCTCCAAGTGTTCTTGATCTTCTTGGGTCTAGTGATGGCGTATGGTATCAGAGTGAGCATGGGTGTTGGAATCGTGGCTATGACGGATTCTTCCTCTACAACGGCTAACGTTACTGTGAGTGTATAAAGCAAAATTACAAAATTCAATTGCTTCAGGAAGCTGTACTTTTGGAGCTACGAAAACTCTATTGTCATCAGTGTATAAAATATGTTTTCGTGCGGCAACATTTATTTCCTAAAAATTTGAAATATTAATAGATCTAGCCAAAGAATAAAAAGTGTACATACTAGAAATCCCTTTTTGCAAATCCAGACTCGCGCAAAGACCCTCATTATTCATAGCTCCTAAACTGTTTAATTCATTCCACAAAAACTATATGACTGCACTAATTGGTCAAATTATAAGCTTAAATAATAAAAATGAAAATGGTATTTCCTGGCGTTTCTCATGTCGCTCACTCCTTTCAAGAACGTCATAAATAAAAAAAAACTCGATTTTCAGGAGAACGTTTTTAAAGTTTAAAAATATAATACAATGTATCAAAAATAAATATGAAGTCACTTACTGAACTTTTTACTGTGCAACAGATCTTTTAAAGTAAAACCTGAAGGTTTTTTTTTTCCATTTGAAAAATATTTAGTTTATTTTAAAAAATAATTAAACAATACCTTTCTTCAAAATGCACAAACAACACTTTCTGCCCTGTGGCGGGTAAATATTAAGTTAAAAATATGCCGCTTCTGCTGGGATAAAGTAAATTTTTTGGACATTCCGAAAACATGCACAACTGAAAATTGAAGAATTTTGATTTATGACGTTCTTAAAAGGAGTGAGCGATGTGTGTGATTGATATCCATGATTTGGACCTCACATACTAATATAAGAGTTTCTGCTTAGTAAAAAGCTTCTTTACATCTCACCAATAGATGTCTCTAGTGAAGTTCTAGTGATTCAAGTACAAGGTTTCTAAAACGGTTCATATATATAGAACTTCCAAGAATTTAAGTAGTGTGGTTGTCAATAATGGGTAGAATTGGTGAATGTTACACGCGTGTAAAGTGATCACTTAAACCAGCCTATGACGGTCGTCAGCCCCGTAAATGCCCACACTTCCATGTTCTTCTTCATCTTTGATGAGATGTCAAAAAATAATATTAAATCAAATTTATTATTTATTATTTATATCTAATTTATTATTTGCTCTTTGAATCTACTTACATATCTGATATCTATCGTATTCTTTCCAGTGCCTTTTATTATAACTTAAAACAAAATGTATACCCACACACAGGCCATGCATTTGTGTGATGTTTTTTGTATTGTACAAAATTGTACTTGTTATTACAATGTATTGTGAAATGCAAAAAAAAATAAAAACAAAAAAAACTGTCTGTTGTAAAAGTATCAAACCTTTAAGATTAGACAAAACTCTATTTGTAAATGTGACGTCATCACACGATGTCCAAGGCCGACTAGAGACAGGCCTGGGCGCACAAGGGTTTTTGAAATGTCACGTGATCAAATCGGTGTTCTAAATTTGCAGTTCGAGCCAAGCGGAGTGCGTCGGTGCGTCCAGTGTTTACAAATGGCCGCGATTGTTTATGTTGATGTTCGTTGTTGCTTTATTTGTGTGTTGTTTTGATATTGAATTAAAAGCATATAAACTTCAAAGTGAGTGATTAGACAGTGAAGTGTATTTGAAAATTGAATTGGTAAGTAATTTTCGTATTTATAACACAATTTCGATGTTTATACGAGTATAAATCTCATTTGACGTTTCAAAACGTTTCAATAAATCGTTGCTACTTTTTAGCTTATATAACAATGCATACTTATTTGTATTTCATTTTTAAGTGTTTATGTAACGTGAATATTGACACGTGTTTTATTTATAACAATACTTAATATTTTCAACAAAATCATTATTTCACATTTGAGGTTATATTTCGCTTACGAATCCATGAGCTTACTCACGAGAGATGATGTCGACTCAAATTTCTGTTCGTTTTCGTTATCATATTAAATTATTGTATTAAACATACACTATTCATGTTGAGTTTATCTATCCAAGATAACCAAACGATAACCTCGGATGACCAAACTTAGCATTCTTAAATTCCTACGCTTAATTTCTTTGTTTCATTACAGGTGGTTTACAAAACAAAATGGGGAGATGTTGCAGCGTTTTTGGATGTAAATCCAACTACCGCTCTCAAAAAGAAAATGTATCCACATTTGCTCTTCCAAAAAACGATGCTCTACGGAAAAAATGGCTTTGTCGGATTCCTACGGATTTTTCTGGAATAAAAAATCCATATGTTTGCATCAAGCATTTCGAAGAATCCATGATTATACGAAGCGACAGATGCACAGTACGCGAGGAAGCTATAGATGTGCCTCGCAAAATTCCCAAGCTTCGTGAGGGAGCAATTCCTACAATATTTCCGAGTGCTCCCAAATATCTATCCACCGCACCCCAATCAACTAGAAGACTCGCTGATGTGGAGACATCCCGGATGGAGATCGCTCTTCAAAACAGCCTCGATGACCTAAGGAAGCTGAATGAAGCAAAATCCATAAACAGTTTAGACGATTTAACTAAGACCAATCAAATTAAACCAGAATGGGTTTTAACGGAGACAGCGTTACAAAGAGTTTTGTGTTTAATTGACTTAAATGATGCGCCTTGTGTTTTGGGCGCTATTAAAGTAGTGAGTGATTTAAATATACATTTATATTTAGGTAATAAGTTAGTAAGTAAAAGTCGTCATCCGAGAAATGTGAGTATAATCAAAAACGTAGATGATTTAAGTGACGTGATAAATTTTATTGAATCCTCTATCCATGACATTACCATCCCCGCCATTGATTTAAATGATGTTCTAATTATGTTGCAATCACACTTCCCAGATAGTGATCAGAGAATTATGTTCATTATAGAACAAATTAAGTATGCCGCTACCCTAAAAAATCTCCGTCGATACAGCGGGAATACTTTGATATTTGCAGCGTCAATGTTTGTACACTCCTCGGCTACGTATCATATGTTATTTAATACTAATTATTTGTGCATTCCTCTTGCTACAGCATTGGTATGGTTTAGTTTGCAAACAATTTTAGATTATTGTCCTGATGTTTTTATTAGTGGCCAGAATCAACTCTATATTTTAAATAAGATAAGTGTTTCTAAATTAAATTATTATTTCTTGAATCAAGGTGATTTTTTAAATGAATGTATTTGTAATAAGACTTTGCTAATAATATTAGAAAATATTTGCCATAGAACCTGTAAACTCCTTTTAAGTAACTTAGCAAAAATCAAAAATGATGAACTTGCTGCACAAAGTTGTTCGGGATCAAGTAGAAAAGTACTAAAATTTTATTAGTTTTTTCTCATCCATAACCATCAACTATCAAACCTAATGTGTAAACTGTTTGAGTAAATTAATGTAACATGTCTTTAAATTAAATCCTTCACATAACATAAATCACATATTCTCAATTGTCAATTTAACAAAATTGAAGCATTTTGTTAAATTGAGTAGTACAAGATTAAATGCAAATGTTGTAATTGAATCGACTTATATGGTCACCAATATTAAGAAATTTACTTACATAATTATAAGCTTCTTTTCATGTCCAATTATTTTTCCATTTGATATCTTATGCTTAAAATATTTGTGTTGAATAGATTTTTTTCAATTACTGTTATATTACATGTTTTTAATGTTAAATGTGTATATGTATATACATATATATATATATATATATATATATATATATATATATATATATATATATATATATATATATATATATATATATATATATATATATATATATATATATATATATATATATATATATATATATATATATATATATATATATATATATATATATATATATATATATATATATATATATATATATATATATATATATATATATATATATATATATAAATATATATATTAGAAATAATTATATTCTTGATGCATGTCTTTTATGGTGAGATTATAGCTTTGTGGTAATTTCTGTCCATTTTAAATTTTAATTTTACTTGGTAAATGCAACATTTTCTTGATGTCATTATTATAATTTACTTGTATAATTTACTGTAGGTTCCATTACTATTTTTGTGTTTTTGAGTATGATATAGTATATTTTATATATATATATATATATATATATATATATATATATATATATATATATATATATATATATATATATATATATATATATACATGTATATGTGTATGTGTGTGTATATAAGAAAATAAATAATGCCTTTTTATGTAATATTAATTCGTTTTATTTTTACCTTTCCTTTTTTGTATAAACTGTTATCATTAAACATCTGGATTTTCGAAAATTGTAGGTTTAAAACTTTAAAAAATAATCCGAAATTCCACTCGCATATCGCACGCGGACAATAGCACTGACTTCGTAATTCGGCGTTTGCGCGCCCAGGCCTGTCTCTAGTAGGCCTTGACGATGTCCCTCATTTAGAGTGAGTATATATACAATTTTTGAAAAAGAAATATTGTAATATTGTGTCGGGTTGTGGTCCCGTGGTTAGTGTCGCAGACTCTTGAGTCAGAGTTTCTCGGTTCGAACCCACTATAACATAATTTGATACCTGATATTTCAAATAATGGGCCGCTTAGACTCACAGAAAAAGCATGAAATTTAAGCGTTTTTGTAAATACAAATATATAAACGCAAATAAGTTTTGTAAAAATAAAAAGCAAAAAAGATATTGGAAACAGAATGAGCGAAAAAAGTTATGCACTTGACAACAATGGATGAGGCAACAGGGCATCAATATCTGTCAGGTATAGTGGTGTATTATTTAGAAAATATGACAAAAAGAATCAGACAAATAAATAAACTGTGTGACAAATCTTGATTGATATAAAATACTGAATCCATTGTATTGTATCTATTGTATTGTTTCTTAAGATCAGAGTCATCCTCTTATTATTTACTATACACATTTAATATAACTTTTAAGATACATACATAAACAGAATATGCTTTAAATCCTTGTACATAACAACGGGCAGGGATATTTTTTATAGCATTTTACACTCATTTGCCAATTAATCTAACATTTAGCTCATAGCTGATCACCCTGCCTTTATATAATCACGATCGTGTTTATCGTACCTACAAGTGGAGGTTGGAAAGAAGGTATCTTCTATCTAAACAGTTTAAAACGCCTTTTAGTCAGCAACATTAATATGTTAAAAATATATTGTATTAAAAATATTTTTTTTGTTGCAGACATTTGATTGGCCAAGGAAGACGCAGGACTTGATTCTGAGTTCGTTTTTCTGGGGTTACATCGTCTCCCAAATTCCAGCCGGGGTTTTAGCGGAAAGATTTGGCGGAAAATTGCCTTTGGTGGTGTCACTGGCGGCCAATGGAATTCTTTGCTTTATTATTCCAGTCGCTGCTAAATGTGTAAGTACCTACCACAGAGTACTAACAGGGTACTGATGTGCGCAGGATTTCCCTCAGAAATTGACGCAAAAAGAACGGTTTAAAGTAAAGACAACATAAGACGAGACAATAAATATTGTACCTGTCAAATCGAGCAGAATCCTGCGCGAAGGTGATGCGCATTGGTTTTTGTTTGTTAAATCGACCGCTAGAGGGCGAAGAAAATGAAGAGATCGAGCGAAAAGACGTGATTGATGGCCTCGTAGACACATATTTGAATAAAGAGAAATTTGGTAATTGAGAAAATTGTAGAAATGCGAACACAATGGTGCACGAGTCATTTTAAACAGCGTCCAGAAGGCTATCTCAGTATTTCTGACGTCTGCGGTCCAGTGGCGACCCCTTTATATTAATTTATTTTGAGATGGCAACGTCTTACGGCTCAGACGGGTCTCCATGGTCGGGAAGTCCGCCAAACGTCGCCAAATATTTTCGTCGGGCCGCCCTCAATTACTCTTCAGTAATGAGCAGTACATTGCATAGGCTGTTCTTCAGGGTTCACTTAACAGTTATTGGGAAGAGAAGGACACAATATTTTTAAAAATATATAAAGCATATGTAGTACATTTTAAACTATTCATATGCAAATCCGCTACATAATATATTGGTCACCACATTTGGTTACAATCATTTCATTGGCCTGGAGTGTTACCATTAAGAGTGCTGACTGAACATCTTGCCTACGTGTAATCAACGTTCAGTGTACACAGCATCAATACAATGCAGTTGCGGATACGGGTAAAAGAAGAAGTCACGATTTTTTGAAGGAGGAAAATGAGAAACATATAACTTCTTTTCATGTTGCTAGTATGTGCACATGTTAATAGCAATGAAGTATATTTGATTATGAACACAAAGATGTAATTAATTATTAATAGTTACAAGTGCCTTTTATTACTGAATACTTTTTAAAGGGTGGATGGGGTGCATTATGCGCTTGCCGCGTGTTACAAGGGCTGTTCCAAGGCCTGTTCTACCCTTCCTGTCATGCGCTGCTGGGGAAGTGGGCACCCATCTCGGAAAGAGGGCGACTCAGCACTTTTGTTTACGCAGGTAACATTGCAACGAAATTTTACATTTTTCATCTCAACTTAGATGAAGAAGAATATGGAAGTCTGGGCATTTAGAGGGCTTACGACTATCGCAGGCTTATTTCACATGGGTCAAGTGATCACTTTACACACAAAACATTCACTAATTATACCCATGATTAGATATATTGGAACTCTTAGATATATTGATCAAATTCATGACACAGTATATGTAAGTTTACAACAACCATCTATGTTGAAATAGCGAAGCTTTCATAAAGCAAAGACTCTTTCTATTTGTATGCAAGGTCTGAATCTAGGATTACATTCACATACTTGAGACCCGCTTGAAAACATGATTTAATTTTTTTATGTAGCTTATAATATGACCGACAAAGACCATATTCCAACATAGATGGCTGTTGTGAACTCACATGTACTGTGTCACGAGTTTGATCAATATATTTAATAGTTCCATATTTTTCTTCGTCTATGTTGAGATGACAAAAATTTATAAAAATAACTACTTAGCAAAATAATACAGGTTTGTGATTTAAGTATTTGAAGTATTTGGACACTCAGGACCGACAAAAACTTGGCACGATCAGGTATGCCAAATACTTGAAAGCGGTCAGGTTAGGAGTCCAAACAATCGGCGGGTGTGTATGAGGAGATGTATGAACGTGGAAGAGGCGAGGAATGTTTGAAAAGACAGAGTGGTGTGGCGTTCTATTCTCTCTGCCTACCCCTGCGGGGAAGCGGCGTGATAGTTAGTTAGTTAGTAAGTTAGGACACTCTGAATGTTGTTAAAGAAATTTTAGGAAAATGATTTAGTTTATATTATTTTGAAAAACATTCATGTATTTTTCCAGGTGCCCAGTTTGGAACAGTGGTATTCCTACCGTTAGTGGGTCAACTATGCGGTAGCAGTTGGGGTTGGCCGTCTACATTCTACACCATGGGTATTGCCTCCATTATATGGATGGTTATTTACTTCATCTTTGGTGCTAATAGTCCAAGATCTTCGAGGTTCATCTCTGTCGAAGAAAAGGATTATATCGAAGGATCCCTGGGACAATCTGGAGAGAAAGTGGTGAGAAAATGGATTGTGAAATAAATCAGACAATCTAGTTAAGAAATATTACAACAAATTCAAATTTAAATAGTGAAATTACATTACATATTTCCTATTATCCAGGGTCGCATAAACAAGATTGTCAATTCAATAGTTGAGAGCAAAAAATATTAGTTTGCAATATTTTATTCTATTCATTCTTATTGATCAGTTTTCATTTGATGAAAAGTGCTATGAAATAAATTAATAATAAAAAAAATAAAACCCTTATCCGCACCCACATGGTGTATAGGGCACTGCGTCATATATCTCGATCGTTTACACATGAAGGAAAGGTGATCAGCCCTCCGCTTAAGCTACCAGTCCAGGGTAATATTGAATAAATATTACAGTGAAAAAATCACTTATATTTATTTGACCCCCCCTCCCGCCCTGGGAATCGAACCTGGGACCTCCAGAACGGTAGCCGAGCGTGCTGACCATTACACTATGGAGGCGGACAATAAATAAATTAGGTGTCTATTATATTTATATATTTTTTTGATAATATGCGATTGCAGTATCGATTGAAACACTGAAAACCAGGTTTTCCCATTAAGACTGACATTATTTTTTGAGAAAAACAATTTCTTATGTCAAAATATTATTCATGGAAACAGAGAAATATTTTCAAAACTTTTATCAATAATAATTCACATTTCATTAGAATCTGTATGGCTTTAAGGATAATGGTCAAACTAATACTATTCGTAGGAACTTAATCCATTTTTTTTACCTCATTAAATACTTAAACCCATATGGATTTCACCCTATTATTTTTTGACATCTCATCAAAGATGAAGAAGAATATGGAAGTCTGGGCATTTACGGGGCTTACGACCGTCATAGGCTGGTTTAAGTGATCACTTTACACACGTGTAACATTCACCAATTCTACCCATTATTGACAACCACACTACTCAAATTCTTGGAAGTTCTATATATATGAACCAATTTAGAAACCTTGTTCATGAATCACTAGAACTTCACTAGAGACATCTATTGATGAGATGTAAAGAAGCTTTTTATTAAGCAGAAACTCTTATATTAGTATGTGAGATCCGAATCCTGGATTATAATCACACACATGAGAAACGCCAGAAAATACCATTTTCATTTTTATTATTAAGCTTATAATTTGACCAGATAATTAATTTTCAACATTTTGAGTGTGTCCAAATACAATATCTGGATTATGTCCAAATTGTATTTGGACATAATCCAGATTTTGTGAACAAGTATTTGGACACACTCAAAATGTTGGATTTCACCCCATCAGTTGAATATTTTTTCAGTGGGTTCAGTCTTGGGATTCATTGTTATAAATTTTTGACATCCATAGGCTTATAAATGATACAAATAACATTTATTTTGCAGCACATTCCCACTCCATGGAGAGCTATACTCACGTCTCTTCCATTCTGGTCTCTCTTAGTGTGTCAATGTGGTCACAATTGGGGATTCTGGATGCTGCTAACTGAGATGCCTTCATACATGAAACTTGTACTTGGTGTTGACATCAAGAGCGTATGTATTATTATTATTACATAATGAACTCATCTTAGTAAATGTTTTTCACACTCATTTTACTCTAGATATTCTAATAATTTAATTTTGCACAGATGTAAAACAACAGCAGCGTTAAACCATTATACGTACATAGGTAAAAAAAACTTTAATAAACTTCCGGAAAACTTAAAATCTATAAAAAATTATCAAACTTTTAAAACTAAAATTAAAAAATATTTAAGACCCACCCCTTCCTAGACTCCATACCAAAGAATGTTTATTTTTAATTTTTAATTTACCTTGTTAATTTTTATTTTTAATTTTAATTTACTTTGTTCTAATTTACTTAGTTTATAAAAAAAATAAAAATAAATGTGAAACGAACTCCCTCTCTAAACACAAGTATCTACTTTATTAGAGAGGTAGAAACGTTATATATAAGATGTTCTGTATATTTACCTATTTTGTATTTCAAAAATGTATTTTTGTAAAAAAAAAATATATAAAAAAAAAAAAAAAAAAAAAAATATTAAAATAAAATAATTTATTTTGACAGAATGGACTTCTAACTGCACTTCCATACCTTGTGATGTGGATGCTGAGTTTTGTATTTAGTTATACTTCAGATTACGCTATTAATAAGAAGATTGTTTCAATCACAGCGGCCAGGAAAATTTCTAATACAATTGGTAAGAAAAATGTATACCACAATACTATTACTTATTAATATTAAATAAAAATTGCAATCAAGTACTGTAATGCTTAGTTTTTGTACGCAAGGTAAAAAATAGCTTCATAAATATAAGGTGATGAATTCATATCAAAGATATGCATACATTATATTTTAAGGATTTTGGGGTCCAGCATTAGCGCTCATTGGATTGTCATATGCTCCATCTGACATCACGGTGGCAGTTACATTGCTTACAGTAACAGTTGGGATTAATGCCGGACATTATGTTGGTTACCAGGTAATTACGTACATTATACGTGTCGCCTACTTTCAAAATCCGCCAGATCCATGTAAGTCGATTTTACAAAAAATGCAAAATTCTCCGGGTAACATTTATGTTTAAAAGATTTGTCTATCATTAGATAAAATATTATGAAATAGAGAATTTAAATATGTTTTTCAGTGTTTAAAAAAAAGAAAAACACGAGACATAAACCGATAATGACGTCATCTTAATTTTTGACCTATCCCCGCTCTGTGATTGGCCAATATGGGTCAGAAGGCAAGTTCCATGAATATAGCGGAATTTGAAATACAACACTGTTTTTATGTATTTTTTAGCAGGGTTTTCAAGTATATAAATATTTTAAACAATAAAACCCACAATTGGCATTCCGATAGAGTATTTATTTTTAAATCTAATAAAATTGGATCTGGCAGATTTTGAAAGTAGGCGATACATATAATAACAATGGAAAATTCCATTATTATAAAAAAGATTAATGGCTACAGTCCACCAATTGAAAAACAGAAATATTTCATTATAAAAGTATTACTAATCCAAAATGTGAATGATTAATATCCCATTAAATTTAATGATTCATCTTTAATAAATCATAAGTGTATCTCTTTAAGACAGTGCATAAAATAAAGATAACATTGGTCAGCAGGCATTTATCATACTCGCAGAATTAATAAAAGTAAACAAAATACTGCTCTCGAAATTGGATATATTAGTTATGATAAATCAATTTATCCGAGAATGAAGAATATATTTATGCGACCGAAATCTTTTTATGCATCTCGATGACAGTATGTATTAATATTGAATTATTTTCTATTTAAGGTGAATCATATTGATCTTGCACCAAACTTTGCAGGAGTATTACTCGGGATTACTAATGCAGCAGCTAATACTCTATCAATTATTGCTCCTTTATCAGTTGGACTAATGCTTAGTAAAGAAGTGAGTATAATTATATTCAAAAAAATAATTAAAAAGGCTTTCTTTAATAGAAATATACACACACACACACACACACACACACACTGTAAACCCTTATCCGCACCCAAATGGTGCATAGGGCACTGTGTCATATAAACGCAGTTTTATCTTGATCGTTTACACATGAAGGAAAGGTGATCAGCCCTCTGCTTCAGGTACCAGTCCATGGTGATTTTGAATAAATATCACAGTGAAAAAATCACTAATATTTATTTTACCCCCCTTGGGAATCGAACTTGGGACCTCCAGAACGGTAGCCGAGCATTCTGACCATTACACTACGGAGGCGGACAAAACACACACTAGTCTATAAATATTTATGGTTGACAAATATTTTAACAATTTTTCAAAAGAAGAAATGATTACAATAATAACAAATTCTTTCTTCTTCTTAGTTGCTTCCTTACGATTGAGGACCATAACCATCATGGGTTATTTTCACAATATTTCTCCATATCTCCCGCCAGTTTTCACTTCTGACAGCCTCCGCTAAGGAAGAGCCTTTTGTACTTGAGTCTTAGTCATGAAAACATTATATCTCTAAATATCTTTGGATGTCGCATTTGCTGTCCTAATAATTGACACATTGTTTGTGGAAAACGCTTAAAAGTGTCTCTTGCATACTGTCGGTAGAGAGCGGGAGATGCTTATAAGCTTTCTATTTGCTTATTTTTGATAGAGTGCGAGATGCCAAACAACATTGTACAGATCAGAATTGGGTTTGTGGTTACTTGTGATTAGTATACAACCCCAATTAGTATACATACTAATTAGGGTCGTATATGATAAAACCGCCCGACAACAATGTGTTAAGCTATAGTTGAGAACACATATATTTAAATAAAAATGTAAGTGATATTGTCTTCAAAATCATAAGCTCTAAAGTTATTCACCAATAACTTTGAAAATTCTACACCATGTTGCATTTGAATATGCGCATGTTTTTATGTACCTGCGACAGCTGTTTTCAATAGTGACAGGTATACTTACAAAATATAAAAATTCATTGCATATTGTCCTTGCATTGCAACCAAATAAGTGTGTACATTATGATTTCATCCATTTTCAGATTCCAACAAAATTAATAGTGATTTTACCTTAGTAGCATTCAGAGTCTTTTCCATGAATGAGGATGTTAAATCATGATTACTGTACTTATCTTTTTTTGTTGATATTCTTAATAATATAATTTTTTGTTTGTTTTTTTTTTCATAAGCATGAAACAGAAGCTGAAGCCTGGAGACCAATATTCTTCCTTTCCTCTGCTATTTATTTTCTCTTCAACCTGTTTTGGCTTCTCTTTGGAACGAGTGAACAGCAGCCGTGGAACAACCCAGATTACACAAAGAAGGACATTGGTAACATATAAACATTTTATCATTACTTAACTTATGCCCAAGCGTGGCAATCGATATGAAAAATCTCCCTACCTGCATTGTGTTATATTCCGTACATATTCCAATCCGTATCATGTACAATTCAGTTCAATAAAATAACATTTGGTTTTCCTTTCAGGTGTTTTTTTTTAAAAATTATAGTAGATCAATTTATTTAAAGATCTGGTAGATATTTTGGGAAAACTCAAAAGCAAAAAGTTAGTTTAAATTTTCCTTGGCATGCTTATAAATTCAATGCGTATACGTTCAATATGTATAAAATGATGTCATACAGCGCAAATTTTTGAAAACCCATAACCTTGTTCAAAATCAAATCCTACTTTATATGCATTTAAACATCATAAATAAGTGTATTCCTTTGTGTTTTCAAAACACATAAGACCGGCTACAAACCTATCTTTATTCAACACAACTCTTGTCAACACGTTGCTGGAATATTTGTATGGACAAAAGAGCCGTGTTTGATGCACAGAACACGTTAAAAATACTTTTGAAAGCCCCAATTGTTTGATTTGCAGAAAACAACATCAACAGGGAGGAAAAATGAAGGATGGTACTCACTACCTAAATATAATTCACTATAGACCTTGTTGATTCAATACTTAAAATTACAAAAGCAAAGCTTCACGTGTGATATTAGTAATATATGGTGACCATCCTCCCATGGTAGGTAGCAAAGGATGAGGAGTATAAAGTATTAAACTCCAACAGTCTTGAAATCCGATGTACAAATATTGATAATTACATTACTTTATTTATTTTGCAGAGGCAACCCCTTCGTGCCAGTCGGAAGAAAATGGAAATAAAAAATATTAGAAACACTGAATGAATTCCAAGGATAAGGTTATATTTGATTTCAAAATTAACATTGTTCCTATTTTATAACATCTTGAACTATTGGCCTTTACTTATTTGATCAGTATCTATTTCATTGTTATGGTTAGAAAATTAGAAAAATTCAGTCAGTAATACATCAAAATGGTCAGCACAGTAAATACAAACCTTTAATTTAAGAATTTACACTTACGGTAAACTACTTATAACTGAAAAATAATTACTTACCAACCTTTTTATAATTTTCAATGGCTATATATTGTTTCTAACGCCTATATTTATAATGGTTACTAACCATGTATTAATTCGGTTACTGACCAAATAATTATTTGCCTTATTTAGTTATGGTATTGCATATCAGAAACTGTGTTTTTATTATTATTTATTATTAGGAAAGATTGAGAAGACTTGAATTACTTATTATAAAATATTTGTTATTAAGGAGTGAATTATACATTTGGTTGTGTTAACACATTGCAAACATGGAAATAATGATAAGTATATGGGAATAAATTATGTTTATTATTATTATTATACAAAAATAGGTGAATTAGGGATTGGAAATAATCTTAAGAGGAATAATTTCTCCATTATTAACTAAGTAAAATGAATGATTGTCAAGGGTTTCGTAATCTTGGATGAAAAAATCTTGTTTGTCTTTTGGTAGTTTTTGGCAAAACTACATCAATGCCGTGCCCGGTGCATTCCAATAATTTCTAAGACGATTGTGGAGATGAAGAAAATTTTGGTGTTTTGTATATAAGTATAAATGTACAATAACTAGAAGTCTTTTACATAATGTAATGCTATTTACACCTGACTAAATTTGGGTATGATTCATCTGAAATTGGAAGGGAGATTGAAAGGTAAACTACCACATAGGTACCAAAAACAACACTTAGTAACAGTGATTAAAATCTGTATCAACTTGATAAAATCCCTTGTTAGTGGAATTGAGATTTGAAAATATTAATGAAATTATTGGTATTGGTGGTTTTATCATGCTATTTCTTGCATCATATGTTTTAAGAGAATCGTTAACATAAAAAAAACTCTGTTTCACCACCTCGCCCATTTTTTCTACAATATAATCACTGAAAATATTCAACTAATTTTATGTTCTCCATATTATCGTGAGATAAACTATTTTTTTTTGTAAAAAAAATCACCTAAAAGTGTAGCTTATATATGCTGTTTTTTTTCTACTTCAATTTTTTTGTGATATTTTTATGGAACCCATAAATTTGTCAAACGCACATGATATATTCATAGATGGAGTGTGGTTAAATATAAAATATTGCCAATTCAGTTTGTCCACAAGTACAAAATAGTGTACTCTAAAAAAATAGCATTTTTTAATATGTTTTGATAAGCTGGCAAAGATCTTGAACAGGGATTATTTTTCCCGTCTCTTCTTGTAATTCAGTAGTTAACTATACATCCATAAAATAAAATAACATATATAATTGACATCAAGTTGGTTAAGTAGAATTTTAATTTACTTAAATCTGACTAGTCTTAGATTATTAGATTACTGTAAAAAAAGTTTTTTTGTTGTTGCCAATTTCAATGTGTTGAGCACAGTATTTCATAATTGGCATGGTCCGCTGGTCGGTTGATAAGGTTGAACATTTTCTTTTTATATATTATTAAATATAAACTAATATTTTATTATTTTACTACTACTAAGATAGAATTTTTATGAGCATCAATATTTGATGAAATAAATAAAATTCATACTATTGTTTGTTTCATTTAAACAAAAACGTTATTTAAAATACTATACGCATTACAAGTTTTTACCTTTATCCATCATATGTACTAAAGTGATTGAGAATTTTTCATCGGGTAATAAATCTTTGGATATGCATCACTACTTTATAACACTTATCAAATTACATTTATACTTAAGACAGATAATGTTTCCATATAGTACTCTATACTCTATTGGTATAAATAAGGGAATAAAAATAATTTGTTATATATGTACATATGAGACAATTTACTTTATCACAAAAATCTATTGATTCATGAAACTCAAAAACAAAACAATAATTAATTCCATCCTTGAGAGCGAATAATGGAAATAGTTACATATATTTTATCGGATTGTTGGGTAATATTTCCAAAATTAAACACGATTATTGGATTGAATTCTACTTTATTTACATACATATGATAATATGTGACGCGTTTCGTCTTATTAAGACATTATCAAACACTGAATGCCTGGTCAATGTTTGATAATGTCTTAATAAGACGAATGTAAATAAAAGTAGAATTCAATCCAATAACCGTGATTAATTTTGGAAATATTACCCAACAATTCAAAATGGAATTCTGCCAACTGTCTGCAGTTACAATAAATATAATTTATTTTCTTTTGTCTGTGTCGTGTCAGGTCCCCCTTACGTCGACTAGCACTTGAGAGTAATTTTCCTTGTCTTGGGCAGCTCTAAACAGCGCCTCAACGGTCCTGATCCCTGTCCAATCTCGTATATTCCGGAGCCAGAAGATCTGTTTCTGCCCACACCTTGTTGACCCTATATTTTGTTTTTCATGATTAGGTGCAATAGCTCGTACTTCTCTACTCTCAGCACATGCCCCAGATAGGACACCTTTCGGACTTTGATATCAGTCATAAACTGTCTCCCTGCTTTTGCTCTTTGGAGCATGTTTTAGTTGCTAACCATATCGTTCATGGAATGCATAGCATTCTACGATGTATCCACATTTCGAATGCCTCTAGTTGGTTCATAGTGCTGACTTTGAGGGTCCAGGATTTAACTCCGTATAGAAGTACTGACTCTGGTCAGTAACATAACATCTAACCATTCTCTGCTGAGGCTTTATATTGAGGCTATATATTTTATTAGAACTCAAATTACAAACTAACTGTTCATGTTTCATCTATCATGGTAATTATTGCGATTCTTTTGAAATCCACTATGATGAAAGAGGCAATCCAATTTTAATGATCGTTTCTCTCATAATTTGAACTTCAAACATCTATTCAGAACTCATATTTTAATGAAAGTCAGGTTAATTTTATTTTGGATAAAATCACAGATAATATTGTTATTACAGCAACAACAAAACTAGAAAATAATACACACTTACATATTTCATATACATCCCATATATGCATACTAAAACTTACAAAAATAACCTAAATAAATATTGTGTCCTATTTTCAAAAAAATTACTTTCATAAAATTATGAAAAAGAGGTATAAAGGAATGTCATTGACTTAAATAACATGGTAAAAAATAAATAAGATGATAGGAGAATAATACAACCGGTTAATGGAAATTCTTATAGCATAGCTCATTTTTTTTTAAATGTATCAAATTACATTACAGTATATCTTCTACTTACGTGACTAATTCGTTCCAAAGGTTTTCGTGCAAGTCGAAAAAAAATATTTGTGATTTTTTTGATATATGGTATGTCATAATATGTGCTAGTTTCAAAGGACATAAGTTCATATCGCTCACTCCTTTCAAGAACGTCATAAAACAAAAAAATTGATTTTTCAAGAGAATGTTTTTAAAGTTTAAAAATACAATATTATTTATTAAAAATAAATATCAAGCTACTCATTGAACTTTTTAATGTGCAACAGATCTTTTTAGGTTAAGCCTGAAGGTTTTTTCTCCATTTGAAAAATAACTACTTTATTTGAAAAAAATTATTAAACAATACCTTTTTTTTCAAAATGCAAAAACAACACTTTCTGCCCTGTAGCGGGTAAATATTAAGTTTAAAATATGCCTCTTTTGCTGGGATGTAGTACATTTTCTGGGCATTCCGAAAACATGCACAACTCAAAATGGACGATTTTTGATTTATCACGTTCTTGAAAGGAGTGAGCGATATGTGAAAACTGAACAGATCTTTTCCATATATTTAAGAAATTATTATTATTTTAAGGAGTTATAATTTATTCAGATATATACATAATTATTTATGTGTAAATACAGAGTTACATTTAAGTGCAAACTACTTTGTGTGTACCTGAGAGAGGAGAGATGCTAGTGCCGTTTCTCTTTTTCTCATCCCATCAACAAAAAAGTTTATGATAACAAAGAACTTGAGAATTTTTTTTTTTAATTGTGTAAGTATGAATTCACGCAAGTCAAAATCACGTTAGTAGAGGACTTACTGTACTAATATTTTGAAAAGGAATGCTGATAATTTTAATATTTTTTGTTGACCATTTATTTATATTTCTTATATGATGAATGTAGATTGTTTCTTGGAACATTCGGGAACGTGGCAAACAGGTTGACCATGACATAAACACCGCCTCCGAAGGACACCAGCAGTGATGCAATTGACACAAGGGTGATGTGATTTACGTCACCCACTGGGACTGATAATTCAAGTTTACTCGTTAGCTGAAAAAAAAACTAAATTGAAGAAAGTCATCTAATGGTGGAGACTGACCGGAGCATTTCGTGGTAACGTAACATGTTACAATGTAGGCATTCAGGCAGTCCGTACACCGAGCCGAGCGCTCCATCCATAGTTTTGGATGCTCGGTAATGCTCGCCGCGAGCGGTGTTACGACGAAATGCTCCGGTCAGTCTCCACCTTAAGATCAATAATAAATCTGACTAGCCCCGTAACATTCTTGGTCAGAGATAATAAAACTAGTTCTATGAATAAGGGAAGATTAGTTTAGGTACTGATGTATGGAAGTGAAGCATGCAGTTGGGAAAAGAAAGCAGACAAATGCAGTCAAAATGAGTTCTTTCAGACATATGTGTGGCAAAATAATGTATTTTTAGGTAATACATATATCCAAAATTAAACAAGGATTGAATTCTACTTTTATTTACGATATGATACTTTTATTTATGATAATTTGTGACGCGTTTTGTCTTATTAAGACATTATCAAACACTGTGTTTATATGTATACGTATATGTAAATAAAAGTCGAATTCAATCCAATAACCTTGTTTAATTTTGGATGTGTTACCCAATTTTTTAAAAATGGAACACTATCCAACTGTCTGCAGTTACAATAAATAAAATAATGTATGATAAATGTTCGAAAGGCGAAATGAGGAAAGAATGCAAAGCTGCAAAATGAAATTCAATTCATTACTTTTAGAATCATATTCAAAGATTTTTGATTATGAATAAGTCAAAGAAAATTATAAATAATGCTTACCGGAGTGACGGTTATATTGTGCCAAGAACATCGATGTGGGGAGCAAGCGCTACATGGAGCCAGAACAGTGTCTGCAGGTTTACACATCTTGAACACGTTGTTTGGACATCGCAAATAAATCCACGGATACCCAATATTAAATTTTTCAAAGCTAAAATATAATATTGAAATTTAGGAACATCTAAGATTATCAGGCGGTATATAATATTATGCGTATGATATAATTATTTTTAAGGACTTATTTGTGCATAACTGAAAATGGCAGCCTTCAAAAGGAACTGGGCGTGCGTTTAGGACTCGCATGGTTCGCATTTAACAGTACTAAGGCTGTCAGGAGATCAGATTTATACTCGGTGAAGACCAAATGCCGCCTATACAATTCCTGCATTGCACCTGTTCTCTTATACGGCTGTGAAACATGGTACCTTACAAGGGCCCAGAGCAACCGTGTACTTAGCTTTGAGAATAGGTGTCTGCGAGGATTTTAGGCATGTGGTGGTATGACTGTGTGAGAAATGAAGAGATAAGGCGTAGGACGCAGCAAATCTTGGTCACAACTGTCGTCAAGAAAAGGCGATTAGTTGGCTTGGCCATGTACTCCGCATGCCTCCAGAGAGCTTTAATCAAGCTTGTTTTAACAAGGCATCAAGGTTTGCGCCGCCCAGGACGACCACTGCTGACAATTCGTCGGCAGTTCTCGTCTGAACTTCTGGCCGCAGACTTGACTAGGGAGGATACAAGGGAGCTGGCAGCAGACAGAAAAGCTTGGAGACAGTTTTTAGACTTTATATGCTCCACATAGGGAGCGGATGTGGTTTAATAATAATATTTTTAAGAAAAATAAATGTATCACATACCCTCCGCCTAATTTAGGGCTGTGGTATCTTAGATGAATTGGCAAAGTTATCATGATTCTTGATGAATTAACGGGAGAGTACATGTGAACCACTATAGGCAGAGATACTTGGGCTGGTTGCTCAATATCCACATCTCCTACCGGGCAGGCATTTACCTAAAATGAAAACAAAATAGATATATCAACCGGTTAACGTCAAATGATGTATTTTCTATGCATGAGGAACAAGAGATTTTAACCTTTTACATGGACCATTTTCAATTGACCTATGATAATACTTTTTTTTTTAATTTGACATTACAAACTACAGTGAACCCCCCTACAACGTTGAGATAGGTACCCCTTTATCTTAGGAAATATTATAAGGGATTAATGTTTTAAATTGTATTTTTAAATTTTAACTAGCGGAAATGACTGAGTTATTTCAAATTAAAAAACAATTAATTCAAAAACATTCAACCGCCTGTAACTTTCCCTCTGATAACGTGGTACCTATATCAACATTATAGGGGGGTTTACTGTAGTTTGAAATTCTGCAAGGCAGGGTTCACACAAGAAGTTAACAAATAATTTGCAAATTTCAAGTGTTCAATACAGGTCTTGGTTTTACAGATTTTAAAATTGTTACTGAAAAATATGTGAGTTTTAATAGAGAAGTTTGTGCTGATCATTGGAATTTTTTGACAGCCTGAAGTCAAGCGAACTTTATTTGTCTATCGACCTCACTCACTACATCTCATTAAATGTCTAATCCTATTAGAATTGGAGATTCGTAGAATAAAGGATCTGTTTTTATAAAGTATTGTCTTTAAAATTGTGTTAATTTTTATGAAAAGCATTTTACCTTATCAAGTCTTCTCATATCATGCAGTTCATCTATATTTACAAATGTGCCGGTAGGCAGGACCTGTTCAACACTGAGCGAACAAACCCCGTGGGACCACAAGTCTAATCCATTGTATTCATTGAAGTTTATTACATACTGGATATTTCTACAAAGATAAGAACATTAAAAGTTAACTTTTTTTAAAGCCGATGGGATAATTAGGTTCAACCGCCATTCTGAGGGTAAATGGACTTCCTAATGCAGAAGTCGTACGCATATTTGAAATAGTATTAAATTTTTAAGAACGATAAATACCTGTGGAAGCCCTCGTTTATCAATTTTTGTGTTACTGTTGCTCGTACATTCTCACATTTCGAATCCACAAACTGCACTACCGATAATATAGATGTTATAACTATGACTATATTCATTATAATTTCCATATTATATGCGTTTTTTTAAATCTACATAACGTAGTCAGATGAAAATATACAAACTAACAAATCGAAAATGACTAGGTGGCCATCCAAGAATCAGTCAAATCTTGTCAAATCTACAAACAAAACCTCTTATCAAACGTCAAAATACTAAAACCAAAGATTTTCGCTTTCTAACTAAATAGATACTCGTAGGGTTCAAGTACTTTATTTTTTGAAGACTTGCAACAATTTACCATTTATCTTTTGTGAGGTTATGTAGGCCGTAGGCCGGTTTAGCGCCAAGCACGAAAACGTCATGATAACGTTTATTTGACGTTTAAAAAGTTTGACATTTTCATGTAAAACGCCAAGTAAATATTTTGGTTTGACGTTAATTGAACATATGGTTTCTTTCAAAGTATACAATTAGTTAGTCTTTGAGTATACATTTTGTGTGCCGTTAAACATTTCGTGTGGTATTTTACAATATGCATCCTCGAAACATTTACAAGGTTCCACCTGATTTTTCTAAACTTGCGATTCAATATCCGGAATTCTTGAAAATCTCTTCGATCGTAAGTACAATCCCAGATCATTATTACATTTTTCTTTCTTGAAAACCTTAGAATATAATCGGCGTAGTAATATCTGTTTTTGGTTTTGAACATAACCTATAAATGTCCTTGTTCTTTCAGGATCTCAACGGCACAGTAAGAATCAATTTTAAAGACCCGAATACTCTCCTTATTCTTACAAAATGTTTACTCCATGCGGATTTTGGCTTAGAAGTTGATATACCTTCTGATCGGCTAGTTCCGACCATTCCTTTGCGTCTAAACTATTTACTTTGGCTACAAGATATTTTAGAGTCAGCGGGGAGAAAAGATGACATCATTGGAATAGATATAGGTAAAAAAAAATTAAGGTATTTATTGTTGGCATGTGTTGACTGTGTGACACTAAAGAAATTCATAAAATCTAGAAAGTCTTAGTGGAATCTCGCTTTCTTTGTAAATCAAAAGATATTCATTATTTTAATGGTTATTAACTTTTCTGCGACACAATAAAAACGTTTCATGGAAATATCAAGAAAGAATCTGCACTGATGTTTTTCATTGCAAATGATGTTTGAATTTGTCTATTTCTGTAACGAAATCAAGCTAATTGATTTTAATCAATGAATGCATTCCTTTACCATTCAAACATAATTATTTTTCAGTAATTGATTCGGCAGTCACTTTGTGGTAAAATCTATCCATTTTTAATTAAAATTTTACTTAGTAAATACCATTATTTCTTAAAATCTATTCCTCATCATTTTTAAACATACGGTGTTTGAAAATGATGCGGAATGCATTGAAACACGTGTCACAATAGATTTTAAGAAATAACGGTATTCACTAATAAAAAAAATAATAGTAAAACCCTTATCCGCACCCCAATGGTGCATAGGGCACTGTGTCTTATAAACGCAGTGTTATCATGATCGTTTTACACATGAAGGAAAGGTGATCAGCCCTCCGCTTCAGGTACCAGTCCATGGTAATATTGAATAAATATTACAGTGAAAAATTACTTATATTTATTTTTACCCCCCTTGGGAATCGAACCCGGGACCTCCAGAACGGTAGCCGAGCGTGCTGACTATTACACTGCGGAGGCGGACTAAAACGGTATTTATTAAGTAAAACATAAATTAAAAATAATTGTTTTGGTTTAGGTACTGGAGCATGTTGTATTTATCCACTGTTGGCAGCCAATAAGTTGAATTGGCGAATGCAGGCAACTGAGGTCGATGAAAACAGTGTGAATATGGCATTAAAGAATATAAAACAAAATCGACTTGAAAAATTCATATCAGGTATGTCTATTTATTGATTCGGCATTAACTTTGTGGAATGACATGATTATTTTTATAAAAATTAAACACTTGAATAATCCACTTAATTGAGTTTTATTTTTATTTACGACTAGTTTCGAAAACGACAATTGTTTTCATCTTCTGGTACAAATTAAAACTGTAATTAACTGTGTTTTAATTTGTACCAGAAGATGAAAACAATTGTCGTTTTCGAAACTAGTCGTAAATAAAAATAAAACTCAATTAAGTGGATTATTCAAGTGTTTAATTTTTATTAAAATAATCAGGTATGTCTGTTTACCTTAAACCATCTTTAGGAAAATTCACATTTTTTCTGTTTTTAAATCACATTTTCAGTAACACTCAGAAGTCTTTTAGCACAGTAAAGGAAAGGTTAAGTTGATGCAACTTTAAATCTAGAAATAGATAATTTAAATCTTGTTCTTACGATAAAGATCTTACAAAAAAATTAATTAAAACATTTACTTTTACTTTAATTTGATTTCCTTTTATTTTTCATACAAATATCTCATCACGAAAAAAACATGGTACGATCTGGTATGCCAAATACTTGAAAGTGGTCAGGTTAGGAGTCGTAACAATCAGCAGGTATGTATGAGGAGATGTATGAAGGTGAAAGAGGCGAAGAACGTTTGCAAAGACAGAGTGGTGTGGCGTTCTATTCTCTCTGCCTACCCCTGCGGAGAAGCGGCGTGATGGTTAGTTAGTTAGTTATATCTCATCATACATATTTAATCCCTTAAACATAAAATGATGTTTGGAATATGATGTTTCTTACAAAGCACATAATTATATTATATTCATGTATATTTTAATTTTTCCAATGCACAAATACATGTAAAAAATTTATTTTCATATTTTTTTAAGTAAATAATTTCTAATTCTTACATAATTTTTATTACAGTCAAGAAAGTTGAAAAAGATGCTTCATTTTTGTTGCATTGTTTCAAGGCATACGGAGGCTCATTGGACGGAGCTGATTTTTGCATGTGTAACCCGCCTTTTTATTCTTCTCTTGATGACATGGACTTAGCACGTAATCTAGAGAGGTAACCTACTTTTATACCTATGTTTAAGTCGGTGAAAAAAATCTAGCATATATGAAATTGTTATATTTTACAAAAAAGTCATATTCAGAAAGAAGGATTATAACTGAATAGAACTTAGTTTATAATCGAAATTGGTTTGTTTATGCACTAAGACCCAACTTTGCGTTGTAGATACATTCCAATATATCGCGACGCAAATTGAAACAACGCAAAGTGAATTGCTATTTTACATTGGAAATCATATAAACATCAAAGATAGCGAAAATGAGTCTTAATTCAGTAACGGCGCTACTTCGAAATAACGCAAAGTGAAACGACGCAAAGCGAGGTCTGAGTGTATTATACTTTTTGTACAAAAAAGTACATTATGTTTTCATTATTGAGAAAATATTCAATAGCTCACAATTGGTCACTATGATAATAATGTCTTAAAGGTAGGTAGCGTGTACTGTAGGTACAGGCAAGTGCCTGTCGTGAATCATTACACTGCTGCAATAAAAATCATACTGAGATTCATAACATGCGATTTGTAGATAAAATAAAATATCTGTATTTTAAATTAATTTACAAAATTATTTTTACCATCATTTTGAATTTTTATTTTTATTTATTAAAAAAAATTCTATGTAGAATGACCAAATTGAGAACTGTGTATACTGTAATACTTCTTCTGTATTTAAAAAAAAAGTTTTTCAGTTTTCAGTAATTTACATTATATGGAATTGTCGTTTGTCTCCTCTACTTGCGTTAAATAGAGAAAAAACTCCTTTGCGCTTATTATAGAAGTTAACATTTTTTATTTATATTTTTAGGGCACCACCTCGAAACGCCAGAACCGGATCCCTTCAAGAAATAGTCACTGAAGGTGGAGAAGTCTCCTTTGTTACTAAACTCATACGCGAAAGCTTAATATTAAAGGACAAAATTAGGTAATTATGATATGTTATCGTGTTTGTCAATAAACTCCATACTAGGGTTTTCCTACCTATACCAGATTTATTGGTATTTAAAATATGACTCTTCTTATCATTATCAAATATATTAACATGTACATATCTTAATATGCAATACTTATCCAGTTTTGTATGAATATGTTGGTGACACTGGTAGACTGCCATCTATTGGCCATTCTTTTATTACCAACTATCAACTGGTGTAGATATATTCAATGTGTATTCACTACAGCTTTAAGGTTGTTTTGCCTTTTTGTATTGCATTCCAGATTTATTATGTATAATTAAAAGAATATTTTTATATTCAATTTTTATTATCTACTTCTTTCTGAAATTAAAATCACAATTCAGAAAACCGAAGCAATTAGTCATGGAAACTCATTTCAATTTTATTTGGCCAGATTTCACTGTGTTTTCATGATTTCTCGGTCCATGCATATCAAGAAAAAGTGTTGTCATTGGTTTTTGTAAAGTTTTGCTTATTAAAATTTTAGATAATAATCTGATTTTTTAGGATCTACACTACGATGCTAGGCCACAAAAGTTCACTCAAACCTTTGCTGAGAACTTTGAAAGAATTATCAGTGAGCCAAGTTGCCCAAACCACTTTTACACAAGGTAAAACCACGCGTTGGGGTTTGGCCTGGTCATTAGTTGATTCCTCTAATTTAGTTAATAGCAGTAAGTATCCTGTTGCATTAATAATTTACATACTGTAGAACGGGGCTACTTGAACTTTGATGTGTTACTTGAGCCCAGTACAAAAAAAAATTTAGATCTGTATTTGGTCTACAATAATGAACGTATCGACATGATTCATTGTTTCCCTGACATATTGTCAAGATACATTCATTATTGTAGACCAAACACAGATTTAATTTTTTTTTTGTACTGGGCTCAAGTAACACATCAAAGTACACGTAGCCTCGTTCTACCGTACTTATTAATCTATTATATACATACATCTGCAACCAAAATTATTGGTACCATGTATGACACTATTTCCTATGTACAATATTATAAATAATGTTATCCTTTAAATCCACTTTGTTGAAACAAGGTTTTATTCACACTATAAAATACATACCTAAAATATATACTAAATATATTAAATTACTCTCTACCCATTAAAAAAATGGTTTCCATTTATCCTGCTAACTATTTTAAAAGTTTATCATACCCAAATATAAACCTCTTAATTTTACTAACATAACTCACAGATCGACTTTTTAAAAAAAAATACATATTTTGTTTGTATTTTATTACATATCTTTAGCTCCAATTTACAATAATAAAAAAAAACTTTAATGCCAAACCTTGGAAACTCGGTACAAATATATTAGATGAAATATGTTCAAATCTTTCTGTGACATATTTTATTACTTACAAAGGGTTGATATTAGTCCTGACATTTTTTTTATTTAAAAAAAATATATTTATGTGGTAAACTACTGTGGTAAACTGAGTTATATTGAAGCTGTTGTTTATTTAAATTTTTTGACATAAAAATATTGCTGTATTTTCAAATTGATATTTCATATTTTATTTACAGGTCCTCCAACAAAAAACAATATAAAGAATAAGTGTATGAGTTTTGTTATCCCACCAATCCCCGGAGTAGACTACAAAGTAAAGGATGTCACTCTCAAATTGCTGCACATATTCAAAGAATTGGAATTACATTGGAAACTTCTACAACAAAAGGATGTTATTTCCACACTGGAAATTAAGGCGTTTAAAAATACTTGGTCCAATCAGCGGAAACACAGAAGAGAACAGAAGTTTAAAAAACAAAAGGAAATGGATATAGGAAGTGCAAAATCAGACGCTGTTTTAAACGCAGATAATACTGGAATTGTGTCTAATATCTTAGTTCAAAACGGTGGGGAAAATTATACAAATAATGAAAGTAATACATGCAAAAGTGACTCCATAAACAATGTGAATTTGAAACGTAAAATGGACAATCCTCTCGATATCAATAAAATAGACAAAAAAAGAAATAAATTTGAAGATGAATTACTTTTTAAAGATAGTAAAATGAATATTCTAGAATCTAAAACTGAGCATTCAATGCCAGGCGTTAATTGTGAAAGGAAAGAACACATATCTTCGAGTAGAGAAGGTATCATGTCTGTCAAAGAAACTAGTTCTATTATTGACCCGTCAAATAGTGTTTCGGCGGCTTCAGCGAGTTGTTCGGCATCGCAAGTTGCTGATTATTTAACAGCTGCAGTTTGCGTGCGTAGTCATGATACCTATATTCTGTTTGAAATAGGGTATGTGAGTGGACTTGCTGGTAGAGATGGTGTTCATCAAATAGTTCAGTATATTAAGAATAACTGGAAATGATTGATTATTCTAACTGAAAAGTTTACATTGTGCTGAATTTCACATAGTATTTATATATTGATTTACACTGTTTGATAAGTTAGCTGGGAAATACAATCATTTCAGTATTTTTAAAAAATGTTTCTTTACAAGGGTTGCTATGCCTATTGACTGGTGTCATAGCAACCGAATTCTAAATATTTTAATCTGTATCAGTGGCAGCCGTATTATCTCAACCTTTATTTTTAAAATATCAAAAGTGAGTAAAAAAACAATGTAAAATAAGTATTTTATATGTTAAATCATTTTGAAAGATAAATAATGTCAACCAGGCATTTTTATATTAGAAAGTATTAAATATATTTCTTGTCAAATATTTTGCTTATCAAAATATGTTTTTTTCTTCAAAATGAAATGTTTTCTATTTTGGAAGACACGTGTATTGTTTATTTGTTTTTTTGTTTTTGTTTTTATTATTTATTAACATTTTATACTGCAACTACATATGCGTTGTGTACCAAAGTAATAAATAAAATATTTGTTTTTGTACTTACCGAATTTATCTGTGATATAAAATAAATGCTTTTGTCCACACATTTTCCTTATATTATTTCAACCACCTTTCCTTCAATCAATATGAAAATGTTTGTCAATTACCATTGTTTCGGTACTTCTCTGCATGACCTCACTGATATATTTGAAGTACCTGGGTATTATTGATGGTAGGTACTTTTTGGGGCACCCCTTTTATTATGTTTCTATGGCAACTGTTGTTATTTTCAACTCAAATTCAATACTTCTACAACAAACCTTTGTGATCCTTTTTAATAAGAAATTAATTTTTCAAGTATTGCAAAAAAATATATTAAATCATGTCAGCAAAACCTAAACTACCTCTTATACCGGGACTTTCATTCAATTCTAATGTAACAGTTTTTTTTTGAATATTTTAAAATAGGCTCACATTCTGTTTTCCAGTTTTAAATTAAACATTTTAATTCTAGGTTGGCAAAGAGTATTTTGGCAGAAGTCAACATTTTTGTTTGACAACCGGGAAAAATCCAATGTTAGTTGATAAACCTGTTCCCGAATCACCATCACTTTATGTGAAAACACTTACGCCAAATCAGCCAGCTTGGTTGCTCTTCGACAAAGAGGTTATCTATGATTGCTATTAATTTGGCATAGAGTCCATATCAGTTAAAGTGGTATCTGTGTATTAAATAGTTACACAACAGGCCATGCAATGTTTTATTTGAACACATTGTTGTCGGGTGGTTTTTTTTATCAACCCTGATCCTAATTATACTAATTAGGGTCATATACTAATCACTAGTAACCTAATCAAAAGAAACCACAAACCCGATTCCAATCTGTACAATATTTTTTGGCATCTCTCGCGCTCTACCAAAAAGTAAGCAAATAGAATGCTTATAAGCGTCTTCTACTCTCTACCAACAGTATGTAAATGATGCTTTTGAGCGTTTCCCGAAAACAATGTGTTAAGATGTCAAAATTACCGAAACATTTGTTGTTTTCAAAAAGTGTTTTCATATTAGCATGTTATCTTGTCAAATTTAAATACCTATGTCAAATTTTATATGGTAAAGCAGATTTCAAATAATAATTTTGGACAATTTGTATTGCGGCATTCTCGTGAAATACTACCTCAAGGGTGATTGTGTGGTATGAATTCTGTTCAATGGTGTGAATTCTGTTGGATTGAGAGACTAAGAAAGGCTGAGAAGGACATGATCATTTGATACATTTTTTAAAACTATAGTATTGTCACCAAAATAAATAAATGTTTAGGAATCGAAGTATCGTATGTTAACAGTGGATATTGAGCTATTTTAGCATTAATGCCTATCTATTAGTTACATCATTGGGCCTATTCGGCTGTCCAAACTCAAAACACAGTAAGGGACATTTTTTGTAGTAGGTTTTTTTTGCACTTTTAGACTAAGTAGATTCTACTTAGTCCAAAAATGCAAAAAAAAAACGCACTAAAAAACTACCCTTACTGTGTTTTAAGTTTGGACAGCCGTATTACTAAGCCTATTTACATAAATCAGGATATATGATGTGGCTTTTCAGAATTATCGTTGCTTTAAATAAATAAGAAAATACAATATTTAAAAAAAATTGTTATAAACTCATATAATTAAGTTGAAATAGAACATAAAGTTATTTTAAAACAACTTTATTTTTTAAGTTATAAAATGAAAAATCGCAAAGTGCTTTTAATATTATTTATAGATGATAATCTGTCATAGTTTATGAACTGTTTTGATGCTACTGATTTTAGATCACTTGTCTTTTTGAGATAAGCAAATAATAATATGATGATGTGCCATTGACTCCATTTCAATGTATTGCTTTATGACTTACCAGGCACTAGTATTTGATGCATATTACCAGCAAACTCTAGAAGAATTGCGCTATGGACCAGCCCTGATACGACGTGTCAAGATATTCTTCTATCTCGAGGATGGAACAATGAAAATCATTGAGCCTAAAACTCTCAACAGTAGCCTTTTGCAAGGTATGGTAACATATTTTTAGTGGCTTTTTATGACGTTTTAAAAATAAAACTGAAGGGTGTAATTCTTTCAAGGTGTCTTCCAATTTTTTTTTTACAATACCTGATGTTTATACAATTCACATTCAAAATTAAATCGTGATATTCGATGGTATACTTAAATTATATAAGAAAAACAAAAATCATAATGAGATACATACATTTATATATGTTATGTACTATTATAGTCACAGCTTTCAATGCTATTAATCCAGCACGGTAGGTACTTACTCAATTCAGTTCATCTCATACCTTCAAATTGTAATTGATTTATTTGTTATGCATTATGTTTGTTCCTTACAAATTAGTTTATCCAAAAGTTTTATTTTATATTTCATGTAATTTCAATACTGAAAACACAACTTGGCCTAGGCAATGGATAGACATTGTCTTATTTCATGCTGAGATTAGATAATAATTTAAATATATACACATCGCGCTATTTTTCCTTTGAGTTTTCAGTACTGAGTATTATTTGATCGGTTTGGTGACGTGTTTTCTTTGTATTTTTACTCAGAACTGTTAAGAAGCGAAACATCATGCTTCGACTCAAATTATTAGCGTCGCTTTGCTTTTCTCGCCCTGATAATTTTATACGTTTGGCTAAATAAATATTTATTTCCAATTGCGCGTTTCCGTCTTCCTCGTCATAAAGTGTTCCAGCACCGTTAGTCATTACAATGTTTTTTTTAATACTTTAGGAACTATTGTGAGTCGTCAAAAAGTGCCTTTGCCGAAGCTACAAAATTGTTATTTTGATGTAATACATCTGAATGTCGGAAATGAGATTAATGTTTATGGACGAGTTTATTTGGTATGTCTCTATTTAATTATATGGTAGGGTAGTTGCCATTTTTAACTGTCACATTTATATGAAAAGTTACCCTTTTTATCATAAAAAAACCATGACAAAACAAATTGTAAAGGTATGTTTTATCAAGATTATGTATATGAAAACATCTGTGATTTATTTTAATTTTTTAAAACTGGTTTTATTTCAATTGATTGAATTATTTTTACAGATTGTAGACTGTGATAAATTCACTAGACATTTTCTAAACCGACTTGGAATAAAAGTTTCAGATCCCATCGAAGTTCCTGGGCTTAAATGTGTATGTCTTATATTTTGTTCTGCTTTCTAATATTTTTATTTTGTTTTTAATCATGTATTCCTGTATTTCTCTCTTTTCTCTATCTTTTCATATTGTTACCAGTTGAAGCAATTTAAAGGAACTCCGAAACCAGTAAAGCACATAAAATCAGAAAAGCAGTTTCTCGAGTTTGATAAAAAAGTTTTAAAGTGAGTATTTGAATACAATGTATTTTTGAAAATGATTTTGTAATGTGATTTCACCAAGAAATGTTTACTAGACTTAATAATCACCCGGTTATATTTATAAAAGTGTCAAAATTAGTAAATTGAATATATATTTTTTATTATTACAAACTATATGTTCATGCATATTAACAAATGTAAAACCAATAATCATTGCAGCAATTTTTTTTTACCAAAATAACACTTATAATAAAATAAATGTTTGGCTAGATAAAAGTATGGCAATGGTAACCCAATGACTTTAAAAAATATGTTCAATTTTATATTTTAACCTCTCAAATAGTAAGATATAAATGATAAGGTTGTACCCTGTGGAATGAGTTTTTTTTTTTAATGAATTTTCAATTCTGAAACTAAATTTTTTGATTGAATATCAACATTTTAAACATATGCCACGCACATAATAAATATTGTCAGATTGAAATAATTACTATGCCCCTTAAAAATAAATAATAATAATACTAGGTCAGATAGGGTTTGGCCCCATAAAACTTGGGGCCAAAACCTATCTGACCTAGTATTTTATGGCCCCACAGTTGGTGCGGTATGTATGGAGAGGATAAATTAAATTATGATCATCAATCTCCAATAGAAGATTATTTTTTACAATTTTCCATGAAAATATAAAAAATTAGATTAATTTTTTTATAGATTTCAAGGATATTGGGATGACAGAGATTCACAATATGGGAAGTTATACCATTTGGAAATATTTTACTATTTAGCAGATGACACTATAGAAATAAAGCAACACTTGGGAAAACAAGACAGTTCGGATGTCAAGGCAATATTTTTACGGCGATGTCCTCTGCCAAAGGTTACAAAAATCTTTAAATCGTTAACATAATTTTTTAAATAATATATTTGCATCAACTATATTTGATCAAGTTAAGTCAGCAGTAGGCACCTCAGTGGTTGGAGAGCTACGTGCAGCGCAGTCAAGGGATAACTGGAGAAGAGTCATTGCTTCCACAATGGTCACAACCCTCAGTAATGAGGAATAAGACAGAGAAGGGAAGAAGACAAAATATTTGCATTATTGATCATTGATTCATCCATTTCCGCTCCCTATGTGGATCATACGGAGTCCACGAACTGCCTTTAGGGTTTTCTGTCCCTGCCAGCTCCTTTGCATCCTCCCAAGTGAAATCCGCATTCTGAAGTTCAGATGAGAACTGCCGACAAACTGTCAGCTGTGGACGTCCTTTGGCTGTGGGAACTTGATGCCTTTTAAAAGAGGCAAGCTTAATTGCAGTTCTTGGAAGGCATGTGAAGTACATGGTCTAGGCAACTTAATCGCCTTTATTTTGATAACAGTTGTGACCGCCCAGTTGCAAATTTAGAAAAAAAAAATTATCAACAATTATTTTGTTTTTTAAACATATTTTTGGTTTGCTTGAGGATAATAGGCCACTCAAGGTATTGACACATTTTTCTGCGATTATAAAGGCTGATGCCATCGCATAAAGAATGTGGGTAATATGCATACAACTTATAAAAGAGTATAATATTTTACCATATGATATGGAGTGTGTATTGAAAACACACGCTGTCCTGTATCCTATTAGCAGTTTGATTCAAGTGGTCTTAAGGCAGTATGTTACTAGAATGGTGCATATTATGTAATGCATATGATGTAAATATTGAAAAATTACTAAAATTACTCTATGTAATTTGTTTTATGCACTTTGCTCACGGCTTCATGCAGTTGACCCATGTGATGGGTTTAGCTCCACTAATGCGTATGTATCCTAGGCAGCCCATTCTGATTGAATATTGCTTCAATAGTTTTGTTAATTTTATAATACTTTATAGGAGATGAGATATGCTCTCATGTCTCCAGATGCTATCCATCCCGAACCTACGGAGACTTTTAGTCCTTCAGACCTCATTATCGGGGCTCCTCTCAATGTGTTTGGGCGAATGGTTATTCTAACTGACTGTGACGACTTTACTAAGGAATATTACCGCGTGAAGTATGGATTAGGTATGATTATTTTGTATATTTCATTGACTTTTAAAATAAACTTTTATATAAATAGACTTTCATTTTTAATGTTTCAAATAATAGACAACTACGAGCTGCATGTTTTTGTGGCTAGAGTGACATTGTCTATTCTTTGACAAGAGTATTTTGTTTATTATCTTCAGATAACTTTGAGCCTGTGCTACCTCCTGAACCACTTAAGAGGCCAGTTCCTCCCAAGACACCATCCCCGCTGCCTCCATGGAATGGACACGGAACTCATGAAGACTCAGCGGGCAACTGCAGGTCTATGACGCCGAAACCTTCCAAGCACAATGCTATGAAATTTTTCGAAAAAGACAAGTATGTTGAATTCATTTTAAAAAAATTACAAAAATAATAAATATTCTTAACACACTTCGGACAAGAAAGGTATTTCTACTGGTTTGGTCGATGGATTCAGGGTGAGAAGGGTATTTAATTTCTGTGCCGGCCTCATTTCAAAGGCAGAAAAGAAGGAACTATCCAATGTTTTTATATGAATATTATTTACCAATCTCTTTGTTAAGGTCTTTACTATATGTACATAATTATCAAATTATATCGCCAGTGGTCTGCAGGCGTAAAAAATACCCCTCTGAAATGTGTTAATATATCGCTCACTCCTTTCAAGAACGTCATAAATCAAAAAACTTGATTTTTCAGGAGAATGTTTTTTATGTTTAAAAATATAATAAAATGTATTAAAAATAAATATCAAGCAACTTATTTTACTGTGCAACAGATCTTTTTAAGTAAAACCTGAAGGTTTTTTTCTCCATTTGAAAAATATTTTGTTTATTTAAAAAAATGATAAAACAATGCCATTTCTTCAAAATTCAAAAACAACACTTTCTGCCCTGTAGCGGGTAAATATTAAGTAAAAAATGTGCCTCTTTTGCTGGGATATAGTACATTTTCTGGGCATTCCGCATTATTAATTTATGACGTTCTTGAAAGGAGTGAGCGATATGTGAGTCTTCTTCTTTTTCTTCATCTTTTATATGTTTCATAAGATTTTTTGTTGCAGAATTGGTTTTGACTCGTACATCATGAGGTTCTGTGCTCGTCTGATTTCTAATATACCAGAGAACGATAACAAAAAGTTCATTATCAGTTGCTTCCTTGTGGATGATTCTATGTCCGTTTATGAAGTCGGAGATAGGAAAACAGCATACCCTGTAAAAACACCCTTTCCGTTTTTCCATTGTATATGTTTTTATATTTATATTATTAATATCATCAGAATAGGTATAAAGATCCTGGTTACTTAACCAATATATTACTGTTGAGGTTTTTATTTGTGAAACTGGCTTATGCCAAAACGAATTTATGATCAAGTGCCGAAATTTGGAAAAAATTGTTTTTACACCAAAAAGTATGCAGGTATGTAGGTATCAAAAAATGACCTCCATTTAATTAAGATAAGCACCAAAAGATCGAGCTGTCTTTGTGTCCACGTTAATATATTTCCCTGTAAATAAAAAGGAGTATAAAAAATACCTTTTTACCATGTTTTAGTATTTGAGTGTACTCATACTTATTTAAAAATATTATAGCCTAATCCAGGGGTTGGTGAACCTGTAGCTTTAAGGTCGCATGCTTCTTCTTAACTCTGATACGGCCTTTTGACTTGTTCATATTTTAAAAAAAAAAACATGAATTAATATTGAGTTGTATTTTATATTCATATTTTAAAAAATAAAACCTTACATTAATATTAATATTGAGTCCATCTCCGTGGTGCAATGGTTACCGAGTTTAGATACCATGCTGGACATCCCGGATTTCATTCCCAGGGGGGGTGAAAATATTTATTTTAATAATATTTTTATTTGTGATTTTACAGTCTACTTTTTATTTTATTACCCTGGACTGGTCTGAAGCGTAGGAGTGATTACCTCGCCATCATGAAAGTAACAATCAAGAGAATACTGTGTCAATACGATGTAGTACCCTATGCACCATTAGGTGTGGATAAGGGTTAGAAAATGTTAATATACAGCGGGTTAATATTTATTTAAACATGTTGCAGGGAGGCATGTTTTTCAAACGCAGTTTAGTTTTTCTGCCTGGACAAGATATGTATGTTCCTGACCCTCCCAGACATTATGTCGCTTCAGATATGTGGCTGGGCAACACCCTGATCATTAATCATCACTGTTTCTTGCTAGTTGACTCGGATGATTACACTTTGAGATACATGGAGCTGAGGCCATATGAGGTAAAGAAAAAACAAACCCTTAATATTAGATATAATAATAGACAGGCGCCGTGGCGTAGTTGGGTAGACGCTCGATTGCAAAATAAATTTAAGGAAGGTTCACTTTCAATTAATCTGGGTGTTTGTGATGTGTTTTTTATATTTACCTTACTATCCTATCTACAGACAAGTCTCTAAAAGTATAAGTTTTGTGGGTTAATCCTTTGAAAAAAAATGTATATATATTTTTCTGACATACTAAATAAATGCACACTTTATAATGACCTTTTTTTATTTTACAGTTCCCAAAAGCGAACATCAATATTATAATGGAAAAGATAAAGAACTTTCTTCTTTCCAAAGAAAATCTGTATAAAGATTTCGTGTCCAAGAATATGCCATCGACTGATGCTGGAAATCCACATCTGATATCTAAAAATCGATTGGAGTAAGTATGACATATGGTACTACAAATGTTTCTCTTTATAAAACATGTAGCCCACAAACCATTTTCATATTTTGTCTTTTATTTGTTAGACCAGTTGGTTGGTAATTCTTACTTTCCCTAAGTACTTAATTATAAGTGATTAAGCAATATTTGTCCTTATTACTGGCAACTCTTTTTGTGGTATGATTGGAACTGAATTCACATTGTAATGACAAGGATATAAAAGTCTTGACTGTTATGAATTCCCTCTTTCTTTTCATAATGTTCATTTAATCATTGATTACCTGATCTTCGGATCATTAAATTGAATGAAACTCAATAAATAGTCTATCCACCTTTTATTCATTGTTAGAGTACTGAAAATCGATATATCGACTCTGGTATACTTTTCCAAAGGTGCAGCCATCGATATATCGACAATGACCCCAGTATATTTTGACGGTTGAGCTGGGAGGTTTTGTCACAGCGTGCGCATGTCTAATGTTCCCATTCGTCAGTTATGTTTACAAATTGACAAATTTAATTAATTTTTAGTGAAAAATATAAATACATTTTTTATAAAAACCTATTATGTTTGCCCTTAATATATTGGATCAGTCTGATAATGATGTTGAAAGCGATTATTATCCTCAAAAGTAGTGAAAGTGGCTGTGAAATTAGAGTCTTTTCCGATTGTTGAACATTCTAACTTTAGTTTGTTTATTACAAAATGCTATTTTATTTGTGTAGTGTAATATGTTTTCTACTAAATACCAGAAAGAAATACTAAAATCGGTTTATATTTAAGAAAAATATTTTTAATTTTGTATACACGAAATAAAAAGGACCATTTTTGCAAAAAAGTCTTCAGATATTTAGCTTAAATTACATAAGAAAAAAACGCCAAAACGGTAAGAAGATATAGTTCACGACTGAACACCATAATAATGTTGATTTGTTATAAATTTTTAACAGGAGGGCGCTCAAAGATATTATGTGCGACATATTATGTGAACACGAGTTTGTGACCGTCATACGACACTTCCGCGAAATAGAAATTGAACCCAAACCCAAGCGTTCCATGATAAGGTATAATATTTCAATAATTTTAAAAGAATTTAAATTATGTCTATCCATTTTGTGTCTTTTGTTTTTATTTGAATAATTTCAGAGCATTGGTTTATGAAGAACTCCTGCGTAACCTATGGCAAGATCTGGACAGGCTGACTGAACATCTTTGTTACTTGGATGAATACCAAACTGGAGAGTTGTCCCCAAAGGATATTATACAAGCGTTGCATGGAGTTCGTCTGCCTGTAAAGACTGACCTCCTCAACGAAATGCTGTCCTGGTACGATGGACTTTGCTTTTATTTAATTGTTATTCATTTTTCCTTTTTTTTTTAAATGTTAAGATCTCAATTACGAAGTCCTTGTTAAAGTCTAACCATTAAAACAAATATAAATATCATTTAACTGTATCGGGAATAAATATCATTTAACTTTTTAATAGATTTATATTATCCACTGACACTTCGTGATGGAATTGCATTGTAATTTATTATTAGATTAAAACCAATATTTTTAGCTTTTCCACTTTATTTAAATAAAGTGGAAAAGCTAAAAATATTGGTTTTAATCTAATAATATATCATTTAACTGTAACGGGCGCTCAGTAATCCGAGTATGCCACGAAATACAAATCTGTGCTTTGTAAATATGTATTTTTACAAAATATATTCTGTTATATAAACTATATGTTATATTGGAGGAATAAAATCTGAGATAAACAAATCCATTGGGTAATAAAATATGTATAAAGTTCTTGATTTCATACAAAACATGCAGAAAATTTAAATTAAAAAGTAAATACACAGCTAATTTTCTCTTTAATGAAGTTTTAAAAGTAAAGTCATAAATGAATTAACAAGGAGTTCGATATTGAGATCAATGTCCTACCCCTAGACACATGAATCCTGTAAATCCCACTCTTTCATATTCCCATCTCAATATACTTCTTCGTCTATGTTGAGATATCACTAAAACCCTTATGATTTATGTTCATTTATTTTTATATTGAGTATAATGTACCTTTATTTAAGAAATAAATTATTAAACCTCTTTTAGGTAAATAGGAAAAAATTTATTCCAATTTCTTGTATATTATTTCAGCATAAAAAGAAATGCTGATGGCGATTACTGTTATGCAGATTTACTTGACTTTTTAAACTTCAAATTGAAGCCCCCACCACACTTTGCTGTTCGTCCTTCTAAATCTGCAAAACACATCCAACAGCCGGTATGTCATATTTTACATAAATTCTACATGCGATAATTCTATCAGCAGTGACAACTTGCATGTCATATTGAAGTATGTAATAAATTATCAGTTAGTGACAGAGAGATGGAACCACTAATACTTAATCAAAATACTTTATTGTTTTAATATCATACACATTCATAGTTTCGAATTTCAATATCTTGTCAGTGATGTAGATGACAATTTTTAAATCCATGATAATGTAATATTTAATCATTTTGTTATGGCAACATTTTTGATTATAACTATAGTAACGGATTATTAGTCACTTCCATTTTGTAGGACAACATTGTACTTGATATATATTGGAGGCATTCTTGTGAACTAAAAAAAAAACTTAAGGGTTTTTAAAATAATGTGGTTACTATGAAATTTGTTTTAACTAGCAGAAAATAGTGTACAAAATGTTATGTGTCTCTATTCTATTCTGAACAAATCATGCACAAGAACCATCTTAAGACAGGCAGGTAGGAACCACTTTTTTATTTCCAGGATTATAAGATTTTACTATTTGTAGTATTCTATATGTATATGTACAGGGTGGCGCAAAATCAATCACGCTATCGGAAGTTGTTATAATTTTTACAAATGGCATTGCATGTCAATAATTTTTGTCATTTGTGAACTAGACAGCTACAGTATACAAACAGATTGACAAAACGGGCACAAATGTGTATCAAAGCTGGCGGCAGCCATTTGACGGAAATCATCTTTTTCACTTAACAGAAAAAATTGGAAAAGTTAAAATAAAGATTTCCATTGCTTAAAGTATTTTTATTTTTTTAGTAAAAAAGTTATTCAAAAACAAAACTGGATGATGAATTTTGCGCTATTCTGAATTGGTTTGTATACTGCAGTTGTCTAGGTCACAAATCGCTCACTCCTTTCAAGAACGTCATAAATCAAAATTTGTCAATTTTCAGTTGTGCATGTTTTTGGAATGCCCAGAAAATGTACTATATCCCAGCAAAAGCGGCATATTTTTAACTTAATATTTACCCGCTACAGGGCAGAAAGTGTTGTTTTTGCATTTTTAAGAAAAGGTATTGTTTAATTATATTTTTAAATAAACTTAATATTTTTCAAATGGAGAAAAAACCTTCAGGTTTTACCTAAAACGATATGTTGCAATAAGTCGCTTGATATTTATTTTTAATACATTGTGTTACATTTTTAAACTTTAAAAACGTTCTCCTGAAAAATGAAGTTTTTTGATTTATGACGTTCTTGAAAGGAGTGAGCGAAATGTCAAATATGATTGACGTACAACGCCATCTGCAAAAATTTAAACATCTTTCCATAGGGTGATTAATTTTGTGCCACCCTGTATATAGGAAACTATTGTACAAATTCATTATTCTTATGATCCTGCTTATATTCATAATTTAAAAAAAGAGGTTCGTGCCTGCCTAATAATACTAGTAACTGGTATTTATTTTTAAGTATAAAAAAATAATCATTATCAGTCTTCTTATTGTTTTTTTTTTCTTCCAGAAAGCCGTTTATGAGGGAGATTTTGAAAAGGATGTGTTCCTAAATTGGGATAAATTTCTAAAGTTCTTAAATCTTGAACATATTTTGAATGAAAATCCATAGATAAATATAAAAATATATATATTTTGCAACACTGTGTTTACAAACGCACTTCATATTATTTAATACTGTAGATGTTTTACATGTTTTTATATAAAAAAAGGAATAATGTTTTATAAAACGATGTAATTTTTGTACCTTTGATATTTTGTTGTTTGATTTCAAAGAATAAATAAAACTACCATATGTAAAAACATCAGTTCAAATTTATTAAAATTATTGTACATACAGAAATATTACAGTCGCATTAAAATATTTTTAACTAAATATAACTATGTTTACTTACTTTATGGCAAAGACTTCAAGATGCTGCGACATTATTATAACAACATATAGCTATCACTCATATCATCTGGTTATTTACACTTAATCTAAAACTAAACTAATAATTTAATTATTCAAGATTTCTTCATTTTTGAAACATCAATCAAGGAGACTAGAACTCCAACAATGAGATATTAATACCTTCTTTTTAACTGGTATGCTTTTCAAAAAATTAAAATAAATACGGTATTTAGACCTTTTTTTTAAAGTATCGTTAATATCAGTTAGATTATGGATCATATTGTTTTACTATATTTACTTGAATTAATATATGTATCATATGATTTGAAAAAATATACTGTTTTGGATGATCTAAAGGTCACTCCAAAGTGCGTGATTTCTTTCCAGATCATACTATGTATGAGAATGAACATTATCTTACTGATATTAACAATATTTTGCTGATAATAAATAGGTCAATTTGTCTATAATAAAAAGCTATATTTGTGTCATTAAAAAAAACAGATTAATGGTATTGGAAGCGAGCAAATAAATTTTAATTGAACACGTCTTCATTTAGCGATCTAGGTTAACATAAAATATATGACTATATTGTACAGGTGCTTATTTGTCACCAGATAATTATAAAAAATCTGCAAGCATATGATTTCTCACTATTGTAACCTTTGCGGGAGTACAGAAATTGAAAACGGTAACTGACGTGCCGGACGGTAAAATTCCGTGTAATTCCATGTAGTGATAAATGATAAATGATAAATGATAAGTGCACAAACGCCCTTAGGGCGTTTGTGCACTTCTCGGAATTTTCCCTTTGGCCAGTTCAGTTTGCATGATAAAAGATGATTGGCTTTTATTGGCTTGTGTTTTTGTCCATCTTTCTTCGGATCGGTGCTCTTGATTGGTGCGTGAACACGTTGTGCGTAAATTCGATCACGCTAAATTGTCCTAGTTGCTTTTATTTTTCAAAACCAGACTGCCGGACGGTAAAATTCCGTGTAGTGCACAAGCTCACTAAGACTTGTATAAGAATAAGTCTATAGTACTAAATCATCAAAATATATAATGTTTTAGAACAATTGTCTTATACATTATGAAGAGTTTTCACTATAGACTAGTATCAATATATTTATGTTTTGAGATTGCTCTGTTTGCTTCCAATACCCTCAAAATATAAAATTCCTTCATTTTATGTTGGTACATATTGAATTAACTTTGAACGCATTTTTATTTACAAATTCGTTAAGTAGCTAATTTTTGTTCGCTTGAAATAAATTTGCACTAAAATAAATATTAAATAAATGATATTAACATAATAATTCACGAAATTCTTACAAATTTCTTTGCTTCTCCCTATCTAAAGTCATGATTATATATAACATTACTGAGAATTTTAATTTTTATCCACCGGTCATAAGCGTACAGTACAATGTTGATTAATTGCGAATAAAATCATTTCTTATTTATAAAATACAGTACTTTTTTATTTTCTACTTGAATTGAGATACTTAATAATTTTATTTGATTATTAATTAAAACAAAACATATCACAATTTAATTTTATCATCGAATAAATGCTAAATTTTAAACTATGCCAAGTCCAAATTATATGATCTGAGATTCATGTTATCATAAGTTCTCGTTATTGATTGAGAGGTAGAGAAAAAAATACAGCAAAGCTTTTTAAATTCAGTTGTAAGTAAATATTGAAAGACTGTGATCTAAAATTGTAATATTATAAGGAAGGTACTATTTCATTCATTACAACTGGCTATTTTGAAATGAAGTGTCATTATTGAAACATTGGTTTACGAACAAGTAAATTCAACCTTGTTTTCGTTATTTCTGTATTGGAAATCCCTTTGGATACTAATTAAAATTTCATATCAAATTTCAGCATCAAGTTTAACTATGGTTTTGAATTATTTCTGTTATCTTAGCTGGATTGATAGTGAACATAAAAAAATATGTATTGGCAATGATCTTTATGATAAATGTCATTTAATATTTATTTTGTCATAGCAAAATCAAGACTTTTTATATAATGTGGTTAGTCACATCTAGTAAATACATGCTATATTATTTCCTACAAACTAAGTCAGAATGTAAAAATGTTTTGCGATTATATGTCAATGTGGGTATCTGCTTTTCGATTAGATAGTTTATTATTATATTATACATAATATCTGTAAGAATTGAATTCAGTTCAATGCATCTGGAATCATTACTCAGTACAAAATGCAGCACTTGCTTTTGATAATGAGGACATTAAAATTATTTTTAAAATATTCGAAGAAGTCAATTAGTAAAATCAGAAGACTTTTTATGACCCATCCCCTCTATTAGATAGTCTAAAGATGCACATGTTTTATATTTTGTGTATGTGCAAGTGTATATGTTGTAAGTGTTGTTGCTGTTTTCACGCTGGTGTAGCGGTTGTCCTGATGAAGAAATGGGTACATTTTAAGAATAAAAAGTCACCATTTTGTTGGCTACCTTTGCTGTAGGGTTGTACATATAAGTCTCTAATACTTCAGTCCTACATATGCCCCCAATATTCAACTATATATTTGTTAATTCCAGTTCGGGAATTATTGCATCATGTTTTGGTAAATCCGTTCAAAATACATATATGCATGATTTGGAAGGAAAAAAACATATATTTTGAAGCAATCCAAAGAAACTGTTTGGCTTGCTCCGGAGTTTGTGATTTTTTTACAAATCATGCATATATTTGTTTAAGTAGATTTATTAAAAGAAACCGATCTTCACCCATTTATTATTGTTTATGATATTTCGCCGGGAAAGGGTCAATGTACATAGTAATCATTCCCGATGTATTATAATGAATTCACTATCTAACTTGTTTTTTTTTTACCCACGAAATGCTTCTTAGTTGTAAAATGGCCGATTTATTATATGATAGGTTTTTCTGACAGATGGACCTGCACCTGAGTTCGACCTTACTGCATGCGGAAATTGATTGTCTATAATACTATCCTAACTGTTTGCTACCAAACAGTGGGCTTGTGTACTTTTTCGGCGTGCTGCTGTGGATGTACTCTGAAAATAGGAATAAAACAATTAATATAATTTTATTTTTAAATATAAAAAAAACACTATTGTTAGCTGACTCCAAACACAAATAAATTCCATTAAGCTTTTATTTTTATACTTAGGTGAAAGTAGTTAACTTTTTTGCTCTAAAAAGGAATATTTTGTATTCTTATACCTCTTCAATAATTGTATTTGAATAATTGTTATTGTAATTGAAAGATAAAAGTAGAGTTAATGCCTTTAAAATTCAGACAAATGTATGGAGAATCGATGTGTTTGACAAAATGATGACACTAGAAAGGAATGTAAGGCTGACTTAGGGATAATTGAACAATAAAATATTAATTTATTATTAGATTAAAACCAATATTTTTAGCTTTTCCACTTTTTTATTTGACCAGCGACCGGGTTTCGTCGTTACCGACATCATCAGACTGGATGTCGGTAACGACGAAACCCGGTCGCTGGTCAAATAAAAAGTGGAAAAGCTAAAAATATTGGTTTTAATCTAATAATAAATTAAAAATGCAATTCAAAAATCACGAAGTGTCAGTGGATAATATAAATCTAATAAAATATTAATGATGGTTCTTTGGACGTGCGGAGCGAACGGATGATGATTGAATGACTAAGAGAGTATATTTGGAACGTGAATGGAAGAGAACAGAACGAGGACGTCCAACGAAGACTTGGCATGACTGAATCAATCGGAACATGTTATCTGTTTATCTCAAAAGTCAATGTAACCGGAGAGCACTGGATGTATATGAGTACATCCACGCGTACTTAGCTTCCTAGCTAAGAGTGTATGTCAGGACAGACAATGGTGGCATTCTACCTACCAACCTTCCTTCTTCCTTTCTCTCTGCCTACCCTAGAAAAACGACTTGATGGTAGTAATAGTAGTACTCACTGGTATGTTCTTGTTAGCTCTTTATGCACTGGAAGGATTTCTTTCTTGACTCCTTTCATCTCTATAGCTAGAGGAGAGATCTTGGGAGGAGATGTGGCTATACTTGAAGCTATACTACTGGCAGAGTCGTTTCTCTCGTACGGCGGAGGGATGAAGGGCTGCTTCCTGAAGGCAAATCTCCACGGAGACTTGGGGGCGTCCATCTCGTACCCCCGATTGTCTATTCCCGTCCGCCCTGACTTGATTGTCTCGTTAACTGTCGTAGATGTGGTCATCTCTCTTGTTTTAGAGGACAGGCGTCTAAAAACAAATAAAAACATTTTTGACATCAGAACGCCTGTTGCAGATGGCAAACATATTAGCTTATTAGCTATAGCAGTGCTCCGCAACCGGTATGCCGTGAGCCGGATGCAGGTGTGCCGCGATCTAATTCAATGTATATGACATTTTACAATTTTTCATTATGTATTTATACTAATTATTTTTCATAATATTGTCTGTTTTTCAAAATGTAGGATATAATAATTCTCTCTCTCAACCCTTATCCGCACCCCAATGGTGCATAGGGTACTGCATAATATAAATGCAGTGTCATCTTGATGGTTAACACATGAAGGAAAGGCGCTTAGTCCTCCGCTTCGGGTACCAGGCCAGGGTAGTATTGAATAAATATAAGACTGAAAAAATCATCAATATTTATTTGACCCCCCCCTGAAAATCGAACTCGGGACCTCCAGAACGGTAGCTGAGCGTGCTGACCATTACACTACGGAGGCGGATAATAATTACTACAATTAAATAGTTTTTCAATGGTCTATTTACAATACTTAAGCTTTTGGTGTGCAGCGGAATACTAGGAAGAATTTTAGTGTGTCGTAGGTGAGAAAAGGTTGCAGAGCACTGAGCTATAGCATAAATTTTTAATGGAAATGAATCCACCTATGATTGAAACTTATCATCCACTTTGGGAAGGTTAAGAAATATATCATAGTGTCAAAAAATACTACCGTAATATTCTGGAGCCTAGGCTCTGTTCATCTTTACTTCCTCGTTTTTTGAATCTGGTATCGTGGCTTTCTTCGATGATAACATGGCGGTCGTACGGAGTATCGTAGTCCACCTCTATGACTGTCGAGAACCGGTGAGGATACATCCAGTCTACTATGGAGATAACGCTTCCGACCAGCAGACAAAGGCAACCTTTACAAAACAAAACATAAAATTACGGTAAAAACAGTCATAAATTTGTATTACTTTTTCATTAATTTGTCATACAGTCTAATTTCAAGAAAGTTATAATCTCAAAATTATATGGCATTTTATTTGTGAATTCTTACTGTAAACCATTCGAGATACTATTCAGAATTATTTCTGAATTAAAAGTTTACTCAAAAACGTAAAGGACGTTTCATTGTACTTCAACCTACTACTGTCATTCTACATATATTCAGCTGATGACAACACCTATACGGCTCACAGTGGGGTATATTGGCGATCTGGGCGGCCAATATTATTTTTCGTTCTAAATCGATTCCAAATATGCCTTTTGACTAATTCATTGTATTATATGGAGATATTTTTTACTTATCAGTAAAAAAAAAAAAATTTTTTTTTTAATAAATGCAAATCGTAGTAAATAATTTTAAAAATATTAGTCCGAGAAAGATGGCCATGGTTCCTCGTCCGGACACAGTTCTTCTTCCGCTTTTAATATAAGCGATTTCTTCGTTTGTTATTTTTTTTTGTTTCCTTTATAAATCGTATTCTTATTGGACGACAATAACGTGGTTAAGAAGGAATTGGGTTTTGCCAAATAACCTTATTATTCAAGGAACAAATAAGTTGTAGGGGCACAAACGAACTCTGAAATATATTTGCATCGGAGTCTGCATCATTTAAAAACGTTTGTTTATATTGAGCTTGTTGTGCTCCATCACAACCCCACTTGCACATTTAAACTAATGTTTCTCTTTCTTTTTTATTAAAATTTTGTAAACATTCTTCTAAATGTGTCAATAGTCGCGTGGTAGTGTGATCCATTAAACTCTGTAGGTTTACTTCGGCACAAGTTTCAGTTACTCTGTAAGCTTTCTTAGCAGGGTAACACTCGAGTTTTGCTTTTTGTAAGATACTGTAACACGGGTATAGTTTTTTATGAGAACTCCTTACTATATTGCCTTCTCGAAAGATCGGCTTCAACAAAAATAGATAAAGCCTGTGATGGAGTCAATTGCGTTATCCGGGTATTTTTTGCTGGCAACGAGAATACGCTTTCTTATATTTGGTAGCACGCTTAGGTGTACAGATAATTTCTTTCAACACCAAAGAAGCATCTCTCATCCCGCTTTCTCCTAACTTTGACCGAGTAGCATGGGTGAGCACATCTAATTCAATATGTTTGCGCAAATCTTCAGTTTTCCTTCTTTTGCTTCTCTGACTTGATTCACTAAACGACTTTGATGGTCGTCCTGATCGATTCATTACTTTTACAATTCCCAAGGAATTGTAAAAGTTCCGTCAAGCCAATTTTCATTTTTTATCAAGAAAGTTTCCTCCTTTCTGAGTGCATTAGTCTATCTTCGTTTCATTTCAGACTTGAAATGCGAAAAATCGTTTTTAATTTTCATTGCACACGTCAGAAAAATTATCTAATTGTAAAAGGTACTTTTGCAAGCATTCTAATTTTTCATTAATTTTATTAGCATTTTGTTGCTGCATGATAATAAATAACTGTTTTCTAGTCATTATTCTAACATCTACTGGTCCTAAAATAAAAATGTAACAATTTAAAGATAAAAAACTGTACGTAGTTCAGTTTTCATTATTGTGCTGACTCATCTTAAAAGAGCGATTTCTTGCAAAAGAGCAAAATTCTGCAAAAAAAATTTCAATTTATATAAAGAAAGAGGGCTAAGCTATTTGATACAATCAAAATTATAGCCGGATAACACTCGGAAGCACAACTAAATATCCTTTATTAAAAAAAATGAAGGAAAAATCCATTTAAAGGCACTTATTTAAATTAGTTTTTTTTTAGTAAATATGTTAGCTATTGCAACTTAAATCTATGTACAATATACTATCTTACCTGCTTGATCACAAGCCATTATTAAATTGTATACGTGTAATACAAAAAAATAATAATAATCACTGAAATGCGTACTAAACGAACAGCGAAAGAGAAACACGTGCACTCACAATAACAACAACTTTGCGACTGACCATTAGACACGTGAGATGTGCGTGGGGGGGATACAATTATTGCATGTCATCAACAAAATACTCTATTTCATGTTGATATATTTTTCATACACCTGCGACAATGTTTTTAAAAGTGACTTTTGGCCGCCCAGATCGCTAATATACCCCACTGTGCGGCTGTCCAAACTCAAAACACAGTAAGGGACATTTTTTTTGTAGTACGTTTTTTTTTGCTTTTTTGGACTAAGTAGATTCTACTGCAAAAAAAAACGTATTACAAAAAAATGCCCCTTACTGTGTTTTAAGTTTGGACAGCCGTATAGTCTTGTCAATTTTTGTGTGCTGTGTGCTGTGTGACGAATGTTCGATGTACTGAGAGAAACAATATTTTTTCATCAAAGAATGATTATATTAATAATAGGAGTAAACAATTTTTCAAACTACTATAAAAATAATGAATGAATCTCGCTGTTTTACAATTTAGCACATAATCTTTCATTTTAACGACTTACATAAACTCTTGAATCGATCAGTAGAAAAGAACAGATCTTCATTTAAAAATATTTTTCCTTTGCCAAATGATAATCTGTGAAAGATTAAAAATTCTAAAACCAATCAAATACATTTTAGTACGATATACTTCCCAGTGTGTAACCAAAAGGGTTCTGTCGTCGAATGTTTGAGAACCGTTGACATTTTTTTTTATTTGTTCGGGAATTGTACAGCTTTACATATAAAAAAATGATGTGATAAACATTACATTAACAATAATAAACATTACATAACATTAACAAAAATAGTTACGTTAAAAAAAGAGCCAATTAAACAATTCCACATTTATGTTATAATAACTTTTAAAAAACATTCAGAGATTTAAAAAATAGGGTATGGTATAAAAAAATAGATTTTGCAGGAAGGAGAAGGAAATGAGAGGAATTAATGAGGGTGGTTAAAGGATTTTTTTTCTAGGTAAGAAGTTCGAAAATAAGAATATATTTATAAATATACATACATACATATACATACGCATACATACACACATACATACATATATATATATATATACATACATATACATATATACATACATATACATATTGTAGTCATACGATAGTCATAGTCTACAGAAGAAAGTGACCAACTACCAAAACGTAAAATGTTCAGGAGGGTCATTTAAGTCACTTTTGCTTGGCAAGAAAATAAACACCAATGCAGTTAGTCATTTTTAACAAATCAATATACTATACTTCCAAGTTTAAAATCATTTGGGATTTTTTTAATGGCAATATTAAGCTAGTAAGATATCAAATAGTCAATGATCACGTTTTTGCAAAAAGTACACTTGGTCACTTTCTCCTGTATGACTACAATTTACGTATGTATCTGTACACTCTGTCAATGATAAAATGATAGCAACGGCTCTCAAACTTTCACGATCAAGTGCTACAACTGCTCGAGCGCCAGCTATTGACTACAGAAGATGAGAATATGAGAACATTCGAGTCGAGGCACGTTACCAGCGAGCAGCACGAGCCAGAAGCACCAGCCAAGCGAGAAGTAGAGGCGGCCGCCCTCGAGCGGCACGGAGAGCGCGCGCGCCGGCAGCAGCGCCCAGTAGCCCAGGGCGGCGGCCAGCAGCCAGGCGCCCGTGGCGGCCATCAGGTACCCGCCGTAGCGCGGCACCACCACCAGCAGCAGGTTCATCAGCAGCCAGGACGCGAACGACACCCTGGACATTCCACACAACCAAATTTAAGTATTTAGTTCAAAATTTTGTAGCAGCAGGTTCATCATTGAAAGCTGTCCCACCGTATTCACAGATCTGATACAGAAGCATCTAGGCTTCCTGATAGATCTTCTCTTGCGAAGTAATTTTTTAAAACTTAGTTGCGAATTTTATTGAAAATTTGAAATAAAATTGTATCCCGATTTTACTGTGAATTTACATTTAAATTCAAATTCTCAATTCAAACCCTTATTCACACCCCAATGGTGCATAGGGCACTTCATTATATAAACACAGTGTTGTCTTGATCGTTAACACACGAAGGAAAGGTGATAAGCCCTTCGCTTCAGGCACCAGTCCAGGCTAATATTAAATAAATATTAGAGTGAAAATATCACTTATATTTATTTGACCCCCCCTGGGAATCGAACCCGGGACCTCCAGAACGGTAGCCGAGCGTCCTGACCATTACACTACGGAGGCTTTCAATATCCCTGTCACTGCCAATCAAAATAAATACAAGTTTGTAAATCCGCCACCAAAGGTTCATCAGCAGCCACGACGCCCTGGACAATCGACACAAACGTATTTTCAATTCTCAATTCAATTATTTGGGTCAAATCAAAATATTTTCATTTTTTTTATGTGTTAGTCACAATCAGTGTTTCAAATTTTCATATTATAGTGCTAGAATTGTCGTGAAAAACTAAAGAGTTAATTATATACTACGTAATGTAGGTTTTGTGTCCTATCGTAATGGTATATAACTTATTACTTATTTTCCCACATAAATATTTCATTCACAATATGGTATTTATATGGATATTTTCGTAGGTATAGTACTCGTGGGGATTTGCGGTTGCTACTCACAAAAATAAAGCCGATCTCATAATATCCCATTAGGTTCATCCAAGTCATCAATTTATGAAAATTAATCATTAATTTATGAGAAAGGGGTCCGTGGGTCAAAAGAGTTTGGGAAACACTGGTTACGATAGTGGACCTAGTTATGCCGCACTCAGTATCATGTAAGCGTACAATTATGTATATCACCTTTTATGTTCGTTACTAAGCGGACAATGCAGCATCACGTGCAATGTCTCACAATATTTATACATATGGCCAATAGTGTATTCAAGATTATGCTTTGTCAAGTTGATAATGATTGCATAATACAGACTTTATCAAGTTAGAAAGGAGCATCGTTTAACAACAATAATAATAAAACCCTTATCCGCACCCCAATGGTGCATAGGGCACTGCATCATGTAAACGCAGTGTTATCTTGATCGTTTTACACGTGATCAGTTCAGATCAAAGGTGATCAGCTCTCCGCTTCAGGTACCAGTCCAGGGTAGTATTGAATAAATATTACAGTGAAAAAATCACTTGTATTTATTTTACCCCGCTTGGGAATCGAACCCAGGACCTCCAGAACGGTAGCCGAGCGTGCTGACCATTACACTACGGAGGCGGACAAAACAATAATCAATAAATATTTTTATGATTATTTTCTTATTTTCATGTTGATGAGGACATCTGTAGTTCTCGAAACAAGTCGTTTTCATATGAATAAACTCATGACTTAATATTAAAATGGATTGAAATGTTACTTGCTTCACGCAGTTCAACATTTAGCTGGTATAGGCCAAACGGAGATATTGTTAATTTATAATTGAATGCAGTAATTGGTAGCGAAATGATTTATGCAATCGTGCTATAAAGCTAATCAGTATTTATAGCCAGGACTATTACCGCGCGGTAAAATTCTGGCATGCTCGTGCAAATGGATTAAATATTATACCGCCTATAAAACAGTTTAAATTGCCAACGTTCGGATTACGAGATCTTTGTATGATACGTATAAAATACCTAGCAAGACATTGTTTAAGTTAAATGGTTTTGTATATAGGTGAGTACCGAAAGGCAACTTTTTCGAATTCCATTCTTGGGTAGCTAGCTGAAGGAAATCGATCATTGGGAGCGTTTTACGTTCTCTTATAGAATTGTTTATCTACAATATACGAGTATAAATGAAAATTTAAAGGAGATATTCGCTAACTCAGGATTCATTCCACGGGAAATGTCATATTGCTCACTCCTTTCAAGAACGTCATAAATCAAAAAAACTTGATTTTTCAGGAGAAAGTTTAAACATATAATACAATGCATTCAAAATAAATATCAAGCCACTTATTGAACTTTTTACTGTGCAACAGGTCTTTTTAGGAAAATCTGAAGGTTTTTTCTGCATTTGAAAAATATCAAGTACCTACATTAAAAAATTAATTAAACAATAATTTTTTTTCAAAATACAAAAACAACACTTTATGCCCTGTAGCGGGTAAATATTAAGTTTAAAATTTGCCGCTTTTGCTGGGATATTTTCTGGGCATTCCAAAAAACATGCACAACAGAAAATTGACGATTTTTTATTTATGACGTTCTTGAAAGGAGTGAGCGGTAGGTATGTCTGAACACGCTCGATTTTTAAAAAAATAATGCATATTGGATATTTTTGTAGAATATACGTAGAAAAAATATTCTTACTATTTTTTTCACTCTTTAGCTTTAAATAACTCTTTTATTTTCAAAACCATAAAATTATTTCAAAGAAAAACTTAATTTTTCAATGCGAAAACGTTGTTTGAAGAAAAAAATTAATTACGTAAAATGTTATCTGGATTTAGAGAAAAATTGCGACCTAACTTGCTGGATCTAAGATCGCTAGTTTGTTCAAAATCTGTTAAAATCCTAATTCATAATTTTTGTAACAACACAATAATAAAAACAACCAATAAAACATAGTAAAAATGTGCCCTGGACACGGGAAAAATCAGTAACGACAGTTCATTGTTAATTTGAAATTACAAATATGTGCGTGCTGATAAAATAAAATAATAATAATCATTACATACTATAAAAAGTGTATGTCCGTAATCAGTACTCAGTAGTAATAATAAATAATTATATCCCTTTAAATTACTCTTCACATGAACGTATTTCTTAAAATGATGAAATGAGTTTTTATTTTTTTATTATTTAAGTTTGAAATATAAAACTGTACGAATCGTGAAAAAAATAAAGATATTTATTGCGTTCTTGGTTTTGTTATATTGGTCTTATAAATTTTACATTCTTCATGGCTCCGGAAGTCCGACGTGTCAATGATTGGTTTTAGTGTGTTATAAATCTCTGTGAAGATATCAATTATCCGAATAATTTGCTAGGGATTGTACGAACTGATGATGAAGTCAAGGAAGAGGTTATTCCATTTCTCAGAGGAATGGCGGCAGAATTTTATGATTTAGGAATACAAACGTTGGAGCATCGTCTGGAAAATGTTTAAACAGAAACGGCGATTTTATAAAAAAAAATTAATAAGTTTTGAGCTTTAAAATAATGTATAATGCCAAAGAAAACAATAAAGCTGTGTATTTAAAAAATATATGGGAACTTTATTCTATGAATGACCCTAGAACCAACATATGTAGAACCTCTATTATCCGGACTAATTGAGAATGAAGATACTCCGGATACGGGAAAATCCGGCAAATCGAATAAAATTTCAATTTCCATTTTTTTATTTATTACAAAATCAATTATTAGAATTAACGCTGTGTCGATCCCATTCTGAATGTTACGTACTACGAGGGTAAAAATAAGGGTCTTAAGAATAATATTTAAGGTATTTAAATACATACTATACATATCGCTCACTCCTTTGAACAACGTCATATGTAAAAAAAACTTGATTTTTTAGGAGATAGTTTTTAAAGTTAAAAAATATAATGAAATATATTAAAAATAAATATCAAGTCACTTATTGAACTTTTCACTGTGCAACAGATCTTTTTAGGTAAAACCAGACTGTCTTTTCTCCATTTGAAAACTATTTAGTACATTTAAAAAAAGAATTTAACAATACATTTTCTTGAAAATGCAAAAACAGCACTTTCTGCCCTGTAGCGGGTAAATATCAAGTTAAAAATGTGCCGCTTTTGCTGGGATATAGTACATTTTCTGGGCATTCCGAAAACATGCACAACTGAAAATTGACGATTTTTGATATATGACGTTGTTGAATGGAGTGAGCGATATGTATATCATTTAAGAAGAAAATAAACCAATTTTATATCCGCTACATACTCGATATATTTAGAACAAGGACTGGGATACAAGATTGTACAACAAATCTAACTTACATTGACCAACTATCCACCGAATTATTTTTTATAGTTCACGTACAATTATCGACCGATTAAAGTCTCAGGCGAAATGATTTGTGTTGAGTTTATGCTAATATTCTTCCTTGGTGTCCGTTAATCAAAACTGACAGACAAGATTGTAGGCCGTTCCTAGACTTAGGTAATGAAGCTTAATGTAGAACAAACCATTTAATTTGCATTCATTTCTAATAACTCGTGTTCTCACACATAAATAATGCATATTAAATGCTTGATTTATATGCAAACGTGAATGCAACGAAGATCATTCTTAAACAATTGAAAATAATATTTAATATATTTAAAATGTGTATATATATATGTACCAAAGATACGTACAAAAAAACTTCATGGAAACATATTTATTAATTTTATTAAAAATAATGAATTGATTATAATTAACAAGTATATTTTAAAAATCGTCATATAAACAATATCCAAAATATTATTAAAAAAAAAATTACTAAAATATATTATAATTATTTCTCTTGTTTCAAACTCTTCCAAATCCTCAAAGGAACGTGGATTATTGTGCAATAAAATTGTAAAACCTGCTGCTATTATCCATAAAGTCATTAAAAATAAAACGAAATATATAATAGATATTCATTTATAGATGAAGGAAGTGAGTAGATTTGAAATAGATCGCATCATTCGGCCATGTCGTTTTTGATTGATGACAATAAGCATTTTTTTTCATATATGACTATACTCAGTGAGGGTATAATATTGTATTTTGTAATAATGTGTATAAAGCTAAGCTGGCAGCATACAACGAAGTCCTAAAAAATCTAGACAAGGGGTTGGCAACCTCTTGGACCAAAAGAATTTTTTGACGAGCCAATTTTAATTTACAATAATTAAATTGTTTTTATTGTTTAAAGGAACCCAAAAGTATTATTAATGTAACAAATTTTTAATCAGAGATACTTTTTAGGCAGATTTATACATCTATCATACATCTATAAATCAGTGCAAAAAAAAAGATAACGCCTTTCTCTATTAAAACAAGTAGTTCTTTTCAAGTATCTCTGTTACTCAAAAAACATTTTAAATGATGACGACCATTTGATATTTAACGATTTATGTTTTTTACTAAACATTTTTAATTTTTGAAATAAAGAAAACAATAAAACTTCTGTAAGTATTTTTTTTTTCTTATTTTTTATTATTTTTAATTTCATTGAATAAAAAAAATGGAAAACATATATGGCTGACTAAGTATTGCACCCACTATTTAGTCAAGCTGGAATAAAGAATAAGTATTATTTTTATTTAAAATTTCTTATTTATTTTATGAACACAATAATTTAAAAAATAAAAACAAAAATTTCTGTAAAAAATGTCATTTTGAATTTGACAAAGAAAGCGCCACACAAAAGTTTAAAGTTACAAGCCACAGATTGCTTAAAGAGCCACATGTGATTCGCGAGCCGTACGTTGCCGACTCCTGGTCTAGACAAAGTTAAGTTCCAGTAGGTACCATGGTTTGAATGGGATTTCAGTCTTACCAGAGCAGGATTCCCGCGTAGTACCCAGCAGCCCTGTACTGCCCGCCCCACGCGAACCCTTCCAGCCCCAGTGAGAAGTACTCGGCCACCGTGAGGATTGGGAACGGCAGACCCCGACGGAGAGCATCGGCGTACGACGAAGCCATGGCTCCTGACTCCAGCCACGCGAACCGCTCGTTGAAGTCGATGTCCGACGGAGGCGTGTAGTTGTAACGAGGAATGGCTGGAGAAAAACACATGGAAAATTTTATTTTTCAAATATAAAGTTGGGTGTTCCGTATTGATAGGGACAAGGCAGAATCAGATTTGATTGGAGTCCAGGTTTAGTGCTTTTTGTGGCTATTTGAGGTTCCATTTTGGAAAGATGATTTGCATTTTTTAACTTGTACTAGATATAGTACAAGTGGTGGTGAGTTTTCATTTAGAAATGGAACTTAGAATGGCCTAGGGAATTGGACCTGGACTCAATAAAATATTTGTCACTCATTTAAAATATAATATATCGCTCACTCCTTTAAACAACGTCATTATCAAAAAACTTGATTTTTCAGGAGATCGTTATTAATGTTTAAAAATATAATGAAATGTATTAAAAATGAATATCAAACCACTTATTGAACTTTTTACTGTGCATCAGATTTTTTAACGTAAAACCTGAATGTTTTTTCTCCATTTTCAAAATATTTAAAAATATTATTAAACAATACCTTTTCTTCAAAATGCAAAAACAATACTTTTTGCCCTGTAGCGGATAAATATTAACTTAAAAATATGCCGCTTTTGTTGGGTTCCGAAAACATGCACAACCGAAAATAGACGATTTTTGATTTATGACGTTGTTGAAAGGAGTGAGCGATATAAAGTCTGATTTATATTATACATGTGTCCAGTGGCAGAATCAGGATTTAGAATTTAAATAAAAAATAAACTGCAAAGTATAAACAATTATTTCAATAACTATTACAGAATGATTACAAAACTTATTGAACTATTACAGAACAGAAATGGGGATTTTATTACTTAAAAATAACTTTGTCCATATGTAGACCGTCTTGTCAGGCACACTCTTGTAATCTGGCTTCAGTATTTCGTGCCACTCGCTGGAGAAGTGACATCGGGATGCCATTAACTTTGCGAAAGATATTTTCTTTTGGTGCAGAGATTGTCACAAAATCTAGCTTTTCTCCACGTAGGAGTTATCTTAATTTTTTTTTGACATCTCACCATAGATGGTAAAAAATATGGAAGAATTTAACCAGACTTAACCACAGCTACGCTTGGCCAGGTAGAATTATTTTGTAATAAATTCATTTGTAAAAATGAAGTCTTAAAATATTTCAAAATATCTTATTTGAGTGTATAATTCCGTTTTTAATGGCATATATAAAAACTCGAAAAAATAAACGTTTGCAGACTTATAGATATTTTGCTAATTTATATTTCAACAAAGTTACACAATACACAGAGCGAAATGCAACGCAGCTTTTATATTAATTTTATTGTATACTTATACATTAATTTAATTAACGAAATGGACATTTAACTGGCTTAACCTAATTTGTGTTCCAACTCGCGGATTGAAGCTGAGGCATAGCGAAATATGTAGGTACTTTTATTATAATGAGCACAATTATTCTAATTTACAATAAATCCATAAGAGCGTGCTTCACAGATTATAACCCCGTCCGAATAATGTATTATCTGAGAGTTGTGTATTAGGAAACCACTTTGTATTGCGCTGTTTCTCTGACCCAGGGGTCGACAACCCTCAGACCAAAACAGCCAAACGTGAGTAGCTAAACAGTTTGGAATTTTTTGGGGAGCCAATTTTTAATCAGCAATATATTTTTTTTAAATATTATTTTTTGATATTACAATATAAATAATAATAATAATAATAAAACCTTTATCCGAGCCCCAATGGTGCATAGGGCACTGTGTCATATAAACGCAGTGTTATCTTGATCGTTTTACACATGAAGGAAAGGTGATCAGCCCTCCGCTTCAGGTACCAGTCCACGGTAATATTGAATAAATATTACAGTGAAAAAATCACTTATATTTATTTTACCCCCCTTGGGAATCGAACCCGGGACCTCCAGAACGGTAGCCGAGCGTGCTGACCATTACACTACGGAGGCGGACTAAATTTCAATATAAATGAAGAAGAATATGAAAGTCTTGTCATTTACGGGGTTTACAACCGTCATAGGTCTGTTTAAGTGATCACTTTACACACATGTAACATTCACCAATTCTACAAATGATTGACAACCACACTACTCAAATTCATGGAACTTCTAAATATATTGTTCGAATTCGAAACACAGTGCTTGAACTCACTTGAATATTAATAGAGACATCTATGGTGAGATCAGAGAAGCTTTTTACTAAGCAGAAACTCTTTCATTCGTATGTGAGGTTCGAATCCTGGATTATATTCACATCCTCGAGAAACGCTAGAAAACATCAGATGCATTTTTTTATTTTTAGTTTATAATTTGACAAGTGTATTTACAACATTTTGAGGGCCTCCAAATACTTGTTCACAAATCTGGATTATTTTCAATAAGAAGTTATTTTTGTATTATTTTTTGACATCTCAACACATATGAAACGTAATTCATCTAAATCGAGATGTCAAAAATAGTATAATCAATAAAAATAAAACTCCTAATTGGAGATAGTATGAAAAAATAAATAACGTAAAATGTTACCTGGATTTAGAGAAAATGAATGAATGAATACTGCTCGCGGGCCACACGTTGCCGACTCCTGCTCTATCCAATCCAATTCATCATAAATGACTATTAATTATTCCGAGTATTGAGTAAAGTGTTTCGGCTCTACAGTACCGTGTAGTAATTAAGTTCCAGCAACGAAACTTCCTGATGCAATTCAATAATTGCACCGATGTTTTTCTTCTCTGATTTAATGAAATTTTGACGGTATCATAGGAATACAGTTAAAATACATGTCTTAGTATTGATATCTCAACAACGTTGAAGAATATGGAAGTCTAGGTATTCGGTATTTGCTGATGTAAGTACACATATCGAATTACTATATATCTGCAACATTTTGAGTGTGTCCAAATACTTTACATCTCACCAATAGATGTCTCTAGTGAAGTTTTAGTGATTCAAGACCAAGGTTTCTAAATTGGTTCATATATATATATAGAACTTCCAAGAACACAAAATCTGGATTATCTCCAATTACAGGAGTTATTTTCATATTATTTTTTGACATCCCATCAAAGATAAAGAAGAATATGGAAGTCTGGGCATTTACGGGGCTAACGACCGTCATAGGCTGGTTTAAATGATCACTTTACACACCTGTAACATTCACCAATTCTACCCATTAATTTAATCAAGAATTAATCAAGAATTTGAGTAGTGTGGTTGTCAATAATGGGTAGAATCGGTGAATATTACACGTGTGTAAAGTGATTACTTAAACCAGCCTATGACGGTCTTCAGCCCCTAAAATACCCATACTTCCATATTCTTCTCATCTTTGATGGGATGTCAAAAAGTTATACTATACATCTGACCATAATTATTATGTCATAAAGTTATACTATAGAATTAAATATGAACTTACAACATTTTGACGCACTCAAAATGTTGTAGATGTATATTAATCATAATTATTTGAATTTGTTGAGTTTTTTTTTATAAATAAAAATATTTGAATGATAATGGATCATTCAAAAAGTTTTTATAGTAATCTCATCGATCACACTAAAATTTTACGCTGTGTTGGTTTTTTTATTCATCAATTCTTGAAACTTCTAGATATATTGATCAAACTTGTAACACAGTATGCGAACGTTCACAATAGTCGTGGTGGGATGAGGAAAGCTTTTATTAAGCAGAGACTCTTTCCATTTGTATGGGAGGTTCGAATCCTGGATTATATTCACATACTTGAGAAACGCTTCAAAGCATGTTTTAAAAAAAATTATTTTAACCTACAATTTGGCCACTTAATTCATTTAAAACAATTTGAGTATGTCCAAATACTTGTTCTCAAATATAGACTATGTCCAATTAGGAGTTATTTTTTTACATCATCAAGAAAACCGATTATCACAAAGTTTGTAACCAACGATGAATTATTTTTTTTTATATATAATGTGAAGAAAAGTTCTAAAATTATCCTTTACAAATATCCTGTAAGCTGTTTAATTCATTCCACAAAGACTATTATGAGGTAGACAATAATTATCTAAATTTGTTTCGATTTAAAATATTGTTTAAATTATTTGTTAAAAACAAATCTAAGTAGCTTCTTCTTTTAAACATATAACTTATATAGTACATACTTATGTGTTAGTATTAGTTATATTAAATTAGTTATATTAAAAAATTAAGTATTAGTTTATATTATCACTTTAAATCTTTATAAAATTAAACAACTTTTTTTACCCACTTTTTTTATTATTACTACACTTTAACCAACCGGTTTCGACAAGAACCTTGTCATCATCAGGGTTTATTAAATTCTTAAACATTAAAATACTTCTAGTTTATTACATTTCCTTACCAAAAACTTCCACACACTCCGTACACTATATGAAAATATGATTAAAAACTCCTAAATGTTATTTTTATTGTGCATTTATATTTTAAATCAATTTATATTTCTGATATCTATTGCATTCTTTTTAGTGCCCTTTATTATAAACTTAATTAAATTAGGTGATGTTTTTTTTTGTATGAATAGATTTTTTTGTACTTGAAATTTTCATATATTTTAAAATGCAAAAAAATCAGATATTTCGTCCTAGTAATGATATCCTGTTAGCTTGTATTCGAGCGAATTAGCCGTAAAGGATATGCACAAATACATACATACATGTTACGAAGCCGTGACTATTGGCGACAATTCGAAACATGAACCGTGTTCCTTTACCGCAACTTGCAAAACACTTCGTGATGCATTACCGTCGTGGAAATCCACAAGACTAACAATAACTGACGGTGGATATCACTTACGAATTGAGGCACGTAACCAGAGATCTAAATTAAAACTGTTTTGAACGCTTGTAACGGGATTTACGTGCGTGATGTCATCTCTGCCAAACGTGGGGAGATTCTAAATGACCAGCTTGTAGTTGTATCTTCAGTGTGGCATGATTTACATGGGGAGAAAGATGACCCAATTTTTTGGAAATTTTATTCTCAGTGTCATAAGTTGATTTTGATCCTTATTTGATAAATATTGGCTGAACCTAGCCGGTACCTGAAGCGAAGGCCTGATCACATTTCCTTCATGGTTAACGATCAAGATAACACTGCGTTTAAATAATGCAAAGCCTTATGCACCATTGGGTGCGGATAATGATTTTTTTTTAAAACTTAGGTACCCACGATCTACAGTACAAAGACACCTTTATGACATTGTTAAAAATTTCAGAGTAACAAAGAACTATAATTACATCTCTCTTGTGTAATTTATACATTTTTAAAGTTATATTAATGTATTAATAAAATTTTTGTTAAAACGTTTTCTCTGTCCTAAATACATAATAATATCGTAGTCATACAGGAGAAAGTGACCAAGTGCATTGTTTTAAAAAACGTGATCATTGACTATTTGATATCTTACTAGCTTAATATTGCCCTGAAAAAATCCCAATGGATTTTAAACTTGGAAGTATAATGTATTGACTTGGTAAAAATGTCTAACTGCATTGATGTTGCCAAGCAAAAGTGACTTAAATAGCTCTCCTGAACATTTTCCGTTTTGGTAGTTGGTCACTTTTTCCTGTACGACTCGATATATGTATTCAAAATTCCTTTTCCAAATTGATTGTTTTTATTAAAAAAAAAAAAAAAAAAAAAATATATATATATATATATATATATATATATATATATATATATATATATATATATATATATATATATATATATATATATATATATATATATATATATATATTTATATATATATATATATATATATATATATATATATATATATATATATATATATATATATATATATATATATATATATATATATATATATATATATATATATATATATATATATATATATATATATATATATATATATATATATATATATATATATATATATATATATATATATATATATATATATATATATATATATATATATATATATATGTATATATATATTTATATCTTCTTTAAAAAAAAACTTCTTTACTTGTCCCTAAGCTTTGACTCGTGAGAAAGTGTCCCTATTTTGGGCATTCCGAAACAGGTCCTCGATGTTCTATACTCCTATCCACTCGTGTATATTATGGAACCAGGAGATCCAATTTCTTCTGACACGCTTTTTGACCCTCGATCTTACCTTCGATGATCAGTTGCAGTAGCTTGTACTTTTCTCCTCTGAGCACATGTCCCAAATATGTCACTTTTCGGGATTCAACGAAACACTGATGTTTAATAATGGGCAGAATAGTGAACGTAACACAAGTGTATTCATAAAATGGTTACTAAACCCAGCCAAATGCCAGGTCGTAAGACCTGGGAAGCTCAGACTTCCATTTTTTGCATATAAAAACGATGTCATAAGAAAATGTAAAAAGTGTAATGATAAATATAAAACATTATACGGAAACGAAATTGAAAAATAACCAAAAAGATGGAGTATTTGTTTTAGAAAATGTTTAGTTTTTCTTCAGCTATAAATGTCAAAAATATCTTTTTTGTAGGCCTCTACATACGTAAATACTTAGAAAATCCCATATTTTATTTACTGTTTCGGCATTTACTTTGTAGTAAGACATGTTACAATGATTAAGGAAACATTTTTTTTTTATACCACTTGAGTTTAATAATGACCACTAGTTTTGGAAGCTAAACTTCCATCGTCAGGTCTGAATAATAACTGTATTAGTTATTATTCAGACCTGACGATGGAAGTTAAGCTTCCGAAACTAGTAGTCATAAATAAACTCAAGTGGTATAAAAACAAGTATTTCCTTAATCATTGTGGAAAATCCCACATTGTTAGTCATATTCTGATGAAAGTTCAACTCACCAAATAGGGTGATGTTCACGTGATCTAGTCCGATGTTTGCTCCCAGTCTGGCTACAACCTTCTCCGTGGAGAAGGCTCTGTAGGAGGACTCAATGGTAGCTGAAGCCACATGCCACCCTGAACCATGGCGCGCCACTGAAAAAAAATGAAAATTTCATGATAACCATGATAAAAAAAAACATTCGATCAAATCAAAAATACAAAAAAAAATCAAGATAACAAAACACATTTTTTCGTAAAGATGTATATTTTAGATCGTTTCTTTAAACTTTTTTATTCGAATTATGTTAATAATATAAATAACTTTTTAAGGGTGTAAGGGTGTATGAAAGAGGAAGGGTGTACTCTCAAATATACAAAGTCAGTACCCGACCGGATGCGTGAAAAGATGCACGTGCTGTCTGCGCACATTTTTTTTTTCAATAATATATTTTGGAATTTGGCGAATAAATATTTTTTATCTTTTTTTTACTCCTTACCTTTCATTCTTTACAATTGTTTTATTATCATACTATATATTAATTAAGAAAATAAAACTAATTTTTTCAATACAAAAACGATGTTGTAAGTAAAAAAATTCAATTACGTTAAATTTTACCTGATTTAAAAAAAGCCTAAACTATTGACGAGTGATTTAGTGATCATCATTTAGTCATCTATGGTTGATTTGAGAAAGTTTATTTATTTGGCAAAGGCTTCATGAAAAGTATGTAAGTTTCATCCCGAATTGTTTCACATACAAAAAGACGCTTTGAAAACACGATTTTCAATTTTCATTAAAATTATATTTTGGCCAGTTATACCATTAACAGTATTTTGAGTGTCCCAATCTTTGTTCAGAAATCTCGGCTTTGTCCACTTAGGAGTAATATTTTTATATTGAAATCAAAGATGAAGCAGACTGTGGTAGCCTTGGTATTTACATGGCTTACGACCTGTCATACGCTAGTTTAAGTGATCACTTTTGAAACATGTAATATTCACAAAAACACAAATTCCACAAAAAATTCAACTCCAAGTGAAAAAAAGCCCAGATTTTTCATCAAAGATTTGGACACACTCCAAATATTGTGAAGAAAATACTTATTGAATATATTCATATAATATTATGGTCAGTGGCGTGCACTATGAGTACGAGTTTTTGATCAGGGCAGGCAGTAGGGTTGGGTAAGGATAAGGCATAGTACGGCTGTCCAAATTTAAAACACAGTAAGGGACATTTTTTTGTAGTACGTTTTTTTGCATTTTTGGACTAAGTAGAGTCTACTTAGTCCATAAATGCAAAAAAAACTTACTCCAAAAAAATGTCCCTTACTGTGTTTTAAATTTGGACAGCCGAGTAGGAACTGGTCGTCTTTTTATATGGAACGCGAGTAATCGAGGGTAGGCATTGCTTTTCTGCCAATATGGAATGTACGCCTCTGATTATGACAATGCATGTTCAAATATTCAAACTGTATTAAGTATATGAAGTAAGTATAAATTTGTCGTTAATCTTTAAATAAAAAAATTACTTGAGTTTTATAAATGAAGCATTGAATTAATCTGTAAAAAGAGGTCACTGATAATATTTCAAAGGTGAGTAATAAATTAATTATTGTTTAAATAATCGTTAATCAAATACAAACTTCACACTTCAGCCGCTGAAATTACCGAACACTAAACGTTATATCAAATAAATAATGGCTGCTGTAATAAAAATAATGTATACGTCAGATCTGATATATTAATCATTTGAAACATCATCAATACTGTTTGAATAAAAAAAGTAAAAACATCGCTGAGATATAATATTTATTTTATGAGATGAATCGAAAGTCGTGATGTTATTTTGATATGTTAGAACCATTACATATCTTCAAAGGTCAATATGTGTAAAGAAATCGATTCAAAATTAAACATCATGTTTTATTGAAAAAATAATTAAAGGCAAAAGGATCTTTGCTATGTGTCATTGATTTATTTCATTTTTTAACATGTTAATTTCATTTTTCTTAACTATTTTTTTCAAACTTTTAGTATTTCTTCTTTCTACATACTCTTCTACGAACTTCTTACTACATACTTCTATAAAACATTACAATGGAAACAAAATAGCCCTTCAAAATTAAGGTTTTTCTACCATTTTTATATTTTTATATATCTTACACATTTTTCTTCCCTTCTAACGCTTATTCACAACAAATGGTGCATCGACTCTGTGTTTATTTGATCTTTTAATTAGTTATGAGTCCTGCGCTTCAAGTACCAGTTCAGGGTAGTATTAAATAAATATTATAGTCAAAAATCATTCACATTAATTGACAGTTGGATATTTAAGAAATATTAAAGATTTTAAGAAATAGTGGTATTTACCAAGTAAAACATAAATTTTAACGGATAGATTTTACCTCAAAGTGACTGCCAAATCAATTAATTTCAATATTTTAGCAAGTACGGTTAAAAAAGGGCAAAATTTATAAGAAGCTAATAATCAAATTTAGAGTTATGTGTTTGCTGTTGTGAGCTCATATGTATTGTTTTGTGAGATTGATTAATATATCTAGGAGCTACAAACATGTTCATAGTGTTATCAATGGGTTGTTAATGTTTCACGTGTGTAGAATGATCACTTAACCAGCCAAGACAGGTCATAAGTCCTGTAAATACCCAGACTTCCATATTCTACTTCATCTTTGTTGATATGTCTAAATGCATATTTAAGCTTTTAAAATATGAAACACTCAAATAAATATTATTAAATAGGTATCACAAAGTAAATGCTTTAAATGTTAATAATATTGAGAATTTAATAATCTAGTGTTATTTAAAAAAATATTAAAAGCAAAAAAAAACTTCAAATATTTTTTTCTATTTCTAATCCTTATCCACACCCAATGGTGTATAGGGCACTGCATCGTATTAACGCGTGTTCTCTTGATCGCTAGTTTCATGGAAGCAAGGTGATCAAGGTTTCTGCGTTTCAGACACCAATCCAAGGTAATATTAAATAAATCTTAGAGTCTAAAATCAGTTATATTTATTTTCATCTCCCCTTGCGAATTGAACCCGGGACCTCCAGCACGGTAGCTAAATACGCTAACCATTACACTACTATACGGATTAAATATGTAAGTCGTCCATTATCATTGGTTGACGATTAACAGCATTTAAAATGCCAAACGTTGAAATTAATATGCGTGTTTTTAAAGTTCGTCACTACAAAAAAAAAGAGAAAAATAAAACAGCCTTGAATCGCGATATTTAATTTGACAGATATGTAATAAATTGGGTTTATCTAGAATGCACGCATATTATTGGCTTGTCACATAATTATCTAGTATTATAACTCCTAAATAATCCATGTGATTTTTATGTGTCAGAGCCAAACATATGAAATGCTCAATTTAATGATTTGGAGATAAACAGAGGTTAGGTTATAAATTGTGTGTGAAAATGCCTCAAAAAGTCGAAACAATTATCACAAATTTAATTTTTATGCGTTTTTAATAGTAAAATACGATTTTGTATATCCTGAAATTCAGTGTTTGATTTTAAAATTAAATATATAAATTAAAATGGTGTTCAACAAATTAAACGCAAAATCTATAAATAAAAAAAGAAAAAGAAAAGGTAAGTTGATTCATGAGAAATAATATGAAAGATTAGGCATTTATATAATCTTATGATATATTATTAGCTGAGTCAAGTGATCACTTCATATAATTCGTAAAATTCACCTCTCTACCTATGATCAAACACCCATGTACCTTCTGAATTCTAATTACTTTAACTGCAAATAAGTCTCTTTAATAGAAGCTTTGCGTGTTAGTCCTTTTAATTTAAAAAAAATGCACAACTACATGAACCAATGTCAGGTGATAAACCCTCAATGTCATGCCTTCCATGCTCCTTTTCCATTAATTCGATCCACCTGAGTTGACATACCATGTTTATCATTTCAATAATTAAAAAAATAATAAACGCTCGTATAGGACCACTTTTATGAGTTTATTAATGTAAACACGACTACAGAAATTCGCGAAACTAGTCGTGTAATAATCAATTACAAACGTTTTACTTTTTTATATATATTTTTTTAAAGAACAGTGTCCGTCGATGGTTGCTTCTTGGTTGGGACAAGGTGGAAAGATTTTTAATTTAAGTCCAAGCGTAATTATTTTATTGTAAAACCATACTACTGTAAATGGTTATTGAATCTTTTGTATGCTAGGTACGTCTAAAATCTAGTAATTTAAATAAAAAAATAAAATAAAACAAAATAAAAATAGAAGTATTTCGGCTCAACACATGCTATGCCTAAAAGAGACGTAATACATATAATTAAAAAAAATTAAAAAGAAATGCATCTGTGTATAAAAAAAAAACTTTATTTTAATCATCATGTTATTCTACAAAGTACAGAAAATATGAAAGTTATATACCATATTAAAAATGCCTCGGGGTAAGTGAAATATATTTTATTTATACGAAGTATTTTTTTTAATCTTACCCTGTCTTCGGTTATTCTCTCATAATCTACGAAGGATAACCTATTATACTGCACAACTTCTGAAAAAAAAGGTAATAAAATTTACCCACATTCGTTCTATTTTTTTAAAATTATTGTATCCAAATTTGCCCCGGAGAAACTTTGCTAGTTAGAGCAATTTAGCGAGTTGGACTTGTCTGGCACTGATCGTCCATTTACGGTTGGTATTTTCAATCGAGTCCACCTTAACCCTGCCACCGAGTTTATTAATTCCGATCAATTAGTTCGTGCCCTTGAATTGACTGTATCTATATTAAATCCTTCTCGATGCACAAGGATAATCGATCTGATTTATTTGTGTTGCGTACGCCTCTATGAGAATCCGTTGTTTATAAAACGATACATGTGACCTCACACACCTTTGATGATGTTACAAAGCAGTAGTTAGCTAGTACCACCATTTGTTGTTACGATCGGCATGCGAGGACATTTACTAACGTAGATACTAACTGTCCCTTGACTAACTATGGTATACGTCTTATCGTTAAAAACTTATATAATTTGGATATTAAATTTTTTTTTTTTTTTTATTATACACATGCGTAGATTATTCTTCCTCTTACCCTTTCCGCACCCAATTGTGCATAGGGCACTGCACCTTATAGATGCAGTGTCATCTTGATCATGAGTTGTATGAGAGCAAGGTAATCCTGCGTTCCTTGTACCAAACCAGAGTGATATTTTAAAAAAAGTACATAAATATTTAATACAGATTTGTCTACCTCCGTAGTATAATGGTCAGCACACTCGGCTACCGCGTTGGAGGTCTCGGGTTCAATTCTCAGACGGGGGGTCAAATAAAAATAAGAGATTTTCAACTATAATATTTTTTCAATATAACCCTGAACTGGTGCGTAAAGCGGAGGGCTGATCACCTTTCTTTCATGTGTTGACGATCAAGATGGCACTGCGTTAATACCATGCAGTGCCCTTAACACCATTGGCTGCTGACAAGGGTTAGAAGTAGAATAATAGTTTTCTTAAGAGGTAATAAAGATCACTTTAAGACAAATGTTTGTATTTAAAAAATAATTAACATTTGAACGAATCTTGAACACTTGAACACTTGAAATTAAACACTTGAACTTATAATGAGTTTTATTTATACATATTTAAATTCAGAAAAAACGATAATTAATAATATACTGTTTCAAAATACGTCACCATTATTATCAATGTTTCCTTTTACAAAAAACCTTGTTCCTTAGCCCCCCCCTTCCCTTTATTTTTTAACCTATATATACCCCTAATTTTTTTTTGTTCGTTAGTTTTAATTTTTACCAGGAGATGAAAACACCTGTAAGTTTTCTAAACAAGTCGTTTATTTAAATAAAACTCATTAAGTGGTATATTCAAGTGTTTAATTTTTTTAAATAATTAACATGTCATTCCACAAAGTTAATGCCGAATCAATAAATAATATGAAAGTTTGTATATTATTAACCATTTACCTCTAATTTATTGATTGTAAATATGACTTATATTTTTGTATGTTACAACAAATTTTTCCATTTTATTTTTATTTCCACACTTTTCTTTAATATGAAACACTTATCCAATTTATTTAATGCGTTCTGATTTTTTTACTATTTTTAAAAACAAAAGTTAGAGATAATTGAGTTGCGAAAAATCTTCAAAGAAAAAATAGAGATTGCAAAAAAAAACATAGTAGTCCATCAATAAACTATGCGAATAAACTGGGTTACTCTATTTTCGACGATTTTGACACTTAAATATATTACACAAATATCCATTAATACACTTTTTTCTCTTGGTGAAGTGAAAAATCAGGCAATAGCAATTTTCCATTATTACTGTTTGTATTACATAACAATGGCACCTTAGTACAGAGACCGATCAAATTATCGTAGATAGAAGTACAGTAGCGGCCTTCAATTGAAGGACAGTCACCATAATCTTTAATCAGTATGATTCTTCATTTGATTACATCAGTCATTCTCAACCTGCAACCAGCGAGCCATATCCAGCCCCTCAAACACTTCATTAATAGTAGATAAACAATTTATTCTACTAAATTTTTTAAATATTATATTAAAAGAAATACTGGACTTTAAGGAGACCTAGCAAACATCTTATTCCTTAATCGATCAGCCGCACGTAGGACCAGCCATGTCTCTAAGCACATTTTTTAAGAATATACATTATATTAAGAGAAATGTTTGTGTTTTTATTATTCACACAAATATTTCAATTTCATACTATTTCTGTGAGCCTAAACGGCTCATTATAAGAAATAAGTATCAAATTGTGGTAGAGTGGATTCGAACCGAAAAACTCTAACTTAAGAGTCACTAACCACGGGACCACAGCCCGACTAAGCTCGTTATTAGAAATTGGTATCAAATTGTGGTAGAGTAGGTTCGAATCGAGAAACTCTGACTTAAAAGACCGCGACACTAACCACGAGACAACAACCCGTCCCGTATTTAGTTACACCACGAAAAAATGTTGCAAATAGGCTACCAGCAGATGAGACTATCTATGAACATGCCATACTACAGTACATACTGTGTTGATCGAAAGATAGCGGCATAACAAACATTGAGTGACTTCAATATAGAGTGATTGTATCGGAAAATCTTTAGATCTTCGACGTATTGTGTAATAAACTGCACTCCGAGTTGATTGTGTAATAAAACGATAAAACCTAGAATGGGATTTATTGTTAAAGTAATACTTATTTGATTACAGCAATTGACAGACTGTACCACAAAATGGAAGTTTGGTCAAGGACATCAATCCTAAATAATAGAAAAAAAATGCATAGTAAAAATTCGTGGGTATTTGAGTAGAACAATTTTTATTATTATTTTTTATGAGTACACATTTTTAATAAAAAAAATAATATGAGTCTACATTCTTATTCAACAAATATTGTAAAAAAAATTTTTAACACTTTCAACAAAATTTCATTTATTTTTCAAAATTAACTTTTTTATAATTTTACGTTTTGTATAAAAAAATATTTTTAGTTGATATAACATTAACTTTTTATAATACGTTGATTAACGTATAAAAATTATATACTTGCATAAGACTACTTTCAAATTTATTGTTGTAAACACGACTAGTTTCGAGAACATGTTCTTGAAATTAGGCGTGTTTTTATTAATAAACTCAAAAGTGGTCTTATACTAAATATATTTTTTGATGTATTAATTATGTTTTTTTCCTCGTATCTTATATAATGTAATGCCATATGAACCTTAAAAGCCTGCACACTTCACATTAGAATTTAAAACAATTTTTTTTAACAGTATGCACTTCAACAGAATTGATGATAGTTTTTCTTATGTCAGACTTTTTCAATGGACATTTTTTTTAACCAATGCGTTAAACCGTACTTAAATGCATTTCCTTTCGGCGATTGAATAAAAAAAATTAAAAGCATTTCCTTATATTAGTTCATATTTTTAAATTATTTCAGAAATTAATTGACTACAAGCACCAGCATTTTATTTAAATATAAATTAACGGAAGTAAAAATATAAGTTAGAAGTAATTCTGGTTTTGCAAATGGAAATTCATTTAAATGTTATGTGTATTACGACGTCCTTCAGATTAAAAAAAAACATGTTTTAGAATTTTGATATTATTTTTATGATTAGAACATAATTGAAATGTGGATAAATTTTAAACTGATATAAAAAACAGTTTGAATTTATTATTTTTTTTCATTTTAATTTAAAATCAAGTTAGACAGCAGCAGGCACCTCGGTGGTTGGTCCGTAGTCTAGGAATAACTGGAGATGAAGCATTGCTTCGACAAGCTTCACAACCCTCAGTAACGAGGAGTAAGACAGATGAGAGAATAAATAAAAAAGAGTGAGTTTGTAGAATCATATCATTTTAGTTGATTGGTAATTAAATTTCTTAGATTTTTACAGCCGTTCGGGTTATGATAGCGTCTAGATTTGGATATTTTCGCGTGTCGAATTAACATCTTGCCGATACCAATGCTTCAGTCGAGTTTGCATAAAATTTCGTGATTTTTACTCTTGTTGCGATAAGTTTGGCATTTTATCTCATAAATATGCTTTATTTCAATAATGGTGGTAATAAAATGACAAAGACTCTTGACGTTGGCTTATTACGTAATAGAATGTAAGGTAAAATAATTATTTTCATGACCATATCAACCATTGGGGGTTGGCTCGGTGACAAAGTATCATTGAAATTAGCTCACCGCTTATAATTTATCTACAAAAATATTAAGAGGGATGCCTTTATGTACGACTTCCCTTGAAAACTTTTGTGTTTTTTATTTTATTTTATTAAGTATCATTATTTAATTTCATACGTAAAATTCTATTTTATTTTCTAGTAGAGTCATGATCGTCAATGAATTATCAGTAAATAATATTAATTAGTAATTTCACTGATTATTATTATATTCAGAATAGATATTACTGTATGCTATTTCATCGAGCACATATATTGTAATAAATTATGGGTAGAGTTTGTAATAGTCAATCATGGATAGAATTTTGAACATTACACAGTGGTCAATTAAACAAGCCAATGACAGATCGTACGCCTTGTAAATGCCCACACTTCCATATTCTTATCCACTATAGAGATATCAATAAAATTTGATTTGATTAAAAAATGTAAGCCATAATATTACACATAGTTATACTTCGGCTGTCCAAACTCAAATCACAGTAAGGGACATTTTTTTGTAGTACTTTTTTTTGTATTTTTGGACTAAGTGGATTCTACTTAGTCCTAAAATGCAAAAAAAAACGTACTTTAAAAAAATGTCCCTTACTGTGTTTTAAGTTTGGACAGCCGACTTATGTACACGACAGTTTGTTTTAAAGTTTATTGTTAAGTGAAAACCTATAAGTAATTGGATTTTTTTAAATAATATTTTGTTCTTTTTGTACATTTTCTGTTGGTTTTTCAATATATAAATAAATAGATAAAAAGAAAATAATAAATATTTTATGAAGTTTTTTTATGATCCCCAGTAGGCTCTGAAGCAATATTTTGGGAGGTACTAGAGGTCCTAAAAGAGTGACGAGAAGAATATGAAGTGGAAAATATAGTTTTTTCCTACCCTTTTTCTCTGAAAAGATATTTTACCAATTTTTGTTTCCCAATGCACAAGAAATTTTGACAAAAATATTGGGAACCTTTGTTATACCCCATCGAATCATTATAGACCTATCGAATCATTATAGACCTATCGAATCGACAATGAACAGTCGATATTTTTCAGTGAAATAAACGTTTGGTAATTTAAACAGTGACCAAGCGTGGACTACCTTCTTAAAAGCGAGATCCGACAACCGTTTGATGCACCTTCAGCAGTCGTGATTGGACGTCTTATGTTAATTGGAAGCGTGACAAGCATCAGGAGTGATCTGATCCTTTATTGGTAACTGTCTCCTTTGTTGTCGACTGTTATTAGGCGTTGTCGATGGTCGTATTCGCTCTGGGTCATGTGTTCTCCTACATCATTCAAAGTCACACCGTATAAATATAGGTTTGAACTGAAAATTATTATTTAAAAAATTTCTTTAAAAATTATTATTTAAAAAAATTCAAGTCCCAAATATAGAATCCATTTTTAAAAAAAACTGCAGTTTTTTAAATACTCAAATAGGGTGACAACTATTTGAATTTATCAAAAAATTTATCATCGAGATTCTCAAACGATTTTTTTACTCCAAAATGCAACACCAAGCAATTTCAGCAAAACTTCAAATATTTGGCAATCAAACATTTCAATAAACTCCCTAAAGAAATAAAAAAAATAGATGATATAAAAATACTTACGAAAAAAATTAAAGCGTTATACATTTAAGTCTTTAAAAAAATATACAAAAAAATTATTATATCTTTTATTATACAACATTAAACCACGAGTGTAAGTCCCTTTCCAAGCACAAGAGCACAGACTCTTTTATGGAGAGGCACAGCGAATCGAAATATAGAAGTTCTCCATATGTATAAATGATTCAAATGTATTATGTTATAAATAAAAATGTAAATATATTAAATGAATAAAAAAAAAACTAACACTACATCGATGGTAGGTATTTAAAAAATATATTTAAAGCGTTAAAATTGAAGTCGAACATTTTATCAAATTACATTATGTATTGATTTGGCATTAACTTTTTGAAATGACATGTTGATTATTAAAAATTTAACACTTGTATAAGACTACTAACTTGGTCTAATACAAATATTAATTAGTTTTATTCAAGGCTTTTTTCCATGTAACGCGGTGAAACGGCGTTCAGACACCTTTTTTCACGGATATTTTTTTTCGGAATAGATATAGTGACTATATATATATAACGTGGTAATATTTTCCTTCGTAAATTGGGTGTAAATAATATGTAAAGTGGGTGTATAATAATAAAATAAACAATGTGTTGCTTTGTAATTAAAGTTTATAATTAAAGTTTATTCTTAATTTATCTTTATAATATTTTTCTATCTATCTATCTGATTCTGACAGTTCAGAATATTCTATTTTTTCTATCTGATGTTTTTTGTTTTATTCAGCGCGACGCATGCGACATCTGGTGGTAGATCTGTTTTATGTAGGTACTATGTGTAAGTACTTAATAAAATGTATAGGTAGGTACCTAGTTATTTTATTACATATATAAAAATATTATAGTTGAAAGAAATAGGTGCCTACAATAATGGTAGTTGGGTAGAAAAATACAAGCGCTCAAAATATAAATTGTTGCTTTATAGGTACCCGAGAATATTTGTGGTTTCGGATAGTGATAGAAGATCGCCTCACGGCGCCCCTCTTTACTTTCTACGGCTCACACTTTGGGAACCCCTGCCATAGTGTAATATGCAGTAGCTGTCACAAAAAAAAATAGAATCATAAATCGTGTTTGATGCGATCGTTTTGTAGATATCCTATTTTTAATTTAAATTTTACTTTATCATGATGGCGAATCATTAGATTTTACGAAAAAGTGGTACATATTTACCAAATAGAATTTAAATTAATAATGGATAGAATTATATTAAAAAATAATTATTTGCATTTGTTGAGTTTTTTTATATTAATAAAAATATATGAATGATAATACAACATTAAAAAACTTTTTACAGTAATCTCATCGATCACACTAAAATTTTACGCTCATAGCATGTTTGTTTGTTGAGTGTAAGTTGTGAAGGATAGTAAAAAATAAAATCATGGCAATTTCGTCATATCTTTGCTGTTCATCTTATTCATATAAATCATATTCAAAAGAATATTATTGTAGTAGAACTAGCTCTTTATAGAGTATATATAATGTTGGTTTTTCTACTATGGCCATAAAAATTCAGAAATTATTATATGTACTTTAGATTGGGTTGATAGATTTAAACGGTTGGGCAAACCGAAAACCTGATACTGCTTTAGTTACAAATGGCAGTATATGGGCGTTACTAAAAAATCGATATTATTATTATTGAGAAATCTATTATTTTATTATTTTTAAACTCATTATTTTTTTGTTTAAAAAAATAAATATTTTTAATGTTATTGTTCCATAACAGTCAAATAGTGTTACAAAAATGTACCCACAAATAGTTTTTCTTTATTTCTTTTTTTTTCAATTTAATTTTTCATGCCCTTCTGTTAGATGTGGTGCGTGTAAAATAAGACTGTTATAAATTTGAGGATACAATAGATGTTCAAATGGTGATATAAGAATGCAAGGCCAAAATAAGCATTGTTGATAAAATTAAGACAGGTGTGCTAAGATAGTTTGGGCATGTGAATCGAGTGAGTGAAGGAAGATCAGTAAAACGAATTTATGAGGTAAATGCATTCAGAAATAGAAGCAAAGGAAGACTGAAGAAAACTTGAGATACTCAAATATTTAAAATACTTAATAATCGTCCGGTCAGGAGTCGGAATAATAGGCGAGTGTGTATGATGAGATACATGAATGTGTAAGAGGCGAAGATTGTTTGTAATGACAGATTAGTGTGGCGTTCTATTTTCTCTATCTACCTCAACGGGAAAGCGGCTTGATGGTTACTAAAATAATTTAATTAGATATATTGACATATATCCCTTCATTTTTTATTTATAGCAACGAAATATTTTTAATGTAATATCATATTAAAAACATTATTTATTTTTAATAGTTGAGATGGTCCATTATTGGTTTATGCCAACTCATTTTTTACTTCGAAAAATGAACGGACAAAATTGTGTATTATAAATATGTAACACGGAAGCATGTATGTATAATAATGAATAAAAAGTTTTTTTCATTTCTTTTAAACGAAATAATATATGTAGATTGCAGATAGTTAGATCATCAATCAGGAGAATTGCAAACAAAGAATGAGTAGTCGTTAAGACAAAAAATGTAACCTTAAACGATTTACTAGTAAGAATGTTAATATCTCACATATTAATGTTTAAAAAAAATTTAAGTTAAAATATTTTAATGTATTTCTTTAAAAATATTTTTAGTATGTTAAAATGTTTACACAGAAATACTAGAATTCACCCCACAAAGATATGAGTCAATAGCTGGGAATTAACATCGCAGGAGGCTAATCCATCTTAAAAACAGGCCACAAGGCCTACACCAAGATGAAGAAGAAGAAGACCTCACAAGTTATATTTGTAAGTTGATATATTATATTAACGAAGACGAATAATTTAATTTAATAAATAAATTCAAGTCTGGTTATTTATAAATGCTTGCGACCAGTCATTGGGTTTTTAAGAGATCACTCAATATAAAATAAAATAAAACAGAGATGGCCCATTTCTCTTGAATCGACAAAAAATCAAATAATTTAAAAAGAACAAAAAATAAAATAATCACGATAATAAGCTTTTTGATTATGTATGATGATGATAATCTGATTTGTCCAATAAACAAACTAGGAAATTCGTGCATGGTAAAAAAATCGTATTTACCATTAAATTTCAAAGCTAGATGAATTATTTTAAAATAATTATCCAAGGCGATTCATATGTATTTATTTTTTCCACCAATGAACGAAATTTATCCTGTAACAATTTTTTTGCAGTCATTTAAAAACTTGAAACACCTCTTGATTATGAGTTTTCACTTACAATGATTAAGGAAAACACTTGTTTTTACCACTTGAGTTTTATTATAGACTACATGTTTCAGAAGTTAAACTTGCATCATTCAGGTCTGTATAATAACTTAAATATAAAATATAAAATTGTTCTATAAATAAGGAGTGGGAATAACAATTTATAGAACAATTTCATATTTTATATTTTAGTTATTATACAGACCTGAATGATGGAAGTTTAACTTCTGAAACATGTAGTCTATAATAAAACTCAAGTGGTAAAAAACAAGTGTTTTCTTTAATCGTTGTAACATGTCTTACCACAAAGTTAATGCCGAAACAATATATGAGTTTTCACTTAATTTAATTAAACACTAAAGTCACGGTGTGATGTTTAAAAGAAGGATAGGTTGTTATTTATAAAAGCTATCTATATAATTATACATGCAGTATCCGTTACGTTACATATTAAAAATAATAATAAATCTTAGATAGAAGCCATTATCCAAATGCCAACGCATAAAAAATGCGATCCATCAAATTGTTATGTAGCGTTATTAAAATTCGCTTAAGGCCCAGCATTCGTTAAGGGGGAATTCTCAAAAGTCAATTGCAGAACGCGACCGCGCAAGAGGTCGTTCGTGCCTTCACGCGTGATTAAAAAATAATATACATATTGGAATTACATTTTTAAAAGAAAATACCTAATTTTTTTTGTTTTTATTTTTTTAACCCCCTACCTTTTAATAAATCTCTATTTTTCAAAATCCTAAATTGATTTCGAAAAAAAAAGTCTTTTTAATATACCAAAACGGTGTTTTATGAAAAAAATATTTACGCCAAATATTACCTGGGTTTAAGGAAAATTAAGTTGCTATTTAACGTCTGAATGTAGGGCCTTAAACCGCAACTTAATTTTCTCAAAATGGAAGTAACATTTAACGTAATTAATTTTTTCTTAAAATACCGTTTTAGTAATGAAATAAACAAGTTTTTCTTCGAAATAATTGTCTGGTTTTGAAAAGAAAAAAGTTAAAAAAAGGTAATCGAAAGATAAGGAGTTAAAAAATATAAATAATTTTTTTCTATATAAACTCTAAAAAACATTCTTTAAAAAAAACAGACGTGATCTCTCCAGTGGTCTCCAGGCGAATGAATTCTGTTCTCGCGAATATCCCCTTAAGAAAAGTGACAGGTGAACGCTGTGACGCGGCGGATGACGTCAGAGTGACGTCACACACGTATGTTCACACATTCACATTCACTTCCTATAAGAGTGGAGTGGATTGCACATTTATGAGCTGCGTTGCTTTCAAGATCACGGTGTCTCGAGGCTCGAGGCGATAGCGATTGCAAAAGAAATCATAAAGGGAGATTTGTTATTTTTTCGTTTTTCGTATTTCAGTTTAAAAAAGAGACATTGGCGTTATAATTTATGATAAACCTAATTGTATTCGTTTTGGTTTAATTAAATAAAAAAAAATGACCCCGTCGTATAAGACCACGTATTGAGTTTATTAGTGTAAGTAATCACTTCTAATTTATTATTAGATTAAAACCAATATTTTTAGCTTTTCCACTTTTTTATTTGACCAGCGACCGGGTTTCGTCGTTACCGACATCATCAGACTGGTGAGAGGCTTTACAAATTTGTATGTTATATATAAAAGAAGGCAGGAGTTGATAACCATGATTTGATATAATTTTATGAGAAATTAATTTAATTTTAGTGAATTTAAGTATTGTATGATATTTTAAATATTTTTTTATAAAGGTTTTTTGTATTGAAAGCACGATTTTATATAAAGTTAAAATAGATTTGTATTTTTTGTAAATGAATTTAAATTATGTAACGAGGTATCAGGAAATGCTGGTTGACGGCTCCTTCCACTAAGCTGTGGTTGTCCGGGGGGAGTCCGAAGTTCTCTGAAATGTAAATTTCCCGGCAGTCATTTCTTATCGACAAGACATTAAGGCATCTATTGTTTCTTTTCTAATGGGTAAAGTAAGGGAGAATGAATGTGTGTTACTTGATCATTTAATATGTCTTTATTATGACAATTTTTTAATCTATTTATTTCCAAAATTTAAGTAAAGGTAAAAAATTAGATAGGCTCGAAATTTTGGAAATAAATAGATTAAAAAATTGTCATAATAAAGACATATTAAATGATCAAGTAACACACATTCATTCTCCCTTACTTTACCCATTAGAAAAGAAACAATAGATGCCTTAATGTCTTGTCGATAAGAAATGACTGCCGGGAAATTTACATTTCAGAGAACTTCGGACTCCCCCCGGACAACCACAGCTTAGTGGAAGGAGCCGTCAACCAGCATTTCCTGATACCTCGTTACATAATTTAAATTCATTTACAAAAAATACAAATCTATTTTAACTTTATATAAAATCGTGCTTTCAATACAAAAAACCTTTATAAAAAAATATTTAAAATATCATACAATACTTAAATTCACTAAAATTAAATTAATTTCTCATAAAATTATATCAAATCATGGTTATCAACTCCTGCCTTCTTTTATATATAACATACAAATTTGTAAAGCCTCTCACCAGTCTGATGATGTCGGTAACGACGAAACCCGGTCGCTGGTCAAATAAAAAAGTGGAAAAGCTAAAAATATTGGTTTTAATCTAATAATAAATTAAAAATGCAATTCCATCACGAAGTGTCAGTGGATAATATAAATCACTTCTAGTTTTGAGAACATCTGTAGTTCTCGAAACCAGTCAGGTTTGCATTAATAAACTTAAGTAAGTGGTCTTACACAAGTGCTTGTTAAAATAAATAATGTAAATTAAAAGGGTATTTTTAGTAGGTACACTTACCAAGTATCACAGTTCCCACGAAGAGACTCAGGCTTACTGTCGTAAATGTTGTGAATCTCTGAAAATTAAAGAAATATTTAATTTTATGTATATGTATAGATACATACATACATATATATATATATATATATATTTATATACATATATTTATATAATATATATATAAATATATATATATATATATATATATATATATATATATATATATATATATATATATATATATATATATATATATATATATATATATATATATATATATATATATATATATATATATATATATATATATATATATATATATATATATATATATATATATATATATATATATATATATATATATATATATATATATATATATATATATATATATATATATATATATCAGCACGCTCGTCTACCGTTCTAAAGGTCCCAGGTCCCAGAGGGGTATCAAATAAATATAGGTGATTTTATTCACTCTATAATATTTATTCAATATTTTCATGGACTGGTACCGGAGCGGATGCGGAGGGCTGATCACCTTTCCTTCATGTGTTAACGATCAAGATAACACTGTATTTATATGATGCATTGCCCTACGCACACTTGGGGTACGGATAAGGATTTGAAGAATGAGGAAAATATAATTAGTTAATCTTGTATAAAAATATCTGAAACATTCATATTTCGGATATTCTGTGATATTTTAAGTTGAATGAGAGAGAAAAACCGCTTAATTTCGGTGTTTTTAATTTGTAAAGAAACCCTGCGTAGAATTAAAATGTGGTAAATAAATGGTCTGAATAAATTGATGAATTTTTTCTCTTTATCATCCAGTCCAATTCAACGCGTAAAAATAATATTTGCGACAATTGTTTCGGCTTGTTATGTCATTTTCAAACGAATGTTTGATGAAAGGTTTGATTAAATGGTCAATATAATTTTTAATATCAAACTCAGTTTAGTAAATAAATCAGTCCACCTCCGTAGTGTAATGGTCAGCACGCTCCGCTACCGTTCTGAAGATCCCGGGTTTGATTCCCAGGGGGATCAAATAAATATACGTGATTTTTTCACTGTAATATTTATTCAATATTACCCTGGACTGGTACCTGAAGCGGAAGGCTGATCACCTTTCCGTCATGTGTGAACGATCAAGAAAACATTGCGTTTATACGAAGCAGTGCCTTATGCATCATTGGGGTGCGGATAAGGGTTTTATTATTTTTATTATTATGATTAAATTTTGAATAAAATTAAACAAAGTGTACTAAAAAAATCAGTGTTTGAATTTAACATTTAATATATGTATAAATTAAAATGGAGCTACAAATTAAATGCCAAATCTTTAAATATATAATAAAGTTAATTAATACCTCCTTTCTCATCCCGGGGAATATGACCAGGAAGGCGAAGTACAGGGTGGCAAACACGACATACAGGGTGATGAGCGACACATCTCCCGTAACGGGGGTGCGGTTGTTGAAGCTGTACAGGGTGGGTCCGCCATCGCTGCGAAAAGCGTCAAACCATCCCCTCATTCTGCCGTCACTTACGCCCCCTGCAAGTAAAAACATAAATACAAGTTAATATTTTTACCGAAAAATGTAAATAAATTGTGTTGTCTTTATAATTTATTTATTTGATGGTTTAACGGTTATTTATTTATTTATTTTATAGGAAAAAACAGTGTTTTTACATGGTAATTATTTTCTAAATATATTTTGTACATCAAAAACATTATTTACTTTCTGGTATGGTAATATAACACTCTTCTTGTCATTCATCGTTCATGTGGTATTACAAAGTGTGAACGATGAATGAAAATGAGAATTATTTTTTTACATCTCATCAAAGATGAAGAAGAATATGGAAGTCTGGGCATTTACAGGGACCACGACCGTCATAGGGTGGTTTAAGTGATCACTTTACACACGTGGAACATTCACCAATTCTACCCATTATTGACAACCACACTACTCAAATTCTTGGAAGTTCTATATATATATTAACCAATTTTGAAACATTGTTCTTGAATCACTAGAACCTCACTAGAGATATCTATTAGCCCCGTAAATGCCCAGACTTTAATATTTTTCTTCATGTTTGATGAGATGTAAAAAAATAATATGAAAATAACTCCTGTAATTGGAGATAATCCAGATTTTGTGAACAAGTATTTGGACACACTCAAAATGCTGTAAAGAAAAGGAGAATGTTTGATTTGCAAAGTGTTTGACGTGAATGGAAATTTTACGATGGAAGCAGCAGTTCATTTTTTTACATCAAGATATTTACACCATTGAAAATAAGCACGAATAAATATTTCAAAATATGAAAAATCAAATACACGTATAAGACTGCTTATGTAACAACTTGTTTCGAAGACTACAAATGTTCTCATAAATAGGAGATTTTGTATCACTTTCATCTGTTGACGGGAACATTTGTAGTTCTCAGAACTAGCCTATTTAGACTAATAAACTCAAAGGTGGCATTATGCCAGCGTCAATCCGCAAAGGCTCAATCAATAAATAATACATCAAATGAATCCCTTAAAAGTGTATTCTTGTAATACATCTATGTATGAGTTATAAAATACAGCAATTACTTAATTTTTATTTATTGTTTCGGCATTAACTTTGTGGTAAGACAAGTTACAATGATTAAAGAAAACACTTGTTTTTTACCACTTGAGTATATTCAAGTGGTATAAAACAAGTGTTTTCTTTGTTACTTAATTTTTATTTAAAAACAACAAAAAATTTATGTTGTTTTTAAATAATTTTAAAATTTTTCCCCTATTGATCGGAACATTAGTAGTTCTTGAAACTAGGTATATTGACAATAAAAATCTCAAAAGTGGTCTTATACAAGTATTTTCTTTTTCATTAAGTGTCATTTAAGCGTATTATTTCATTTATCACGTTATTCTACAAGTTAAGTCAAAATCAATAATTTTAATATCGAATGGATTAGTAAAAATATATATTCTGCAGTATATATGGGTATTTATTTTAAAAATATAGCAATCACTTAATAAATAATACATTACTTTATATTATATTTAAGTAACATAAAAAAATATATAAATATGGGTGTTGTGTAGATTGTCGAATCGGTGATTTCTTAGATTTTCATAGCGAGGCTGAGTAGTAATATTCTCATTTTTTGATTTTGTTTAAAAGATGAAGTTCATATATTTCTACGATTTGTCAAGGTAAATAACATAAAATTTTATTACCGCAGCAATGCAATATTAACAAAAAAATAATAATAATACACTTTTGAAAAACGTGACGCATGAATATATTAATACAACTATATTTTGTAATTGAAAATTAATATAATCTATCACGAAAACGCCGCCGATCCAACTCATGTTATTTTTATACCTAAAGAAGCCTTGTGCCCTCAGTAGAAGCTGCAGAAAAACAGTGAAACCTCTCATAACGAGCATAATTTGTTCCAGAATCTTCCTCGTTGAACGAAAAAAAAATCCAAAGTAATCAATGTAAAATTCGCAAATGCGTTTCATGCCGAAAGAATATAAGTTTTTTTGTATTTTTTTATTATTGACGTTTATTCTAATAAAATTATTTATAAATTGTCATGGAGTGTAACAAACTTGATATAAAATTTAGACTAAAAAAAACGTTTTTAAAAATATGAATTTATTACAGATACCTTATCATTTTTAACCAGAAAACTATCGAAAGACATTTGTTTTTGTTGACGCTTCAAAATTTGCCGAAAATATGTCACAGCATTATCTTTGAATGCATTTGTAGCATGAATAGCCATCTCCTTTTAAGGGTGATGCTTATTAATGTACGATGCAACATTTTCCTATGCATTCGGCATTTTTCTTATTGTGCTAGAAGATTGTTGTTCTGCTACTTCCTCCTCCTGCATTAACGAGGCTCTGCTCAATAGGTATCAAATTGCGGCAGAGTGGGTTCGAACCGAGAAACTCTGATTTAAGAGTTCGCGACACTAACCATGGGACCACAACCCGACACAAACCCATTTCTTGGCTTCTTATGCTAATAACTCGTTATGAGAGGTACTCGGTATGAGAGGTTCTTCGGTACCTGACCATCATGATATCTATTTAAATAATATTTCCTTGTCTCAGTTCAACGCCAATTATTTATTATTGGAGGAACACGAATACAATTCACCACTCGCCTGCGCTTATTAAAGCATTTTAGGTCTTTAGCCGTCAACATTAACATTATCTGAACGAGGAAGTGTATTTAAGTTAATATTAATATTACGATTCGAGATATTGTGGCATTTACTGCATTCACACAAACACGTTCGCTGAAAACCAAGAGGCGTATTGTAAAGCTGTTACTCGTATTTTCGTATCCTGGTTTAACATTCCGAGAGGTTTGCGTAAGGTTGTTTGTTAACTCGATCTACCGAACAAAGATTGAAGAGAATTATTAAGATACAGATAGCGATCGAGTATTGAGTAAAAAAATCATGTTTGGAAAATGCAACAACCGTTAGCTAATTCGCGAATATGTCTAATTGAATGCAAAACAAAAACAGATTATCATCTGCTAGATGCGGTATTTATAATTTACACATATCAAATTATGCTTATTAAAAATATCTTAGAAACCCATATTCATGTTTTTTGGTAGTTAAAACTAGTGAGAGATTGTTTGTCAATAAAGACAGCTATTATTTCATTGAAAAATTACAAATGATATTTAATTATAAATTCATTTTAAACATATAAATATACAAAATTTTGAGTGTGTCCAAATACGTGTTCACAAAATCTGGATTATCTCTAATTACAGGAGTTATTTTCATATTATTAATATTATGAAAATAACTCCTGTAATTGGAGATAATCCAGATTTTGTGAACAAGTATTTGGACACACTCAAAATGTTGTAAATAAATTGTCTGGTCAAATTATAAGCTTAAATAATAAAAATGAAAATGGTATTTTCTGGCCTTTCTCATGTGTATGATTATAATCCAGGATTCGGACCTCACATACTAATATAAGAGTTTCTGCTTAATAAAAAGCTTCTCTATATCTCACCATATACAGAACTTCCAAGAATTTGAGTAGTGTGGTTGTCAATAATGGGTAGAATTGGTGAATGTTACACGTGTGTAAAGTAATCACTTAAACCAGCCTATGACGGTCGTCAGCCCCGTAAATGCCCAGACTTCCATATTCTTCTTCATCTTTGATGAGATATAAAAAAATAACCTATAAATAATTACGATACGTTTTTGTTCGGGACAACTCTGGTGGGAAGTTTAAACGATCAAATATTTTACTTTTTAGTATCGTACATGTAAAAAAAAAAGAAAATAAGATAAACCATTTCAACTAAAATACATCGGTTTTAAATTGTTTAAACTTGGCTTTGAGATAAAAAATTGGCTTGCGAGCAGTTTATTTATTCTCCAACTCTTTTTTGCAAGGTACCCCTTTGAATGAATATCAGCAGATAATAATCGATTATCGCCAACTATTTTATGCTAGGCTTATTGACCAATAAATCTAGGGTAGAGATCAATCGTTTCAAACCACCAAAAGTGGGTTTGAACGATTTAAAACCATCTCATCGTGATTGAGTTCACAACAGCCATCTATAATTTGATTAAGAAAACTTTTACTTGTCAGAGATCCTTTTATTTGTATGCAAGATTCTAAGTGGAGAAACCCAGATTTGTGAATAAGTATTTGGACACACTCAAAATGTTGTGGATTTAAAACCATTTTTTGGTTTGAAACATTTAGGTTAGAAACGTTTTAAATCTCGATTACAGTAATTTTCATACAATTTCAGAGATATTTTTTTACAGTACATATGTATATTGTACAAATAAATATGAATGAATAATCTATGAATACGTATTTCTTGCAAATTAGATTAAATATAAATATTTTTATTATCTTATATATTTTTCCTCCTAAACATTATTTTAGAGTTTAGCCTTATTGCAACTCCAAAGTCAGCAAGAATACACCACCCATATATGTATATCAGAGCAGTAATATTCAAGGATGTTCAATACAACAATCCTCCGTGTTGCTCGTAAAATATTATTTTAATTTTCAATGTTAATGAAACCTAAATTATTCATTACTATTTGCAAAATATTCCATTTGTTTGCCAAAACATAATTAATGGCATTTATTATTGTTTAAATTATTAATTAATTCTCAAGGTACTTACAACTTCTGTACCTGCAAAATTCATATGGATATTTTTCTTCTAACAATTTCAATTTTTGAAATATAAAGTCTGCGAAAAACTGAGCAGTGTTTCCAATAAAACTACGAAGAAAGGAAAAACTGTCAAGTTCAACAAGTTTATTTTTAAAAAATTATTTTTATTTGGTAACATCATTGTTTCTTAAAATCTATTGTAACTAATATACATATATCTAAAATTTAGACTAAGCTTCACATACAGCGTTTGAAAATAAGTGTGGTACGCATCGAAACACGTGTCACCATCGATTTTAAGAAAAAGTGATTTAAGAAAATTACATGAAAAATGGATAGATAATACCACGCAGTGACTGTCGAATAAATTAATAATATGAATAATTTATTAAAGAAAACATTTAAAAAAATATATATAACATAGTATATTACCTGGTAATATGTATGGTACCTATTAATTTAGAGAAAATGTATTTGAAAATATTTATTAAAGAAGCTTATTTATTAAGTGAGGACGTTATTGCATTTAAAAAAAATATAACAGGTGTCACTCTATTAAAAAATACATCGAAAATAAAAATTCTATTTGCAAGAGAAATGTGCAAAAGTGATTCACATTTTTTTCTGTCTAAAACACCTTTTGATAAACCGGGGCCTTTGTTCAAATTATGTAACACGACACATGTTACATACTATTTTTACTTACATTTATGCATTTAAAAATGAGGAAATTTTATAATAATGAAAACCCGCTGTTATTATGCTTCAAATTTGTCACGAAACACACGAAATTTGCAGATTTAAATGTTGCATAATAATCTTGCAGTCACGTTTACTTTGTGTTAACAATATAAATATACCCGGAACTTAATATTCTGTATACACATCTTTACCGAGAGTTTTCAAGGTTATACTCAGCTTTTTAAAAATGTTATTATATAGGTTTTCATGTGTGTGCTTCCTATAACCATAAATAGTACATAAAACCGGCACCGAGTGTAAAGATAATATTTGGTATTACGTAAATTGTTGAAATAAGTAAACAATACTTTGTCAGTCGTCAAGAGGACTACTAAAGTGTCTCTTTGAGTGTTGGGCTGGAATTTCAGTGGAAATATAACGGATTAATTACGTGATGTAGATTTACACTCAATTTCTGGACTTAAATTTCTTATGTTTTTATTTATTGTTTCGGCATTAACTTTGTAGCAAGACATGTTACAATGATTAAAGAAAACACTTGTTTTTTTTTAATCATTGTAACATGTCCCCCTAACTTTCCCCTCTCCTTAATTATAGAACAATTTTATATTTTAGTTATTATACAGACCTGAATGATGGAAGTTTAACTTCCGAAACTAGTAGTCTTTAATAAAATTCAAGTAGTATAAAATAAGTGTTTTCTTTAATCATTGTAAATTTCTTATGACATAGGCATTTTGATATCAAAGATTAAATATAAATTAAATATGTATTTGTATTGGAAAGAAACATATCGCTCACTCCTTTCAAGAACGTCTTAAATCAAAAATTGACAATTTTCAGTTGTGCATGTTTTTGGAATGCTAAGAAAATGTACTATACCCAGCAAAAGAGGCATATTTTTAACTTAATATTTACTCGCTACAGGGCAGAAAATGTTGTTTTGCATTTTGCAGAAAAGGTATTGTTTAATTTTTTTTTTGAAATATATTAAATATTTTTCAAATGGAGAAAAAACATTCAGGTTTTACCTAAAAAGATCTATTGCACGGTAAAAAGTTCAATAAGTGGCATGATATTTATTTTTAATACATTGTGTTATATTTTTAAACTTAAAAAACGTTCTCCTGAAAAATCAAGTTTTTTGATTTATGACGTTCTTGAAAGGAGTGAGCGATATGTGTTCAGAGAGGATTTTACGCACGTCTAAAAAGGCATTACGTATTTTTCAACGAAACACCATTTATTATATATTTATTATTTGTGCATCCATTTTTACATGCAGTTCATTCTGAACAAGGCCTCGATTTGTGAAAGGACGTTTATCCAATTTGATGTCAAATTAAAAATGTCACGAATTTGTTTTGGTTTCTTCGCGGACAGATGGGAGTTTCCGATTCGACCACTCGCCCGACCGAGTTACTTGTCCAACCTTGTCAGCGTTTGGTAATGCGGCATTGGAGCCGCTATAAAACTTGGGTCGGTGAATGAAACCAGCGAACGCAGCGCATTTGACAATGCACCCATTTATTACACCGAGCCAAGCCTTTGAAATTTTCTACAGCAATTAAAAATCAAAATATTAATTTTAATTTCAAAAGAAAAATATGGAAGTCTGGTCATTTACGGGACTAGCGACCGTCATAGGTTGGTAACATTTACTAATTCTACCCATGATTGTCAACCACGCTTCTCAATTTCTTGGAAGTATTATATATTTACTATCTAATTTCGACATAAACTGATGAGATGAAGAAGCTTTTTTATTGAGCAGAAACTCTTTTATTTGTATCTGAGGCCCGAATCCTGGAATTCCAGGATTCAAACCCAAATACCAATTTCGGATTAAACTCAATTTGATTATTTTTAATTAATGTTTTTCTTTGTAAATACCACTATTTCCTTGGAAAAAGTGGTTTTCACTAAGTAAAATAATAATTAAAAATGGATATATTTGACCGCAAAGTGACTGCCGAATCAATAAATGAATTTGAATAGCCTAGCTTAAATATTTTGAATTATTGACAGATACTGCACATTTGTTTTTGAATTTATTTACTGAATGGGTAATATTTAGATAGCTAGGCAATTTTAATAATTTGTATAGTTTACGCTTTCGTTTGTGTTGTAAAAAAGAGATTCTTTGTATTTCCAGCACTGATGTGGAAAATTACAATTTGTGGTTTAAACACGGCATTGGCGATTCAAATTGTTAATTTGTATTAAATTAAAAGTAAATTAAAACGTGTAAAATATTAACTAATTAATTTACTATGACAGTAACGTTTTTACAAACCTTATTAGGTCAAAATCATTATATCCCCACCGATTTGAATACAATTTTTTTTTAATAAAATAAAATAACGTGTACTCATTGGAGTATAAGGCAAATCAAATATTTTTCACGGGTAAATTACTAAGAAGTCGTGCAATAGTCATAACACATGTGTAATAATAAGTAATATGTGTTTTTTTTTTCAAATGTATAATTAGGTATCGTTCATGGTCCTTTTTTTATGGACTGTATTAATTTGTTTAGTATCTTAGTCGAACACGCCCAGAAAAAAATATATCACTGCTAAAAACCAATCTTGTTTTTAGCTTTGATATTGATTTTAGAGGCTACTTTCATTAAAACCTTTCATTAATCCATATTCAATTCTTATATTTATTTTGTAAATCAGGCATTATTAAGGACAGATAGGACATTTAAATTAAATTGAAGGATATACGCATTACTTTGGCTCAGTCTAGTTTAAAGGACCGGGTTTCTTCAAAACACCAGTCCGATGATGTCGGTTACGACGAAACTCGGTCGCTGGTCAAATAAAATTCATGTGGAAAATATTATTAACTTGTTATTTTATTCTTTAAAATGCAGTTCTACCAAGAAATGTTAGTACAAAACTTAAATCAAAACATATCTTAACATATAGTGTAAGGTTAAAAATAATTGAAATAATAATTGGGCAACCGCGATCTGGACTTTTCAGTATGCGATCGGCTGTATGAGAAGCCGGTCGTATCTCTGCGCACGAATAAAAAATATATATACATAAATATAAATGTATTTATATATTTATATGTAAATTGGACTTTGCTTTTTATGTATATATATATATATATATATATATATATATATATATATATATATATATATATATATATATATATATATATATATATATATATATATATATATATATATATATATATATATATATATATATATATATATATATATATATAATGTATACTTTTTAAAGAATAACTATTGACTTTTATTAACTAATTATTTAAGAAATGGATCGACATCGCAGGAGGCTAATCCCTCTTAAAAAACAGGCCACAAGGCCTACACTAAGAAGAAGAAGAAGAAGACTATTAAAAATGTATTTTTATAAATTTGTTAACTCCTTGCCTTTCAATAATTATTTTCTTTTCAAAACCATATATTTATTCAGAATACAAAAATAGTTTTTTTAGAAAAAAAATCAAATACGTCAAATGTTACCTGTGTTTGAGGAAAATTGAGTTGCGATTCAACGTATGTTGGTCGTGGAGGAATTTAATCGTCAAATATTTATTTTAATATTTTTACTAGCTGTAATCATCTATCGTGATATTTTGATCGTTGATCAATGATCAAGGCTGTCTTTCTGTGTGTACTTTGTCCTGATATAGAATGATTATTGGGAAATATTGTGGTCACATACCTGTCAAGCAAAGCAGTCATGACACCGAGGATAAGGTTGATCGTACTAAGATTAGAATAAAAAAATAATTGCATAACTTTTATTTTTATGAAAAGTATTATTAATTTATTTTTCGTACATTAAAAGTATTGTTAACTCTGTGGTATGGTAATATAACACTCTCCTTATCATTCAAAATTTAATTTTTGTATAAATATCTGCATCCGTAGGTCAGCACGCTCTGCTACCGTTCTGGAGGTCCCGCGAAGTGATTTTTTCACTGTAATATTTATTCAATATAACCCTGGACTGGTACCTGAAGTGGAGGGCTGATCACCTTTCCTTCATGTATAAACGATCAAGATAACACTGCGTTTATATGAAGCAGTGCCCTATGCACCATTGGGGTGTGGATAAGGGTTTAAAAAATAATAATAATAAATGTCAGATCGTGACAATTTACTTTTAGTCTACATTATTCCGAAACCGGTAGTCACGAAGAAGTGTTTTTGAAAGTGGTATTACATAATTTGAACGATGAATGATAAGTGGAGAGTTGGATTATTAATTTTTTGAAAAATCCACCTACAGTAACTACAGTGACAGGTAAAATACTTTTTTTTTACCATAAACATATTTTTCTTTGAATGTGGAAAAAAATCAGGCGATACTAAAAATCTCTCACTTGCTACTGGACAGTTGCTATCACTAAGGATTAAAAGAAATCGACTGCGTTTCATAAAATACAATAAATAATAAATATTTTATAAGCTATATATAAACAGTGGATTATCCAAGACGCTTCCTCAATGAGGTTATCATAATTAGAAACAAATTTCAAAAACACAGAATTATCAACCGAAAAATGCTAAAATTGAAATAAAAAGCATTACCTTTATTTTGAAATAAAAGTAATATTATTAAAGCCAAAGTAACCAACAACATTTAAAACATAACATATGTTTACCAAAAAAAATTACGTGAATACTTGTATATCTTACTCTTAACGAAATTCTACTTTTGCAATCAATAAATACCCTCAAATAAACGAAAACAAAACAATTATCGTTAAAATAATTAGTACCCACTTAATAAATATTTGAACATATCTTTGAATAATATAATTATAAGAAGCCATAATATTTTTATCGGTATTGGCAATAAAATTAAAGACTTTTGGCTAAAATATAAACTGCGAGGTTTATTAAGTGTTTAAATTAACCTCGATGACTAATCGCTAACACAAATGCTAAGCACCTTATAACATATCCGTATAGCCATTTAATAATGAAACTTTTTACATAACAGCTAATAATTGTTGGATAACGGAGGTGGGTAGATTTGAAATAGGTCGTATCATTCAGCCATGTTATCCATGATTGCTAGACTTATAAAAGACATGTATCTTACAATTAGGTTATTTTAAAAATATATATAAAATGTGCCCTCGGCAAGGGAAAACCTAGTGAGGACACATTACTGTAAATTTAAAATTGTAAATAAGTGTACGATAAAAATGAATAAATAAATCGAATGTTTAGCATTTTAACGGATTGCTTTTTTTACCACCTCCCAGGACCGACCCGAGAATGACAGGACCTAGTCCTAAAAGAAGAAGAAGAAGCTTTTTTGGAGTAAATGTTATTTTTTCAACCATCCTGCGGTACAACTACACGCGATTGTCAGACACCGACTTTAAGGATTCAATACGTGACCAACTCCGTTAAGCGCCATACGTGTTTCCACGCACAATTTTTTGAGAATATATATTTGAATTTGTTTTTTTTGGAATATATAAAAAAAAATATTTATTTAATATATATATATTTTTAAAATCCTTACCTTTTAATGACTGTTTTATTTTAAAAATACTTATTTTTTAGTACAAAAATGGTTTATTGTAACTGCAGACAGTTGGTAGAATTCCATATTGAATTGTTGGGTAATATATCCAAAATTAAACAAGGTTTATTGTCAACATTTTGAGTGTGTCCAAATACTTGTTCACAAAATCTGTGAACAAGTATTTGGACACACTCAAAATGTTGTAAATATATTGTCTGGTCAAATTATAAGCTTAAATAATAAAAATGAAAATGGTATTTTCTGGCGTTTCTCATGTGTGTGATTATAATCCAGGATTCGGACCTCACATACTAATATAAGAGTTTTTGCTTAGTAAAAAGCTTCTTTACATCTCATCAATAGATTTCTCTAGTGAAGTTCTAGTGATTCAAGAACAAGGTTTCTAAATTGGTTCATATATACAGAACTTCCAAGAATTTGAGTAGTGTGGTTGTCAATAATGGGTAGAATTGGTGAATGTTACACGTGTGTAAAGTGATCACTTAAACCAGCCTATGACGGTCGTCAGCCCCGTTAATGCCCAGACTGACATATTCTTCTTCATCTTTGATGAGATGTCAAAAAATAAGGTTTATTGTGTTTGATAATGTCTTAATAAGACGAAACGCGTCACGTATTAACATATATGTACATAATAAATGTAGAATTCTATCCAATAAATCTTATTTAATTTTCGATATATTACGCAACAATACAAAAATTGTGTTTTAAAAAAACAATTACGTCAAATATTACCTGAGTTTCAAGAAATTTAATAATAATAATAAACCCTTATCCGCACTCTAATGGTGCATAGGGCACTGCTTCATATAAACGCAGTGTTATCTTGATCGTTTACACATGAAGGAAAGGTGATCAGCCCTCCGCTTCAGGTACCAGTCCAGGGTAATATTGAATAAATAATACAGTGAAAAAATCACATATATTTATTTGACCCCCCCCTGGGAATCGAACCCGGGACCTCCAGAACGGTAGCCGAGTGTGCTGACCATTACACTACGGAGGCGGACAAAAGTCAAGAAAATTAAGTGGCGGGCTATCGATTTTCCCGCCTTTAACAGAAAATTTATTAAATAAAAGGCTGCAAAGACATTTTTTTGCCATTTTCAATTTTGGCTTCGTTCGGAACTAAGCCCCACATGTGCAGGTATTCCCACACGCCCATAAAGCATGCGCGAGCAAGTGTAGTGAGGCACGCCTAGAACGATTGCGGCTATAGAGCCATAGCCCGGAGCAATATTCGATTTTGACCTTCGCAACGCACTCGCCTAAGGTCTAGGTTCCTCCGCAATTTCTCGATATATTGCCGAGGTGTGATTACGTGTGTAATTATGCATTTCCGCAGTTTTGGTAAACCTTCGGGGCGAATTTGGAAACGACATTTACGGGAAATTCAATGCCCGAATGCAGGCTTGGGTAGTTGAAATAATTTAATCGGTTGATATTTTTTATTGAATCTGCATTCACTTTTTGAACATGATGATTAAGTTTTTTTATAAATAATTTGTATCGCTAGTACGTGGTTTAAGACGAGTTATTTTGATTTCACTTTTTAAATAAAGTTTTATGTGATCTATCTTTTATTCACTGCCTTAAATATACATATTATTTATTGAATCGGCATTAACTTTGTGGTATGACATGTTGATTATTAAAAGAAAATTAAAGACTTGTATCTCTAACCGTTATACACACCCAATGGTGCATAGGGCACTGCATCGTATTGACGCAATGTTATATTGATCGTTAATTATATGAAGGCAAGGTGGTCACTTCTGCGCTTCAGGGACCAGTCCAGAGTAATATTAAATAAATATTAGAGAGTAAAATCACTAATATTAATTCTCACCCCCCTGGGAATCGAACTTGGGACCTCCAGCACGGTAGCTAAACACGCTGACCATTACATCACGGAGGCGGACTTGTATAATACCACTTGTATAAAACGCTTGAATACGACTTAATGAGTTTTACTTCATTATATACTAATAGTTTCGAAAACTATAGATGTTTTCAAAACTAGTCGCGTGTAATGAAATAAAACTCATAAAGTGGTTTTATATGTACAAATTTTTAGCCTTAAATATAGATTGTGTTGTTAAATAACTTGATAATTTATCACATGAAGACTTGCTTCAAGTGTCAGTCCTGAGTAATATAATATAAAGGATAATACTGACTTTTAGGCCGTTTTTAATTAATGTATCACTTGACAAATATCACTATTTCTTAAGATCTATTTTGACACGTGTTTCGATGCATTCCGCATCATTTTCAAACACCGTATAATGGATTTTAAGAAATTGTGTTTTTCGTATATTAAAAGCATTGATTACTTTATGGTATGGTAATATAACACTCTCCTTATCTTACACAAAGTGAACGATGAATGATAAGAAGAGTGTTAATAGTAGTTATTACGAAGGTAAACTTAAAAATGGTTATATACGACAAAGTGAGTGCCGAATCAATTAATGAAATTATTTAGACAGCTGCATGATTCAAACCCCGAACCACATGAATAGTATTCAAACACGGTAACAACGTTTTTTTTTAAATAAATATAATAAAAACGATGCTTTTAAGGTTTTGAGGCATCGCTAAGTACAATAGTATTTCCATTGATATTTATTTTACCATAAACCCTTAACATAGTTACGATATATCGCTCACTCCTTTCAAGAACGTCATAAATCAAAAATCGTCAATTTTCAGTTTTGTATGTTTTCGCAATGCCCAGAAAATGTACTATATCCCAGCAAAAAGGCATATTTTTAACTTAATATTTACCCGCTACAGGGCAAAAAATGTTGTTTTCGCATTTTGAAGAAAAGGTATTGTTTAATTATTTTTTTAAATAAACTAAATATTTTTCAAATGGAGAAAAAACCTTCAGGTTTTACCTAAAAAGATCAGTTGCATAGTGAAAAGTTAAATAAGTGGCTTGATATTTATTTTTAATACATTGTGTTATATTTTTGAACTTTAAAAACGTTCTCCTGAAAAATCAAGTTTTTTGATTTATGACGTTCTTGAAAGGAGTGAGCGATTTGTCATTATCAAAATTTAATTGAAAAAGCGTACTAAAAATTCGTTGCGAGTATTATATTTAAATATTATAATTTTTTTAACCAATCGTTATATTCATTCTTATTTTTTATAGTATCAATACGGAGTTTAAAGATTTCCGTCTGAAATGAATAGTAAATACTATAATCTATTAGAAAATGTACCAACCGGTGAAAGTCACACGAATATCCGGTGATTAAGAGCTTCGTATCAATTCGTATGCAAATAGGAATACAAGTGAGAGAGTGATAATTATATCAAGGTAAAGTAACATTACATAATTGCGTTAACAATACAATTGGAATAATTTTTTTTTTCACAGAATAATAAAACTACAAAAACATTAATGTAGCTTTTAACATATATTTTATTTGTTTTAAATTATATATTTTATTTTTAGTAATTAAAAAAAAATTGTATAAATATTTATTTAGATTACTAACAAAAAAAATCGCATGACCAATAACATAACAATTTTGTGTGTGTTATATCCCATGGAATCTGTCCAATTATTTCATCTTCTTCTTACTCTTATACGCACCCAATGGTACATAGGGCACTGGATCATATAGACGTATTGTTATTTTGATCGTTAATTGCACGAAGGTCCAGGGTGATATTAAATGAATATGAAAGTGAAAACCACCCTTATTTATTTTAACCCCCATGGGCATCGATTTAAGACATTGAAATTAAAAAAAGATTGGGTGTAGTGAGATATTTAGTGAATTTTCAGCAACTTTTTGACCAGTTCCATAAATAAACAAAACGAAAAACGTCCAAAGCTTGATATATCTTTCTGTTTTCATAGTTCAGGCATATGGTTTTAAATTGTTTTAGAAATATGACTATGCTATCTTCGAGCTAAATAAAAGGGATGATTAATTTAAAAAGAGGAGTTAGTAATGAAAACTGATGAATGAAGGATTTACAAAAAAATCAAAAGTCATCATTTGACATCAAATTAATATAACCTCAATTTTTTGTAGGTATATATGTATATTGACATAAATATTTTTCTCAAGGACTTGCAGCATATTTTTTATCAGAAATAATATGCGGGTAGATTGTGGTAAACTAACCTTACGTAATTATCAACATTACTGGATGTGAGGCAAACATTTAGGTTACTAGTTACAAACACATACGTGTGTACTAACTCAACAATAGGGCTTCAATTAGCACAGGATAAGTGAATCTAATTAAGATTTCTCTTGTTAGGCCACATACACCTATGACATGTTTGTAACAAGAGAAAAGATGCATGTTTTTAGTGTAGGGTTATTCGATTTTCAATAGTAAAAAAGACTACGGATTATTTATATAAATTGATACTTGTAAAATAGTTTTCAGGTTTTTCAATACCATAACTGCTTCAATACGCTCAACGCAACGTTAAAGCAAGTTTAGGTGATATTTTTAATAAGCAAATTAATAAATTATCCATCTATAGGAACTTTTCAATACTTTCATTGAAAATACATCGTTTTAAGAGCTAAAATAATCTTATAAATTGGTAAGAATAGCGTCAATTAAAACAAATATGTAGACGATACATTTTGAATACGAAAATTGTAGAAATAAAAACCATATATTTTTAGTTAAAGTGTTAGAAAAATAAATAAAAATATATAAATATCCATTTGCATAAAGAGGTATGTAGTAAAATACATAACACTTTGAGTGTGTCCAAATACTGGTTCACAAACACTTAGGAGTTATTTTATATTTTGTCATCCCAACGTGGATGAAGAAGAAGACTTCCATATTTATCTTTGTTGAGATGTCAAAAATGTAAAGTAAATATACATGGATGGAAAATCACTAAAAGAAGAAGAAAACTACAATCTCCAGCACGTTCCTCAATTCCTTCAACACGCATCATGCAAAGCACATTTGATACGTTAAAATGAAGAAAAAAAACAGACACGACATCCCGACATTTACTATTTTTTAGTGTTATTCTCTTTTCAATACCATTGTTCATGGTATTTAAATACCATTGTTTACATTTTCCGTTTTCGAAGCAATTAAAAGGTGGGATTTCGTTTTAAACAATGAAAAATAATTGCAGTATTAGATATCATAATATGAAAACGAAACGTAAGTATGTTTTGAACTATTTTGGTATAGGAAACATTACTTATGTCTTGAGGCGGTCACGAATGTTTGAAACCTGCGAAATGGGCGTCTAGGCCCAGATGTTCGGTGCCCAGTAAGTCTTTGCTGACAAGTAACTTCAATTTTCTTGTTAGACTTTGAATATTATCTATTTTTGTACAAATGGCCTTAAGGAAATAAATACACACAGTGCCTTAAAAACACCGACATATTATCATAATTTACATTATATAATTTAAATACGGAAATAATAAATAAGCAAAGAGCAAAAAAAATCTCCTAGCAAAGCACACCAATCACAGTTAAAATAACTATGCAAACGTACATAGAACTGCAAGATCTAAAACACATCAAACAAAACATAACGCATACCTGTTTTGGTCAAAAGAATTTTGATTATTATGCAACAAAGTTAAACAACCTCCTTCCCACTATCTATAAAGTTATTAAAAAATATACTAAGTATAAAAAAATCTATTCATGAATGAAACTGATAGATTTTAAATAGGTCGCATCATTCGGCCAAGTTGTTATTGATTGCATGTAACAAACATTTTTTTCATATAGTTTTATAAATAATGTAAAATGTGCATTCATCACAGGAAAACTAAAAGAAAAAGTTATTGAAATTTATAATTATATAATGAAATATAAATAAATAAACGTCTTAAATTGACTTCAGATTAAATCAACCGTAATAATTTATGACTTTGTATTTATAATTTATATGTATGTTACTAGATTGATAACGAATTGAAAGCTTATTTGTGTCAAAATTTTGTGTGATTTTAAAAAAAAAATATATTATTATTTCTTCAAATTAGAGATTCAGAGAGATCAACGATATAAATTATAGTTCAAATATTTTTTCATAACTAAGTAATCTTTTCCATACAAAAAGTTTGTTCATAACGTTTGTGGTTTATTTATTAATTTCAGGGTGGAGGGCATTACATACAAATACATTAAAATAGTTTAAAAATATAGAATAATATGGCAAGAACATAGTAAACGTAAATAAGCGGTTATAAAAAGATTAAAAAAAATCAAAAGAAAAAAAATTGTGAATAAACAAATGTCTAAAAAAAAATTCATAACCATAACAGAAATTCAACGATTGCACAGGAAAAGATATTTGACTAGCTTAGAGAATAGATTATTTTTCATTTAAATATAATGAATTAATTTGGTGAAAAAATCATCATCTGTCATCTTTTTTTTACATAAAAAATATATCAAGTCACATTGTTTTCATATTAAGTGTTATTAGTTATTTGTCGCCGTGTACACTAGCATTATCAATGTAAAGGGAATATGCTACGAAATGGTCCATTATAAATCTGCCCACGGAAGTAGAATTACTATTAATGGTATTTTATCCATTTTCAACAATTTATTAATCTTTTGAACGGTTACCATAAAATTACCCCTTTTGATAACCACACAATTATTGTGCCAGCATTTCATTGAAATTCGTGAAGAATTAGCACTTAAAATTTATAACCGTTTAACTGAATTTCCTGTTACATAATTAATAAAATTATGTATATTAATTTTTGACCTATGAACGTAAGTATCTATAGTATTAATTTGCACTTCGCTTTTAGACTTTGAATGTTCCTGGTTCAATTATTGCCTGGGTCAACAATATATACAAATTGAATTTAAGGTTTTTGATGCTGATGTAACAATATCTTGACATTTTCCACTGTAGAGTTTACATTTGCCAGGTAGAGAAAAATTATTTAGTTTTCATACGAAATATGAGAATTTATTTTATATACATTTGTCAGTCTAAGAGACATTTTAAGTTATTACCTTTATTGATAGAATAATAAAAATTTTAAAATATACATACACACTCGTAAATTCATCTTTAAATGTAATATAATAAAATAATATTTTAACAAAGTTGAACCACTTACTGAGAAAATCCATGTAAATATTTTTTTGCAACAAAAATGTTCAGAAGTCCAATATAAAAATAAATAATAAATATAATACATAATACATTTAAGACAAAATTTTAAGAAAAACACAATATCGATTGGATGTGCTTTGGGTTTTATACTTTTATATTTAATTGATTCAGAAATCTTTTTAACACTCATTATGAAATCATAAAGTTCTTAAATATTCAAACAATGGCTACGTAGGCCTTTTATCTCGTTAAAAGTAACTATTTTATTATTTGTGGTGGAAACAAAGATCTACTTATGTAATCATATGTAGGGTTCCCCTAAGGTTTATTATGAAATACGAGCATACCGATAGTACTCTGTATTGCGCGTATTCAGGCCAATTACTTGCGCTAACCTCGATGAAGAATGAATAAAGGTTCGTCAATGTAAAATTATGTATATCCCCTTTTATTAATATTAACAATCGACTCGTTAACTGAAGATAAATATAAAAATAAATATATAAATATATATATATATATATATATATATATATATATATATATATATATATATATATATATATATATATATATATATATATATATATATATATATATATATACATATATAAATCCTATTTCGACTGTGTTCAGTGTGCTTTCATCCATCTTTTGATAACTCCATGCTTCAATTCCATAGCAATTTCAAAACAAAGTTACATTTTAATTATGAAATGGAAAATCACAAAGTTAGTGCTTCAAACATAAATTAAATTTGAAATTTATTTTATAACTATTTGCTGCATATAAATAAAACGGGAATAAATAAGGTGTTATAAGACTTTTATTATTTTAGAAGTAAAAGGAAAATTCTGTGGGTTTAAGAGCTTAGGTTGTCATGAAAAAAAATGGTACATTTGGAAGGTACTGTGAAGCAGGGGGATAACAATTGGAAGCTTTGTCTCGATATCGAGAGGACTCGATTGCGACCACCTTCTGTTGATATTAATTTGCGCTATTTGCAGTACACGAATGCAGTTGCGTGAACAGCTTGTGGATTCATAATTTTACCTCGAAGGTCGACAGACGATCGCATGATGGAAATAATGCCGCTAAGATGATCAGCGAGATTTATGATTAAATTATATACCTCATTTTGTCGCTGCTATTAAGTCCCAACAATTTAATACAATAGTATTTGCATAAACTGTGAAGCGGTTACTAAACAAAGATGGACTCTAGGTGCTCAGGTTATAACAAAACTAAATATTTTATATATACATGGGTATTTTCATTGTTATTTGTTTTTAATTGCAAATAACTGATCTTAATCAATGACTTGTGCCATTTATAAAGTAACATTAAATATCATTGAATTAAAAAAATAATACTTGGATATTAAAAAATAAAAGACACATGCTTTCTTAAATGCATGTTTCTAGAAAGTAAGAGGATCTGAAAATAAAGAGTGATATGTTCGAAAGATATAGTTCCAAAGACTGATGTTAGTTGTGTTTTAGACATTTTTAAGGATATTTGAAAATGTTAACTTTTCATCTCGAAAGATAATTTATTCCCGGGTTTGGCTGGATGAAAAGGAAGGAATCGCTTAAGATTTTATGGTATGGCGAAGAATAGAGAGTGTATTACATATTCCTATTGTATTATATAGATCAATTGGTATATAATTCTACATATCCATACAGCTCTACATAGTTATAAAACTTGAAATTATCTCAACGGCTTATTTCAATACCGACAATAAAACATAGCAGACACAAAAAAAACTAGATAATAGTCTCGTTTGTCGAAGGATTTCAACAATTCAACGACCTGTTAGCATAAGTGAAACAAAAGAAACTAAACGAATTTACACTTGACATTAAACATACAATTGGATTGAAAACATACAACAGGAATAAACAAAGAAAAAGACAGTATGGAAACTATAAATATTATGTCTCGCTGTGTATCAAGGATTTACTGGTAGGATTTATTTACTGACAGCGATAGTCTTTATTTGATAATATTCTTGGTACCAATGGAGGTCACCATTTAAAGTACTATGTTGATAAGTTGTGAATATATATGTATATATATATATATATATATATATATATATATATATATATATATATATATATATATATATATATATATATATATATATATATATATATATATATATATATATATATATATATATATATATATATATATATATATATATATATATATATATATATATATATATATATATATATATATATATATATATATATATATATATATATATATATATATATATATATATATATATATATATATATATATATATATATATATATATATATATATATATATATATATATATATATATATATATATATATATATATATATATATATATATATATATATATATATATATATATATATATATATATATATATATATATATATATATATATATATATATATATATATATATATATATATATATATATATATATATATATATATATATATATATATATATATATATATATATATATATATATATATATATATATATATATATATATATATATATATATATATATATATATTCTTTTCTTCTTTTTTCCATGTTCGCTCCCTAGGTGGAGCATATGGCCAACACGAGTCGTCTCCAAGTCACTCTGTCACGCGCCATCTCCTTGGCTTCCTCCCAGGTCAGTCCGGCGTCTCGAAGTTCCGCTGAGTATAGTCGGTGAATGGTCGTCAGCGGCCTTCCGGGGCGCCGGAATCCTCGGGGTTGGAAGAAGAGACATGAGGGGTTGATGCCCTCAGGTGGCATTCTAAGGACATGTCCCAACCATGTCCACCTTCTTCTCTTCAGGACTTCCAGTATGAGGGGCTGTTGAGTTCTTCTCCTCACATCATCATTCCTGACGAAGTCATACCACTTTATACCCAGTATTCGCCTCAGGCATCTATTTTCAAAACTTGCTAGTTTCTTGCTTTGAGCTTTGGTGAGGTGCCACGACTCACATCCGTACAGCAACACTGTTAGGATGCAGGCGTTAAAGAGACGACACTTGGTTTTTGTCGAGTAAAGCAGTGAGTCCCAGACATTGCGCATTTTATTGAATATAGCTCCTGCCATTCCGAGCCGTACATTCAGTTCCTTCTGGACACTACCATCCTCCACCATGAGTGTTCCAAGGTATCTGAAGGTGTCGACTCGAACGAGCGCTCGTCCCTCACAAGTAAGATGTTGATCACGGTCCGGACAGGCTGAGTTGCACATGACATTGGTCTTTTTGGCGTTCACTCTTAGGCCTAACCGAGCGGAGTTTATTTGGAGGGAGTCAATTATATCTTGCAGGGCTCCGATCGATGTATCTATTAGAACTGCATCGTCCGCATATTCTAAATCGCATAATTTCTGAGCAGGACTCACTGCAATTCCTCGATCCGGTGGAATTGACATTCGTAGGATGAAGTCAAACATGATGATGAAGAGAAATGGGGCTAGTACACAGCCTTGTTTCACCCCAGTAGAGACCTCAAATGGTTCACTGCACACATCATCTATTCTAACGCAGCATTCGCTGTTAGTGTGAAGCGCCCTGATAATGGCCACAATTTTGACAGGAACTCCATATGCTTCTATGATATTCCAAAGAGAAGACCTATGCGGGCTGTCGAAAGCTTTTTCGTAGTCTACAAAACAGCAGGCAAGGGCGCAGTTCCATTCGTTACTTTGCTGTAACAGGCATCGTAAGTTATGTATATGGTCAGCGCACGCCCTGCCTGGTAGAAAGCCCGCTTGGTTCTCTCTGAGGACTCGCATTATTGGTTTTTGGATTCTTGCCAAAATTATTTGTGCCAGAATTTTTCCAGGAACGCTTAAAAGAGTAATGCCACGGTAGTTATCACACAACAGCGGATCACCCTTTTTGTGGAGGGCTATAACTTCCCCGTTTACCCAATCCTTCGGGCACCTTTCCTCTTCCCATACCTTTGAAAGTAGGTGATACAGGGGGTCGAGGAGAGCGTCCATGCCACTCTTGACGTATTCCGGATGTATTTCATCGACACCAGGCGCTTTTCCGTTTTTCAGCTTTTTAATAGCTGATATAATTTCAGTATGCGTTGGAGTGCTTTGCGAAATATCGTGTGCTCGCGGAATGTTCAGTTGGGCAGAAACTGAGGGCACATGAAGGGGGTCTAAGGGGGGTGGACGATTCAGCACGCGGCAGAAGTGATCTCTCCATATGCTTTTCACGCATTCGGGCTCAGACTCGATTTGGCCGCTCGGGCCACGAACTGGGCCTGCGGTCGGGGGCCGCTTACCACAGATTTGGTGCGTAATCTTAAAAAGCTTAGAAGTATCACCTCTACGGGCTGCTTGTTCGGCTGCTGCTATTTGTGTGTCCAGGGAACGGCGTTTATCCCGCCTTGCGGATCTTTTGACAGCCAGGTGCTTCCATTTATATTGCGCTCGGAGACTTTCGAGCTTACCCTGGTCAGTTTCCGCATCTTTTAAGAGTTTTATGTTGGCCCTTTCTTCTATTAATTCCCATGTTTCATCCGACATCCATTTGGGTCGATTTGACGGCTTCATTCCGAGAACCCTTTGAGCTGACGTAACTATGGCTGTTTTGATGTTATGCCATATGCTTTCGATAGGGTCATTATCATCGGAATGTTGCTGCTCGGGTCCCTCCCTGACGGCGATATCATAGTTAAGCCAGGACATTGTCTCCTTCAGCTTATCAATGTTGACCTGACTCCTCTTCTTTGGCTTGGCAGTGCGGTTTAATTTCAGCCTTATTTTGCCTGTGAGTAGCTCATGATCACTATAGATATCGGCGCCTCTGTATGTGCGGACGTCTAGGAGTTCTCTACGATGGGCTGCAGTGTAAAGAAAATGGTCAATCTGCGTTTTTGTATTGCCATCGGGAGAAGTCCAAGTATACTTGTGGATATTTTTGTGAGGAAAAATTGTACCACCTATTAAGAGCTCATTTAAGGTTGCGAGTTCGATGAGCCGCTCACCGTTATCGTTAATGCAACCGAGGCCGTGGCTACCCATCACTGTTGGACCGAGTGCTACGTTGGTGCCGACTCTTGCGTTAAGGTCTCCCATTACAATGACGCGGTCCCTTTTCGGGACCGAGGATATTGCGGAGTGCAGAGAGTCGTAAAAAGCATCTTTAACGTGATCGTCGGCATCTTCTGTGGGGGCATAGCATTGGAGTATGGTTACAGAGCTATCTGTGGTTTTGAAAGTTGCGCGTAAAACTCTTTCAGAAATTGGTTCCCATTTTTGGAGGCAGCGAGCCGCTTTGTCTGTCATTATAAGTGCCACTCCCTGTCGATGGTACTGCTCTTGTCCTGAATAGATGATTGTGTGTTTCTCCAGCAGTTTCTTTCCTGAGCCTTTCCATCGCGTCTCGCTCAGTCCCAGGATGTCCAATTTGTACATCTTCATGATGCGAGTAGCGTGCAGGTCTTTTCCAGGAGTGCGCATGGTTCGCACATTATATGTGCCAACGTGAAGCGTTGCACTGTTGGAGAGTAATTCCTTATCTTTAACATTATCCTTTTTACGTTTGCCGGGCCGTGAGTCAGGTGTTTGTGTCCGAGGCTGACTTGTTGTTGGTATCGTAATCATGTTTATTTAAAGAGACCGGGTGATTAACCCTGCGCTCTCGAGGCCTGGGCAGGTGCCCTGAAGGATGGCTCATCCTGGTTTTTCTGTAGGGGTGTATTCCTTCCCTTAGCTGGGGGGGGGTCTCGTTATTAGGCGCCAGACAATCGCCTTTCGTCCTCTTCCCGTTAGCTACAGTTTTCGCCAAAGGCTCTGACTGCATTACCAGGACCTACGACGGGGACGTGGGAAGAAGGGCTTGCTAGGGGTCTACGGTCACTAAGGGCCTGAAGGTTGGCTTTTCTCAGCATTTTTTAGGAATGTTCTGTCCAGCACAGAATATACCACTGAGGCCATTTCCCAGCCTTTAAGGTCCCATATATATATATATATATATATATATATATATATATTTGTATATATATATATATAAATATATATATATATATATATATATATATATATATATATATATATATATATATATATATATATATATATATATTTGTATATATATATATATAAATATATATATATATATATATATATATATATATATATATATATATATATATATAAAATATATATATATATATATATATAAATATATATATATATATTTATATGTATATATATATATATATATATATATATATATATATATATATATATATATATATATATATATATATACATATATATATATATATTTTTATATATATATGTATATATATACATATATATATATATATATAAAATTTTGAAATACCTACTTTGAATACTTATTGTTGCGGAATTTCTAGGTTGAGCCCATTCTACCACAATTTCCTTCCTATTTTATATAAAAGCCGCTTGACACCTATGAAGATAGTGTGAAATTGATTTATTTGTGTGTATAATAAAACGCCAATATTTCACATTAAATAAATATAGAATTTCAAGAGTGTAGTTTACTTCTACGTATTTTTTCAACTAGTGCAGAAATAGACGTATAATATTTTCACAATTGGCTTTTAGGATATTTCTTGCTATCTTGTAAATCACTGAATAAACACTCAATATAGTTTAATAAAGATGATCAATAAAAAAAAACAAACATTACATGTTACATTTGCAATATAAATATTTTTATAGCGTAATGCTCTGTGATATTAATATATTAGAGATAGGTTTGTCATATATAATCATCAAGAAAAAATACGTATTAACTCGTCAAATATTTTGTATCGATCATTCAAAACTTCTGCGTTGATTGGTACAACAAAATATTTAATTCATTCATCGATTTGTTAAATATTCTTCATTTTCTACTCAACTTTTTAAGAAAATGTATTATTATGCTTATTTGATGTATACATGATGTATAATGTCCAGTAAATATAGGTGTAAATTGTAGACCTTCAGTTCAGATTAATACTAGAATTCCAAAATTACTTTTAATACATACACGAAGTAAAAAATAAATTAAACTGATAATTTCAATACATAATTTCTAGGAGGTAAATATTGCTATGCACAAAAAAATACAAAAGTTTATAATGTATAAAATAAAAGATGACTGCTCGATCATAAATAACTTAAAGCGAGTTTACGATAATACAGTATTCCATCAGGTGGTATTTCACACAACTTTTATAAGGATAATAGCATTGAGAGGTGCATTAAAAGTCCACATAAATTACTGCAAGTGATTGTGCTCGAGAGATTTATGATTGAGATGGCAGCAAAAAATGTCCAACAATCTAAGCGTGCAGCGAAAATATGCAAACGATGTTAGCCAAACGGATTTCCCTGCGGTACATGCGACCATCATTCATAAAGACGTTTGACATTTACGACCCCCCTTCTTAACATATAAGATACGAATTTGTTTGGATAATATTTCAAATTTGAACATCGTCATCGCGTCCTAAAATATTGCTCAATTAATTATCTGACATTTGCGCAAGTGAATGATAAAAAGATCAACACTGTCCTTATCATTCATTTTTTACTTTGTATAATACCACTTAAAATTATTTTAATTGGTATAGTCAATAAACCATCTGATTGTTTTGATTATTTAAACTTTATGTACAGAAAATAAATGAGGTACAGCATGATATTCTTGGTTAAAAAAAGCATCGCTTTAACGAGAGAAAAAATAATCAGAAAAAAATACCGAACCGCCCATACTTCGGTATTTTTGTTATACAGTTAGAGCGTTTATGCACTACACGGAATTTTACCGTCCGGAACTTCAGTTAGCGTGATAAAACGATGATTGGCTTGTGCTTTTGTCCATCTTTCTTCGGATCGGTGCTCTTGATAGGTGCGTGAACACGTTGCGCGTAAATTCGATCACGATTAACTGTCGTAGTCGCTTCTATTTGTTAAAACCGGACAGCCGGATGGTAAAATTCTGTGTAGTGCACAAGCTGCCTTACGGAACGGTTCAGTAGAATACCGAACACCTGGCAATACTGTATATAACACGTATAGAGAAGCTCGCAGGATTACACTATACCTTACTATTTACCTACCTATTTACTTGAATAGCACAAAAAGTGAAGAGACCTCATTTGGAAACAATTATATTTAATAAGACTAACTTGCTGATGGGCTAAGTGCCTGAATAAAATTTTCTGTAATTATCTAACGATTGCAGTTGGCAGGCACTGATTATCTCCGCCATTTTTAAGTGTCGATTAGATTCGCATTTAGCGTTGCGAAGAGTTAGTTAACTAAGCTTTTTGCACGAAATTCCGCGAAGCACAACACGAAGTTAACGATTACTGGGCGACCTCTTAAGATTTTTTCTTATATTATGTAAGGTGGAATGCGAAGATGACGCTCTTCATATAAGTACTTACTGAGCCGTCATTGTAATAAATAATATAAATGTTTATTTTGTATTTAGTGCCAAATTGGGTATCTATTTAAATAAAATTGTAAATATTCATTTTCTTTACTTTAAATCTCTTAAAACTATTCACCTACTGCTTTGAAATTATAATACAGCGTTGCATTCAAATATACATTCGAATATTTACAGACCAGTCATTGTTTTTTATTTATTTTTCAAAACGTATCACATACATAATTCATATATTTAATATTCCCGATGAGTAATTTCTAATTCTCATTTTGGGACATGGGATTTAGGTTAACAAGACTGTAACACAAATAATACACAAGTTATATTTTTTTTTTCGAAATAACCAAAATAATACATAGCAAAATATAAAAACAATAAACAGGTATAATAAATAGGCATAAGAAGCATATTTAAAAGAAATAAATGTTATGAGTAATATCGGTGTTTTTTTTTTGTATTTGGCGTCCAATAACGTATGTATAAAAGTATAAAAATAAAATTGTAAATTTTCGTATTCCTCAATCTTAAATCTCTTATTATTCATTGACTCCGCTGAAATTATGACACAGCATTGCATTCGAATACGCGTGTGTTTACAGGTAAAAACATGTTTTAAAAACAGATTTTTTTATCGCAATGGCAGCACAATCTGTTGAATATAGCAGCTACAACTTAACATTGCACATGGCGGACTGAGTGCTTCTTGACCGCTGCCGTCACTTAGTATTTTAAATGCTTCGATTGCATAGTTGATTTACACATTTTTTAATATATTCATTGCTTCACAAGCGTAATGAAACAAAATATATAAATCTGTGCATTTGCAGTATTTCTTAGTGCACCTAGTATACAATAAAAATATTACATACAAAAACGTCTTTATAAGCATTTTTTATGATTTATTTTTTATCATAAAATGCATATGCCATATAAAACTTACAGGCTTGCACACTCCACCTCAAGGTTAAATAATAATAATAATAAAACCCTTATCCGCACCCAAATGGTGCATAGGGCACTGCTTCATATAAACGCAGTGTTATCTTGATCGTTTACACATGAAGGAAAGGTGATCAGCCCTCCGCATCAGGTACCAGTCCAGGGTAATATTAAATAAATATTACAGTGAAAAAATCACTTGTATTTATTTTACCCCCCCTGGGAATCGAACCCAGGACCTCCAGAACGGTAGCCGAGCGTGCTGAGCATTACACTACGGAGGCGGACTGTCAAGGTTTAAAATAAAGATAACTAAAAATAATTGAAATTATTAGTCAATATCAGATCTGTTCTGCAGCTTTTCAAATCAACCTTATAATATTTTTATCAGCTCACATAAATACATCTTTCCATATGAAATATACTTAATATATTATCATTATATAGTTGTAAAATCCTCGCATAGAAATTGGATAAAGTCCATAAAAACTGTTTCAATGAAATAAAACGTAACTTGCAACATACTACTCTAAAAAAGAATTATTGCTATGGTCATAGAAATGTGAATGCACCATACATTTTGTTATTACATTGAACATTAACCAATATGTTGTCTTTATGTAATATGCAGAAGAATCTTTGTTTTTATTATTTATGTTTATTTATTATAAATGCTTAATTTATATAAGTTTCATCAAGGTCGAGGAAGAAACAAGGAAATACATATATTGAATACATTTAAATCAAGTGTTTTCGTAATCATTTCAAACGAACAAGAACATAATCAAGTGCAGCTAAATGCAAATTCTCAATAAAAAAAGTCATTTTAAATAAGACGATATTAGAGATGATATTTACAACATTTTGAGTGTGTCCAAATACATTTACATCTCACCAATAGATGTCTCTAGTGAAGTTCTAGTGATTCAAGAACAAGGTTTCTAAATTGGTTCATATATACAGAGCTTCCAAGAATTTGAGTGGTGTGGTTGTCAATAATAGGTAGAATTGGTAAATGTTACACGTGTGTAAAGTGATCACTTAAACCAGCCTATGACGGTCGTCAGCCCCGTAAATGCCCAGACTTCCATATTCTTCTTCATCTTTGATGAGATGTCAAAAAATAGAGATGATATTCATTATATATTTTATGTGTTATTAAAACAACCGTTGCGGGCTCGATTCGCGCCAATTGCAAAGTAAATTCAAAAAAGCTTTATTTTTAATTGGTCTGGGTATTGAAGATGTATTTGAAATATTTACCTTCCCTATCTTTACTTGCTTAACAGCAGATCAGCAACTTAAAAGTAGAGGTTTTGTCGGTTATTTATAAAAATATCTTTGAATTAAAATGTGAGTAACACAAATCACTTTTTTGAATACCGACCACCCCAATGCTATAACTTAGTAAGGTCAAAATTTAATTTTTTTACTGAACAGTAATGGCCTAGAACTTAAAGCTACTCTACAAAGTGCTCTGATCAACGTCGTCGAATCTGACTTAGTTCTGTACAAAGTGAGTACATTTTTTCGATAGTGAAAGAAGTAAGATCCTCTAAGGAGCCGAGGGGGAAAGGTATTTAAAAAATACACAAACATTATTACATTTTAAAAATTAGTGGTATTTACCAAGTAAAACGTAAATAAAAAATGGATACATATCATAACAAAATGATTGCCGAATCAATAAAGGCACTGTGTTCGCCAAGTCGTAACTTTTTTTTTTATAAATACAGGTATTTTACATAATTCTTTTTTTTAAACACCGTTTTCACATTTTAAAAAAGAGTTTTTTCTTCGAAATAATTATACGTTTATAAAGAGAGTATGCCAAATACTTGAAAGTGGTCAGGTTAGGAGTCATAACAATCGGCGGGTATATATGAGGAGATGCATGAACGTGGAAGAGGCGAAGAATGTTTGCAAGGACAGAGTGGTGTGGCGCTCTATTCTCTCTGCCTACCCCTGCGGGGAAGCGGCGTGATGGTTAGTTATTTTTTTTTAGTTAAAGAGAGAAGAGTTATTAAAAGGTAAGAAGTATTTATTTGTATTTAAATTTAAAAAAATAAAAAAATAAAAAATATTTAATACACATTCTTTAAAAAAAAAATCGGTGGTTAAGAGACGTGTGACCTCTCTGGTGGTCGGCTGGTGATTAAATTCTTTGCGAATAATTCTGGCCTTAATAAAAAATAAGTCAGTTAATGGCAGACCGTAAGCCTTGTAAATACCAAATCCTGTATATTTACATCTCAATAACTTCTTAATTTTTGTTGAGATATCAATAAAATCTTGATGAATGTACTCAAAGATTTGAGCACACTCAAAATGGAGCTTGTTTATTACGATTCTGTACGCCACGATTCTAAATTATACTAAGATGAGGTAACCTTCGCATATTTATGTACCATACACATTGCACATGTGCAAATCTATTCTCAAGGAAGTACTAGAATTTAAGTTTTTAATTGGGGCGAAAAAATTGTATCGCGAATCGCAAATTGCGGTCTCTGAACACCTCAGTTTGCAATGTTTGTATTCTTTATCACGAATCATTGCGTTGAGTTTCAATAAAGATGTAAAAAATGACGGATTAAATAATAAAGTTCAAGGGTAAAATAAGGAATGTATCTTTTTGTGCGATCTCAAACAAATATGACGTATTTGTGATTGTCATAGAAAAACATCGGATTTGAAAATACAAGGAACGTAGTCTTATACTTAAATTTATTTATATATTCCGTCATACAAATTAAAATAATGATATTTTATTTATTGATTGGCAGTCACTTTGTGGTAATATCTATCAATTTTTAATAGAAGTTTTTCTTGGTAAGTTCCACGTTTTCTTAAAAATTATTGTGACATGTGTTTCTTGATATTAAAACACCGGTGTTTAAAAACGGATAGATATCCACAAAGTGAAAGATTTGAAAATAAGAACAGAAAACTTTGCATTATCAATACAAAGTTTTCTTCTCTAGTATGATTTTTTCTTCAAAGTGATCAGGTCCTGCAGGAGTCGGAATAATCGTCGGATATGTATGAGGAGATGCATGAATGTGGAAGAGGCGAAGATTGTTTGTAAAGACATATTGGTGTGGCGTTCTATTCTCTCTGCTTACCCCTGCGGAAAGTGGCGTGATTGTTAGTTAGCTTAGTAAAAAAAAATACTTTTATATGTAGTAATAACCATTTTTTTATTTATGATTAAGATTCAACGAAAGAATGTCATTATATTACCTTAATACATCGAACACTGACAGGCATCACAGTTGATTTCATAAGCTGACTATAATCTGACAATGATTAAAGAAAACACTTCGTTTTTTACCACTTGAGTTTTATTATAGACTACATGTTTCAGAAGTTAAACTTCCATCATTCAGGTCTGTATAATAACTAAAATATAAAATATAAAATTGGTATATAATAAAACTCAAGTGGTAAAAAACGAAGTGTTTTCTTTAATCATTGTAACATGTCTTACCACAAAGTTAATGCCGAAACAATAAATCAAATATAATCTGACAAGTTGTGGATGCGTTCAAAAGAACTTCGTTTTGTTAAAAACCAGTCTTAAAACGTGGTTCAAGAATAAAACCATTAATCTGACCAATTTCCAGAAGTTTCTAAGGCCAAAGGATAATCGAAGAAAATCGGACCAACTATCAGGGTTGCTATGCAACAAATATAAATCCAGTTATCGTTAGCTATTCGTTTTTTCATGAACTGTATAATCATAAGCCATTTCGAATCACGTAAGTGTTGGTTGATACATTGGTTAACTACTAAGAAAACGTTTGCGAAAATATAAATTCCGGATTTGAGAATAAACTATGTACATTTGAATACAGAAAAATTAAAAAAAAATATCAATTCCAGATTGGAGAAAGAACTATGCTCATTTAAATATAGAACAATTTGAAATAATATCAATTTCGGATTGGAGAACAAACTATGTACATTTGAATATAGAAAATTTGAAAAAATATCAATTCCAGATTGGAGAAAAAACTATGTTAATTTGAATATAGAGCAATATGAATGAACATAAATTCCGGATTGGAGAACAAACTACGTACATTTAAAAATATGTAGAACAATTTGAAAAAATATTGATTCCAGATTGGAGAAAAAACTATGTACATTTATATAAGAAAAAAATATTTTTGTAAATTCAGATATTGTGTAGTATAATATCCTGAATACACCTTGAAAAATATTAATTCCAGATTGGAGAACAAACTATGTTAATTTAAATATAGAACAACTTGAAATAATATAAATTCCGAATTGGAGAACAAACTATGTACATTTAAATATATGTGGAACGATTTGAAAAAATATTGATTCCAGATTGGAGAAAAAACTATTTCCATTTAAATACGAAACAATTTATTTTTGCAAATTCAGGATGTTGTGTGGTATAATATCCTGAATATACATGTATAAGATATTTTTGTATAAAATTCTTATAAAAAATGACGTTATTCAAATATAAGTAAATGGATGTGGATACCATAAAAAATCTATTGGAAAAAATAAAATAATAATTATGCGAAATAAGGTAATGAGAGATTTTAATTTGAATTCTCGCTAAATCAAAAATATAGATATGTAGGTATCTATTCTAATACACAATAAAAAAAAGTTAGACAGTGGGAGAAAAATAAAAATAAAATATATAAGACACAATTAAAATCAAATATCTGTGTTAACATGTTTTTTACATGATTAAGGGATTTTTTTTTTCTGCAGCTGTGTGTGATCGTAAACATAAAATATATTTTGATTATCAAAAGCATTTTAAGCTTTGTGTTATGGTAATAAAATCTAGTCATTCATCGTTCATTTTATGTAATACCACTTTCAAAAAGTTTTTAAGTATCACACAAAATTATCTATAAATGATAAGGAGAGTGTAAAATATATCAGTGAGATGAATCATCATTGAAATTTAACTATGAATAAATTTTTAAATACTTTTTGTCCAAATTCTTCATATCTCCAATTTAATCGAAAAAGTGAGAAACAGTTTTATCGGTTAAATAAATAACCTTTGCATTTTTTGAAGTTCTTCGAACATTTTTATCCGAAGATGGGTAAAAACCCACCTAAGCTACCTATCATAATAAACAAAAAAAATCATGGGAAAACCACTACTGACAAAGATAAAAGATCACATAAAATTAATAAAAAAAAACCTGAAACAGGATGATAGTTGATCATTGCCCAGAGGCGGATCCAACCACTGAGCAGGGGTCGGGAATTCATTTTTTACTTATTTAAAAAAAAAACTTTTTTCAAACAAAATGAACCAGTGAATGATAGCAAATGTAACTATATTTTTTTTTATAAATGACATATCAACAAAGATGAAAAAAATATAGAAGTCTGGGCATTTACAGGGCTTACAACCGTCATAGGTTGGTTTAAGTGATAACTTTACAGGCGTTTAACATTTACCAATTCTACCCATGATTAATTCTACACACTACTCAAATTCTTGAAACTTCTAGATACATTGATCCACCTCGAAACACAGTATGCGATAGTTCATTATAGAGACATCTATGGTGGGATGAGGAAATCTTTTAAAAAGCAGAGATTATTTTATTTGTATGTGAGTTCCGAATCCTGGATTAAATTCACATACATGAGAAACGCCTGAAAACATGATTTTCAATTTTATTTTAGTTTATAAATTGACCAGTGTATTTACAACATTTTCAGTGTGCTCAAATACTCGTTTACTTAAACCAGCCTACGACCGTCGTAAGTCTTATAAATGCCCAGACTTCCATATTCTTCTTCATCTATTATATGTTGAGATATATATTCCTAATTGGAGATAATCCAGATTTGTGAACAAGTACTTAGACACAATCAAAATGTTGTTTCTACTATATTCTGATAAGATTTGATTGGAGTACCATAGTCGATAGGTTTGTGTATTTTTTTAGGTTACCGACTCCTGCACGACTCTTCTATAGATGTATGATTCTTGTACGTTCTGTACGGGAGACCTTCACAAGTTCACGTTTATTCACGAACAATGGAAAAATAGAGGCAAAAAACTGTAACGGATAATTTAAGAAGGATTCGCATGCTGATTAAGTGAAATAAAATTTTACGAGATAAAAACGTATTAAAAATATCACGGTTTACACTAACAAGGAAATAAACATATAAATCCATACATATAATTTAAAAAAAGATAGTACGAGTAAATTATAATTTCAAAGGCATTCGGGTGATAAAAAAATTCGATATCTGTATCCTTCATAGTCACATATCGCTCACTCCTTTCAAGAACGTCAAAAATAAAAAAATCTTCAATTTTCAGTTGTGCATGTTTTCGGAATGTCCGGAAAATGTACCATATCCCAGCAGAAGAGGCATATTTTTAACTTAATATTTACCCGCTACAGGGCAGAAAGTGTTGTTTTTGCATTTTGAAGAAAACGTATTGATTAATTATTTTTTTAAATATACTAAATATTTTTCAAATGGAGAAAGAACCTTCAGGTTTTACCTAAAAGATCTGTTGCGAAGTAAAAAGTTCAATAAGTGGCTAGATATTTATTTTTAATACATTGTATTATATTTTTAAACTTTAAAAACGTTCTCCTGAAAAATCAAGTTTTTTGATTTATGACGTTCTTGAAAGGAGTGAGCGATATGTAAAACTAACTATCTAACCAACCATGTTTTCGCTTCCCCGCAGGGGTAGGCAGAGAAAATATAATGCCACTCTATTCTGTCTTTGTAAACTATTTTCGCCTCTTCAGAGAATCTTCGCCTCTTCCACACATTTAGGCATCTCCTCATACATACTCGCCGATTATTCCGACTCCTGACCTGACCACTTACAAGTATGTGATATAATGGATCATGCCAAGTTATTTTCGGTCTTCTCTACTTCTTTTTACCAACCACGTTCGCCTCATATATATTGTTACATATTTTTATTGTGAAAAAACGAAAAAAAAATGATTATATCAATATTTTTTAAATGAGGATTTGTTGACCGAAGAACCGTTTATACGAGTAAACATATAAATCAAAATAAACATATTATTTTTTGACATCTCATCAGAGATGAAGAAGAATATGGAAGTCTGGGCATTTACGGGGCTGACGACCGTCATAGATGTCTCTAGTGAAATTCTAGTGATTCAAGAACTAGGTTTCTAAATAATTTAATAAATATAGAACATCCGAGAATTTGAGTAGTGTGGTTGTCAATAATGGGTAGAAATGGTAATTGTTACTCGTGTGTAAAAGGATCACTAAAACCAGCCTAAAAAAATAATATGAAAAATGACTCCTATAATTGGAGATAATCCAGATTTGTGAGCAAGTATTAGGACACAATCAAAATGTTGTAAAATATCTAGACGTTATCATGATATTTAAACATATGTAGAATAGTGAATGATATAATGAATCACTCAAGCCATCCGATGACAGGTCATAGACCTGCAAAACCCCCAGACTTTCACATTCCCTTCGCATTGATTACTTCGTCCCTGTGAGCCATTTACATCTTTCTAGATGTTTGAATAAAATAAACCAGTTTTGTAGTGTTAGTTTAGCCCGTCCAGAGGCGACTCTGTTTCGAATGGGTGGCTGTATATAGTAGTTGGGCTGTATAGCAGACGTGTGTGTACAGGCGGACCTCAACTTTCGCACATGATTGGTTCCTGAAAATGTGTGCGAAAGTTAAATGTTCGAAAGTAGAGGGACGTAAAAAAAATTTAAAAAACTCCAAAAATTTTACATTCAAATTTGTATTTATTCATTAGGTGAACTATTTCAAGTGTGATGGTTTCTGGAGTCTCATCATAATTTATGAAATCACCCATCATTTTTGGCCATAGGTGTTTCCATCAACCTTTCATTATTCATACCGTAGAACGGGGCTACTTGAAATTTGATGTGTTACTTGAGCCCAGTACAAAAAAAATATTAAGATCGTGGTATCGATCGAAGTATCGTAACAATAAGTGTCACCTGTCAGGGAAACAATGAATCATGTCGATAGTTCATTATTGTAGACCAAATACAGATTTAATTTATTTTTTTGTACTTAGCTCAAGTAACACATCAAAGTTCAAGTAGCCCCGTTCTACGGTATTTATTTCAACCTATGCGTCTCTTGTTATAGCGTAAATATTATTAATTGCGTTCCATATGTTATAATTTCGTACGTACGTAACACTTTTAACAGTACAGACACGGTTCATACGCATTTCATAGTGTGAAAGGGAAACAATTGTACGGAAACAAAACATTTTCGCATAATTGCCAAAAAAAATATATTTTAATGTACGAAATAGTAAACTGTGCGAAAGATGAGGTCCGCCTGTATACACTGTAAGTGTAGTGGTGGGAGTTTACTTCAAGATACATCCGGGAGATATAGGCCAACTGCTAGTCAACAGGTCCAGGATATGCAGACATTACCAGCTAAACGTTTTATTATTTCACATAGTTTATGTACGAAAGTAGATAATTAATTATTATATGCCAATTGTTATCTTTAACAATACAAAATATATTTATTTTTTAATTGATGACTGTATCATGTATATCAGATTTAAAAAAAAGCTTGATGCGAATTATTAAGGAAACGGATATGGAGATTTTTTTCAATCACATATTATTTAGTGCTGGGAAGCGTTAACCATTTAACTTGGTTTATAATTATGTAATATTCTTTATGTTAATTTTTCTTAAATAAGAAATGCATTGAAGACATTTTTTGATTAAAAATTTATTTTATTTTCTTAAATACATCGTTTTTTAATAGTATTTCTTAATACTATAACTTTGGTCACAGTATCACGGATAAAAAATTATTCTCGAATTGTACACCCAAGTCACAATTTCTTTATATCATTTTGGGAGTTTATAAAATCAGTATCCTTAAATATATATATATGTATAATATTTACTTTAAAAACGCGTCTTACGGATTTTACTTCAATTAATATATTTAAAATTCAGTTTTTTTTATGTATCATTTGTCCTGTCTTTCTGTCGAGTATTGAAATGATCATTACAAATAAATTAACATAATGTGGTTGTCAGTAATGGGTAGAATTGGTGAATGTTACACGTGGGTAAAGTGATCACTTAAACCAGCCTATAACGGTTGTCAGCCCCGTAAATGTTCAGACTTCCATATTCTTCTTCATCTTTGATGACATTTCAAAAAATAATATGATAATAACTCCTGTAATTGGAGACAATCCAGATTTTGTGAACAAGTATTTGGACACACTCAAAATGTTGTAAATAAATTAACAAAAGATTTAAAATTTATATGTCCTAATCAGTATTTTTTTCTTTTTCAGACCAATCAACGTTCGTTTAAAAAAATGTTTAAGTTTTATGAATAGTTATGTTATCATTTGATTGGTGCTATTTCAGAACACAAAACCTTTGAAATAGGATATTAAATAATTACCACAGAAGATAATATGTGCATATATTATATTTAATATTGAACAAATCCCTGTATATATAGAAGCTAAAATGGTAATAATAGAACGATGTTATGATTTGCAGCGTCTTACAAATTTATTGTGTTTCTACTAAGAAACGCTTAAGCTAGTAAATACGTTGAACCTATTTGCATATCAACTTACCTTAGACTATGTTTATCAGCTGATGGTATAAAGTATACCGGGAACTGTCCACCAACCTTCGAGTAGTTTCGCAATAATAAGAGACTACTTGACAGAAAATCTGATAATACCAGCTGCACTTAAACTGAGATAAAATCATTCAGGTATTATTTCAGGTTCAAAAATTCACATAAATAACACTTGATACAAAGTGAGATCAGCGAATCCATCACGCGAATGCAGAGAAATTTAAACTTTCTTTAACCTGTCAAAATGTTTGCTTTATTATTTCGCACAACACCACTTCACAAAAACTGCATTTAACGCGAATTTCGACACATTAAATTGACGATTAAATTATTTTGATAGGTAATTTTAATTCACAATTACCGCTATCAGTTTTGATTTCGAAACGTCAACATTTGAATCAGCAGTAACCGCACCGTGAATAAATTCATGCAACAATAATAAAAACTCGTTACTCGCAAGTGTCAGTCGGTTGTTACATAATCACATTCACTGTCAATGCTGTGAGACCACAAAATTAGACGAATTGTTGCATTTGCAGGCAAAAATAATTGCTTTGAACTTCTATACCACTTGTATGATGCGATTTTCAGGCGCGCTGAAATGTTTCAGTAAGATAGGTGACGGGGTGTTTCAAGGATAACTGGGTTTATTTTAATGAATCAATAATCAATAAAATTAATTATTTTGTTTTATTATTTGTTTGTTTTTTTTGTCGCGTTATTCAAATTAAATATTTCGTAATCGTTAGACGTCGTTGCGCGCGCGTCGCGTAGGTACGATCGGTTGTGTGGCGCTGTCTGCAATTCGTTTAGTACTGAGCGGTAATGTCGCGCGTTGTGATATGTCTACTAGCGCAAACCAAGAAGGAAGGAAGACTGCTTTGGCTCAAGGTCCTTTCAAATAATGTTTTGATCCCGAACACAATAATTTCGAGCGTATTCGCTGTATTGTGAACACACTTCATTATCCATTATTCTACTCTCTGGTCAGTTTAGTAAGATTGATCGCAGAACCGGCGTGGAAACTTACCAATTTGATTTAAATTTCTTATCAATACAGATCACTACAGATCACTTCTTAATTTGGGCATTATTGAAAATTTTTAACAACTTTAATTACAATAAAAAATCGATTACACTAATTAAACTTTTGAATCACAGTACAGTTTAATTAATTTTTGCCTTAAGATAAATATTTGTATTCTCATTTTACTCTTACTTATTGAGTGTTTTTTCCTAGTTGTTTTTTACTCATGAATTTTATTAAATTTAAGTAATTTTGTCTAGTATTGTCCACCTCCGTAGTACCTATACCTGTTAGCGTGTTTAGCAACCGTACTGAAGATCTCGGATTCGATTCTCAGGGAGGTTGAAAATAAATATTAGTGATTTTACACTCTAATATTTATTTAATATTACCCTGGAGTGGTCCCTGAACCGTAGGAGTGGTCACCTTACCTTAATATAAATAACGATCAAAATTATACTTTATTAATATGATGCAGTGCCCTCTGCACCATTGGGTACGGATAAGGGTTAGAATAGAAAAGAATTGTTTTTACCTATAACTTTTACTCATAAATTACATAAAATTAAACCCACTCCCAAGTAGGAATAGGCTTTAAAACTTTTAAAGTTAGTTCGGTTACTTGGGCGTCAGGTAATTAAAAAAATAAAATTAATGATTCAGTCGGTAGTATATGTTAAAATTGTGAATTTATACTTACGTTTTACTCATTCACACGTCAGCAAGGGAAAAGAGTTCAAATAAATAATATTAAAAGATAAATATTTGTGCTCTTTTTATATTATATTAAAATATTTCAATTTCACCTGTTATCAAAAAAAGTAATCTTATTATAGTAGAGTGGGCTCGAACCATGAAACTCTGACTCAAGAGTTCGCGACACTAACCACGGAACCACAACCCTACTCGTATTTAATATTAACATTACTTAAGACGGACACCGCATTTCTAGAGCTGCAAAAATATTTCACATCTGTAAGCAATGAAAAATAAAATATGAGAAAAGTGTGCTTTATATACTATTTTATTTTCATTTAACCAGACTATGTGTCGGGTTGTAGTCCCGTGGTTAGTATCGCGGACTCTTGAGTCAGAGTATATCGGTTCGAACCCACTCTACCACAATTAATAATTAGCCGCTTAGGCTCACAGAAAAAGTATGAAATAGAAATATTTTTGTTTAATAAAAACACATAATAGTAAAAAAATTAAGAAAAACAATAATTAAAAGATTGAGCCAAAGAATTGCATAGCCAAGTACAGCTAAAATTAAATAAATATGAACAGAATTTTCATGTTGCAATTTTATCAGTTTTAAAAATAATGCTTATTTAATTCCAGATTAATATTTTTTCCCATATCTAATATTTGTTCCTTTATGGAAAATTTCGTTGAATAAAACAAGGCACGTTTTTCATCTCAAACCAAGAAGTACCTACTGACATAATATCTACTAGTAGAACTTTTGGTGGCGAACAAATCTATCAATCCAATTGTATTCAAGGTTGATTTGAAGTTATTACATACAACAGGTATAAATAATGATAATAATATACATATGTACATGCATACATACACGTCTTATCCAACAGATTTTTTCTTACGGAGAAATAAAGTTCTTTGTGTATTTTTTTATTGCAACTACTTCTATTTCTCAACTTGTTAACATGTGTTCTCACGCTTCGCTTTTAAAGTTTAATGTCAGATATGTTTTTGATTGTATGTTAATCTCGAATCTATCACTTGTTAAATCAATCGGAATAAGATCCGTGGACGTTTGAGCATTTCCCTAATAAAAAATTACCAGAAATTATTCAACGTTTTAAAAAATGTTTAATGTAAAAGTAAATAGTAGTTCAAGATTACTTTGACGTACTTTGAAAAATTGACAGGAAGTTAAATATGTACGAGTAGTTGATTCTGACAAAAAGTATGTTTTTTTATGTAATATTTTTAATCCATTATATAAATTTGAATTATATCTTTATTTGAGAATTAATAACTATCAATTATTTATTGATATCTTAATATGGAAGTCTGGAAATCACCAGGACTTGTCCATAGGTTGATTTAAACGTGTAATATTACTGTTTTTATTAATAAAAAACCTAATATTTTTAGTCCATTATTTAAATTTAAGTTAAATTTTTATTGAAAAAACTAAAACTAAACTAACCATCACGCCGCTTCCCCGCAGGGGTAGGCAGAGAGAATCGAACGCCACACCACTCTGTCTTTGCAAACATTCTTTGCCTCTTCTACATTCATGCATCTCCTCATATATACCCGACGATTATTACGACTCCTGACCCGGCCGCTTTCAAGTATTTGACATACCCGATTGTGCCAAGTTTTCCTCGGTCGTCCTCTGCTTCTTTTTCCAACTACATTCGCTCCATAAATTTGTTTAACCGTTCTTTCTTCACTCATACGCTCCACATGTCCAAACCATCTCAACACACCTTTCTTAATTTTATCGATAATGCTTATCTCAGCCTTACATTCTTTCCTTATTTCATCATTCGAACATCTATCAAACATCGTTTTGCCACACATTCGTCTGACGGATCGCATTTCGACTGCATTCAGTCTGCTTTCATCCTTCTTTTGCCAACTCCATGCTTCGCTTCCATACATAAGGGTTGGAACCAGAACTCCATTGTGTACTGCCAGTTTAGCTTCCGCTGATAGATTTTTATTTGCTAAAACTGATTTTAATGCACCATTCACTCTGTTCCCTGCATTCACTCTCCTTTCTATGTCTTTATCAATCTTTCCATCCCTAGAAAACATACTACCCAAATATATGAAATCATCTACCTGTTCCAAAATCTCCCCATTTACCAATATTTCCCACTCAGATCTACATTCATCTCTTTCAAAAACCATGATTTTGGATTTGCTGACATTCATCAATACATTTATTGGAGAGTTAAAAATAGTAATTCTTTATTGATATCTTAATATGGATGTGTGGAAATTAACAGAACTTGTCCATAGGTTGATTAACACGTGTAATATTACAGTTTTAATTTATAAAAATGTATTTTTTTTGATCCGGCATTTTATTGATAACTTTGTGGAATGACATGATTATTTTATTAAAATTAAACACTTGAATAATCCACTTAATCGAGTTTCGAAAACGACAATTGTTTTCATCTTCTGGTACAAATTAAAACTAACGAATAAAAATATATTTAGGTGTATATATAGGTTAATAAATATAGGTAAGGGGGGTTAAGAAACAACATTTTTTGTAAAAGGAAACATTGATAATAATAGTGACGTATTTTGAAACAGTATATTATTAATTATTGTTTTATCTGAATTTACCCCCTACCTATATTTATTAACCTTTATATACACCTAAATATATTTTGATTCGTTAGTTTTAATTTGTACCAGAAGATGAAAACAATTGTCGTTTTCGAACTAGTCGTAAATAAAAATAAAACTCGATAAAGTGCATTATTCAAGTGTTTAATTTTAATAAAATTATAAAAATGTAATATTTTTAATCAACTATATAAATTTTAGTTACAGCTTTATTGGTGAGTTAAAATATAGTCATTCTTTATTGATATATAAACATAAATGAAGAAGAATATGGAAGTCTGGAAATAAGCAGGACCTGTCATAGGCTGATTAAAGTGTTCATTTTGTACACATGTAATATTCACCATTCTACCCATGATTGACAACCACACTACTCAAATTCCGGAAGCTGTATTTATCCTTCAATCGACATGTTCCTTTACATGCGAGTTCTCGGTACCAACTCTGGTTAGATTTTTTTTTGTATATAGCAGATACATTCATGAAATGTATGTAAGATTCCTTCCGAATTATTTTACATACTAGGAGACATTTTGATAACAAGATTTTCTATTTTCATCAAACTTATATTCTGACAATTAGTTATTTTATTTATATACATAATTCAAACATTATATATAATGGAATTTTTTTTTTGACATCTCATCAAAGATGAAGAAGAATATGTAAGTCTGGGCATTTACGGGGCTGACGACCGTCATAGGCTGGTTAAAGTGATCACTTTACACACGTGTAACATTCACCAATTCCACCCATTTTTACAACCACACTACTCAAATTCTTGATTAATTATTGATTAAATTAATGTGTAGAATTGGTGAATGTTACACGTGTGTAAAGTGATCACTTAAACCAGCCTATGACGGTCGTCAGCCCCGTAAATACCCAGAATTCCATATTCCTCTTCATCTTTGATGAGATGTCAAAAAATAATATGAAAATAACTCCTGTAATTGAAGATAATCCATATTTTGGGAACAAGTATTTGGACACACTCAAAATATTGAAAGTAATATTCATGTCATGTATTGATAAAATAAAATATAAATTATTTTATTTAAATGAATGAATAATTTTCTCGAAAATTTCATAAATTTCTCCTGAAGCGCAAGACAATATTTAGCAATAACGTTGCCCAAAATGACGTAAAAAGTAACGTGACTCTCGCAATCCATTTCTCGTTCTTGGTCAATACGTTCTCGGAAGAGTATATTATCACTAGCATTGATAGTGACAAGAATGAAAGTAACTTGACCGTGAGTGACAGTGACTGTGTGACAAGGTCGGTCATTGCATAGTTGCTGGCCGCCTGCCGCGGTATACAGCATGTATGCATAGTTATATATACGAATGTGGATTTGTGGAACGCTGGGCACACACGTGACGCGAGACATGTCACTCGAAACGTGACAAATAATGTCGGTTATGTCTTCAGAAATGTAAAGAATGTAATGTTACGTTATAAAATTAAAGTATTTTTCTTGAATTAATTTAATCGTACACTGTGGATAGCTATATTATTGATAAAATTTTAGTGTGACTTATAAATTCTTGTACAGATGTAATTATTATTTATTTGTTCATATTATTACACACACACATATATGCGCTGGAGGTCCCGGGTTCGATTCCCAGGGGGGGGTCAAATAATCAAAAGTGATTTTTTAAATCTAATATTTATTCAATATTACCCTGGACTAGTTAGTACCTGAAGCGGAGGGGTGATCACCTTTCCTTCATGTGTTAACAATCAAGATATAGATGCAGTGTCCTATGCACCATCGGGTGTGGATAAGGATTTAAAGACTACTACTATAACCACTGACCCTTATCCACACCCAATGGTGCACTGCAATTGGGTACTGCATCAAATCGACGAAATATTTAATAATACGACGGCAGGCAAGATGATCAGTACCGCGCTTTAGGTACCAGTCCAACGGAATAATAAATAAATATTAGAGTGAAAAAACACATATTTATTTTAACTCCCCCCTGGGAATCGAACCTGGTACCCCCAGTATGGAAGTCAAATGTGCTAACTGCTACACTACGTAGGTGGAATCTGTTTTTTTTAAACAGATTTTGAAAATTAATAGAAAAAAGCTACAATAATATTGTAATGCAAATTACACCAGATTATATTGTTTTAACCTATCCAACATCCTTGAACCAAAATATTGATTTTCACAGCATAATAAAAAATAATTAAATTTTAAGCATACATATAACATAAAATTAGTTTTTATTATTGTTTTAATTAGTTTTTTTATTGCAGAAATAAAATTTAAGAAAAAACAACCTACAAAAGCTTCCTAATTACGTAAGCACTTGTTTCGACTAGTCAACACAAATAAAAAATAACTTTGTATTGGAATGTGCAACCGAATTTGAAGTTTTTTTTTGTTTATTTAAATTTATCAATCTTTGTTAGTTTTCATGACATCAATATTATTTATTTATGAATTTCTAAAATAAAAAACGAATAGCTTGATTTTTTTAAATTTTAACGCTCTTATTTTTTTGAATTGTGTTTTTAATGAAAACTTTATTAAACATACTTTAAAAGACGAATAAACGGTTTTCCTAGAAACTTAACTTAAATAAAAATAAACAACTTTGTTTTAACCACTTTTTTGGTTTTCCTAGACTTTCATCTAATTTTTTTTACCCTTTGTAAACATTCTTCGCCATTTCCACGTCCATGCATTTCCTCATACATACTTGCCGATTGTTTCGACTAACTTGACCGCTTTCAAGTATTTGGCATACCTAATCGTGCCAAGTTTTTCTCGGCCTTTCTCTGCTCCTTTTTCCAATTACATTATATAAATATAAATTTATAAATATGTATATATATATATATATATATATATATATATATATATATATATATATATATATATATATATATATATATATAAATTTATGCACGCTCGGCTAACGTTCTGGAGGTCCCGGGTTCGATTCCCAAGGGGGGTAAAATAAATATAAGTAATTTTTTCACTCTAATATTTATTCAATATTACCATAGACTGGTACCTGAAGCGGAGGGCTGATCACCTTACCTTCATGTGTAAAACGATCATGATAACACTGCGTTTATAAGACACAGTGCCCTATGCACCATTGGGGTGCGGATAAGAGATTAAATAATATATATATATATAAATATATATATATATATATATATATATATATATATATATATATATATATATATATATATATATATATATATATATATATATATATATATATATATATATATATATATATATATATATATATATATATATATATATATATATATATATATATATATATATATATATATATATACATATATATATATATATATATATATATATATATATATATATATATATATATATATATATATATATATATATATATATAGTGACATCATTTGGTAATTCAGTTCTAATTTCATTAGCTTAGGAGATGATTTTAAAAAAAACATGGCTTAATGTTAAACTGTTTCAATATAATCGATATTTTTATTCCTTTAACCCACTCAATAAATAAATATGCTTGAAAATCTGTCTCGATAACGAGAAACGCCAATAAAAATCGAAAGTGAGTAGGAAGAGATAATTTGACTTGCACTCGAGTAAGGTGTGCATTATGTGCGAGTATGTTGGTCAGTAGGCCATATCACAACATATGTGGAACATTGCCAGTTGCCAGTATATAGGAAATATTTGAACACTTTCAAATAAACGTGATCGTTCACCAAAAAAGCGCTCAATAGAAATTTTCATAAAATGTTTATTTTTATTCACATTACATTGTAAATTGTTATACTCTATTTATTTCTGGTTCAAAATTAATTAATAAAAATGTATCCTTATTTAAAAAACACACTCCATAATACACTCTATAATACACTAAACACTATCATAACACACTTGTAAAAGATTTTGAGTTTATTTATATAAACAAAACTTGTTTCGAGAACTACAGACATAATCATCAAAAGTAGATAATATAATAGGTGATAATAGAGATTAAATTATCACCTGTTGATGAGAAAATCTGCAGTTCTCGAAACTAGTCGTATTGACATAAATAAACACAAAAGTGGTTTTTTATAAGTGTTTTATTTTTGTATACAAATATTGATTCATCGTTTAATTCAATGCCAAATCAATAAATGATATCAAAAAATAACTATGTATGTATATTTTTCACCATAAGTTCTAAAAATTTGAGTAGTACATATGGTTATCAATCATGGGTAGAACGGTGAATGTTACACGTGTGTAAAGTGATAACTTCAACCAGTCTATATCAGGTCATAAGCCCTGTAAATACCCAGACTTCCATATTATTCTATACCTGTGTTGAAATATAAAAATGTAAAAATCACTCCTAAGTGGAGAGACCAGTTTTGTAGTTATTTCTTTCATACTTTATTTTGGACCAAATAACATATTTAATGATTTGAGTCCTCTTCTCATTTTCTGGTGAACGTTCACATAAACAGATCATTTCCATCGTCATCGATGACGTATATTAATGATTTATAATGATGTAATATTCGTAATATCAGTATGACAATAGTGGATATGCTATAACATATAAATCATTAAATCATTTCCTGATACGTGTAAAAAATTCTTTTATCGTGACTAATAACATTTTGTATGAAGCGTTTAAACTTATTTGTAGGAAATTGAGTTTCAGATATTGAAGGTCCTGTATTTAAAAATGTAATATGCAAAAATGGTGAAAAAAATTTTTTGAAATTGTTTATAAATTTTTCATAATGACTTAAAAGCATATTAAACAACTAATGCTTATTGAAGTGAAACTTCTTTGATTCGATTCGATAATCGATAATAGGACAAAAATTGAGAGTGAAATATCAAAGACGTGTCACGTTTATTACGAAGGATATAATGGGAGTGGAGCAAAAGAGAGCGACGTAAACACAATGATACAAATTGAATGAATAAGATAGTCACATGCGCGCGTTGTACATAGGTGTATACGCCAGGCTATATACGAGTATCCTCCAGATATATGTACATATATGATTATTTTTAAAATATTTAAATATTACTTTTAGTTATTAAAAGTTAAACACTTGTATTAGACTACCAATTGAGTTTTATTTCACTCGACTAATTTCGAAAACCAAAAATGTTTTCATCGACAGGTGATCACAGAAACTAATGAACAAAAAATCATTGATGTATTGGTAGAGGTGGCTGGAAAATAACTAGAGGGGGGGGGTTAAGGGATGTGACTTGGTTTAATGGGAATATAGACAATAATGGTCAGGAATTTTGTAAAACATATTGTTAATTAACATTTGTCAGTATTAAAATTTTCTTAATTGTTCATGACTTACCGTTTGCATGTGACTTGGGTGTAATTTTTTGTGTAATACTTGTGTTTTATTCACATTTTTTTAAATTTACAAAAATACTTCAATTTCACACTAATTCTGTGAGACTAAGCAGCTCGTTATTAGAAATAGGTATCAAATTGTGATAGAGTGGGTTCGAACCGAGAAACTCTGACTCAAGAGTCCACGACACTAACCACAGGACCACAACCCGACACTTTGACCCGATACAAATTGAGTATGTGTGAGTCAAATGAGTGGTAAATTTCCATTTTTTGATTCACGAACTCTGAAAAATACTAGTAAGACTTACTATTAAGATCAAATAATTTCAAAAAATGTTTTTTTTTACATCTCATCAAAGATGAAGAAGAATATAGAAGTCATTTACGGAGCTGACGACCGTCATAGGCTGGTTTAAGTGATCACTTTACACAAATGTAACATTCACCAATTCTACCCATAAAAATAATACGAAAAATAACTCCTATAATTGGAGATAATCCAGATTTGTGAAAAAGTATTTAGAAACACTCAAAATGTAATAAAACATATGAAAATTTGCTTGTCTAACCAACGTGCTTACTCTTAAGCCGGAAACTCCTTTTGAATTCAATGAAATTCAGTTTCAAAGGACGTGAAGTTATGACTGTTTATGCAGATATTCCGGGTGTTATATTGTTCACTTCTCAGAAGAATTCATGATTCAGAGCACATGGACCCCGCGTGACCTTCTCGGGGTTATGACAGCACTGCTCAGTCATTAGTATTCGCGGCTTCTACGTAATAACCGTGAAACGGTGTTGGGGTTTAATTCCATATTGAATATACGTAGACAATATTTTTATTCATATTATTTTTTAAAATTTCATCAAAGATGAAGAAGAATGAATATGGAAGTCTGGGCCATATATGAATATGGAAGCCTATATTGCCTATATGCTGGCAACCGTCATAGGCTGGTTTAAGTAATCAATTTACACTTTACTCCTATAATTACAGATAATCCAGATTTGTGAACAAGTATTTGGAATTTGGATACACTCAAAATGTTGTAAATATTTTTATTATTAATTAATTTGGTATTAAGGCTACGTTAAATAGCAACTTAACTTTCTTTAAACCTAGGTAACATTCACGTAATTAATTTTTTTCTGAAAATATCGTTATCGTTTTGAAATAATAAGTTTTTCTTTGAAATAAGTGTACGGTTATGAAAAGAAAAGGAATAAGGGTTATTTAAAGGTTATAATTTTTTTTTTAAATGTATATTCTAAAAAACAAAAACAAAAAAAATGATTTCCAAAAAAATCGGACGTGAATTGGCGTGCGGCTTCTAGCGTTGCGTAGTCTGAATGAGATCTGTGATCGCGAGTTTTAACTTTGTGGAATGATGTCGATAATTGAAAATTAAACACTTGTACAAAACCAATAATCGAGTTTTATTTCACACGACTAGTTTCGAAAACTTCTGATGTTTCATAGACAGGTGATCACAAAAACTTGCAAACATATTTAATATATTCACATACTTATGAAACGCTTAAAACCATGATTTTCAATTCGTATTCATAATAAATTAATTTGGCTTATAATTTGATATGGTTAAAACCTATGATAAATATTTATTTAAGCTTTTAAATATCTCTTTGTGGAACGAAATAAGTTGCCATTCACTAAGAAAGGAACAGGAAATTTATTTACTTATTTTTGTAAGGCCCTTTCATATAGAATATAATTATTAATGTACAGCAATATAGTGGAACGTAAGTACATGATACATAAAATATATAGATAGCATATGACGGTCATCAGCCCTGTAAATGGCCAGACTTCCACATTCTTCTTCATCTTTGATGAGATGTCAAAAAATAATATTAATAATACAAATGAGTGTAGGAAAAAAGAGACTCAAAGCCATCGCAAGAACATAACACTCACAAGGCGCTCTAATTCAGGGACATCAATCACTGTTGTTCGAAATGGGTGAAATGAAACCTAGTTCCATTTAAAAGAATCTACCTCAAAGATGTAGCGTAAAGTAGCCCATTACAGGCTTTCAAAAATTGCCATAGCGGACGGTATTTCACGTCCACAAGGCGGGGTATTGGTAAAAGTTTTCAACTAGCAATAATCGCACCTCGGATAAACCTCATTGGTTACGATATCGCCACTGCGCAAAGTTAACAGAAAAGCCGAGACATCAAGACTATATCCTTTACATAAGCGCCATTCGCATGTGCATTGCAAACGATTCTACCGCCATCGTGTGGCGTTTCAGTGAACTGAGTTGCCAATCGTTATATGTTATCGAATTATATATATATATATATATATATATATATATATATATATATATATATATATATATATATATATATATATATATATATATATATATATATATATATATATATATATATATATATATATATATATATATATATATATATATATATATATATATATATATATATATATATATATATATATATATATATATATATATATATATATATATATATATATATATATATATATATATATATATATATATGTATGTATATATATATATATATATATATATATATATATATATATATATATATATATATATATATATATATATGTATATATATGTGTGTGTGTGTACGTGTATGTATTACCTAATTTAAAAAGAATATATAAAAATACAGCATATAGTTTCAATGCTTATTTTTGCTAAGCTTCAAGCAATTTTTAGATTTGCACGATTAATAGAAGGAATTATTTGTAAGACTTAAAACAAAAGTTTGAAGTTTAAGTATTGAATTAAAAATAATAGTAGTATTTTTTTTTAATTCATATTATATTACACAACTTTAAAGTAAATAGCATCATTGCAATGGCAGTTTAAACGTCTTAGGAAAAAAGTATTAGCAGTCATAGCCAAAAAACGTTTCGGTTAAAAAACCACTTGTTTGTTCAAGCCGGTACGCAGCCCCCAGACAAAAAATGTATATCAAATCGGGTGACATTGAAAGTAGAAACTAAGTTTACGGCGGCAACTAAAAGCCTTCTCGTTCGACCGAAGGTTCCGTGAATACATTAATCGTTCATACTCCGGCTGCTTTGTCGCGCTCGGGCGTTTAGAAATGTTGCCATATAATAAATACTGTCTCGGAGGTCTTCTGGTTCAATGCACTGAGCATAAAAAATCATCCGAATTAATAGGCCAACTGACATTGAGTCACGGATCAAGAAAAAAGGCTGTTGGGAAATTTGAATACGATATTTGATGTGAAAGGGCGTAAGGAAGTATATTAAATGATATTTAATTTATCATATTATTTTTTTACATTTCAAGGACTGGGGTGAGTCAGGGGATGGAATTTGAGAATAAAGGAAAAATGGAAAGCAAAGGCGAAGAATTTAGAAAAAATATGACTCATCAATTTATTTATTATTAGAAGTGTTTATGGATTTCAAAAATTTCAAAGTTATTCATTATTTGTTTACTGTTTAAATATTGTATTAATAATGACAATATTCAATCTAATTTCAATATTTAAAAGGAAAACATCACAAGTAAGTGACAGTTTTCTAGTGTAAATATTACCATGTTTATTTATACAATATTTAAATTTTCAAAAATATGTAAAAAGAATAATATCTTCATAGAAAGACACGTACGAGTATAAAGATGCTTGGGTAAAGATGGATGAAGTTATTTTTGCTTACAATAAAATTGTTTACTTTTCGCTTTTCTGAGGCGAAGTACGACGTGGTTTAGTATTGTTATTTTTTAACGTTATCCAAAGGTGTGTTGAGCAGTGGCATGCACATTAGGGTAGGCAGTAGAGGTGGGTAGTAAGGTAAGCTGGGTACTCCTTAGTATGGTAGGGTAGGTAATGGTTGCATTTTTATATGTCACGCGGGTAAGTTAGGATAGGCACTGTTTTTCTGCTTATATAGAATGCACGCTCCTAGTGTCGAGATAGTTTGGGCACTTATAACGAATTAGTAAGTGTAAGAACGGTAAAACAATACATGGGGTGAATCCAGTTGGAAATAAAAGAAGAGGAAGACCGAGAAAAACTGCGGTCAAAAGTGGTCAGGTTAATAATAATAATAATAATAAAACCCTTATCCGCACCCCAATGGTGCATAGGGCACTGCGTCATATAAACGCAGTGTTATCTTGATCGTTTACACATGAAGGAAAGGTGATCAGCCCTCCGCTTCAGGTACCAGTCCAGGGCAATATTGAATAAATATTACAGTGAAAAAATCACTAATATTTATTTTACCCCCCTTGGGAATCGAACCCGGGACCTCTAGAACGGAAGCCGAGCGTGCTGACCATTACACTACGGAGGCGGACGAAAGGACGGTCAGATTAGGAGTTGGAATTATCAGCGTGTAATTATGAGGAGATGCATGAATGCGGAAGAGGTGAATATTGTGTGCAAAGATCGGTGTTGCGTTCTATTCTCTCTGCCTTCCCCTGCGCGGAAGCGGCATGATAATAAGTTAGTTTTTTTAGTTAAGATATTGATTTAGCAAATCTTAAGGTGTTAAACAGGGATGTGTAATGTCACTGTGGCTGTTTATTCTGTGCATGGAGAATTGAATGAAAAAACTGAAAGGTTTGAATGTTGGAGCTAGAATGAACAATTTGGCTGTAGATTTTAGTATTTCAGTCAAAGAATAAAAGACGAGAAAAAAATCACATATCGCTCACTCCTTTCAACAACGTCAAACATCAAAAAACTTGATTTTTCACGAGATAGTTTTTAAAATTTAAAAAAAAAAAGAAATGTTTTTAAAATAAATATCTAGCAACTTATTGAACTTTTCACTGTGCAACAGATCTTTTTAGGTAAAACCTGAATGTTTTTTCTCCATTTGAAAAATATTAAGTATTTAAAAAAAAAATCAATTAAACTACCTTTTCTGCAAAATGCAAAACAACACTTTCTGCCCTGTAGCGGGTAAATATTAAGTTAAAAATATGCCGCTTTGCTGAGATATAGTACATTTTCTGGGCATTCCGAAAACATGCACAACTGAAAATTGATGAATTTCGATAAATGGTATGACGTTGTTAAAAGGAGTGACCGATATTTCTATGACCCACTCTTACACTTTTCAACGACCTAGAGCTAAGAAACTGCGGTCTGACATTAATAAGATTTTTTCCCCAGTTATTATTTACTATTTTAATATTAGTCATGCAGTGTTATTTAAATATCTAAACATTGAACTGGATCGTATAATATTTCCATCTTTATTTCACCTCGAAATCAATAAGTATGTTCATATTTTCGATACGTTTTTTGCTCAAAATCTCAAAGGTAGATAACACAAAATTTATATCATAGATATAATTATGTTCTTGAAAATGTTATTTAAATCAAATACAATCTTACGGATCTTTGAAGGATGCTGGTTGTATAAAAAGACTCATATGTTTCGTATAAAACAGGCATGTATTTAAATGTATACAAAGAATATTCATACTACATATATGTATGTACATACTTAATACAGTATATTGTTTTTTATTGTAATACCTACATTTGTATTTTGCTGGTACCCGTATAAAAAAGCAATGACTTGTATTTAGAATAAATTAATTTGTAAACCATGTGATGATTAATTAATAAATGACTTGTTCACTTTATTTTTTTATGACGTTAATTGATTTTCCTATATCCTAACGATAGACAAACACGCCTTCAATAGTTTTGACCCCTTTTTTATGTATTAATTGTACACAGATTTTTTAAATCTAGTATGTTGTATTTTATTTTTTGCAAATGCCACAACTAGGTGAAACAATATTAATTTTGATGTGTTTTTTTAACAATAAAATACAACTTAGTAGACTCAAAAAATCTGTGTTTGATTTAAAAAATGAATACATAAATTAAAATGGAGTTCTACAAATTAAACGCCAAATTAATAAATAGTTTTGACCCCTGTTTGCACCAAATTGTTCACAGAGTAAAATATCAGCTCAACTTTCGATAGTCAATATATCTACTATTATAAATAACCAACCATCACGCCGCTTCCCCGCAAGAGTAGAAAGAGAAAATAGATCGCCACACGATGCTGAATTTGCAAACTCCTGATCTGACCACTTTCAAGCATTTAAAATGCTTGATGATGCCAAGTTTTCCTTGGTATTCATCTGCCCCTATTTTAACTACATTCTGCTTATATATTTCGTTTACTATTCTTAATTTACTCATTCGTTCCTGGTGTCTAAATCATCTCGACACATACTTAAATTAAATTTACATGAATTAAAAATCACATTTTAATATATTTTCTTAAATGTGTGTATGTGTGTTAGTTTTTTGTAAGTATTAATCATATTTTGGGAACGCTGAACAAACATATAGTAATTTGTTGAAATTATGAATAAATTTAAGTTTTTTATTATATAATTTATGGTTCCGACTGTAGAGGTATAATTATAACCTACACAATATAATACCGAGAAGGCGATTTAATCGCCATAGTTATAATTTAAAACATTTCACAAAGGTCATTGTACTTCTCGTTGTTCAAACAATAAGAAATCTGAATTTGCTTCATAAGTTATGTATATTTTTATTTTATTTTTATTTGCAACAAATTGATCTTTGGAAGAAGTTATAAACATTTGAATTTAAATAACGATGGTTATTGACTAGAATTATGTAAACACGAATACTCGTCAAACGTGTTTGTACAATATAAACTACACATGTGTAGAAAACGGAGTCTTGGTTCCAACCCTAATGTATGGAAGTGGAACATGAAGTTGGCAAAAGAAGGATGAAAGTAGACTAAATTCAGACGAAATGTGCGGCAAAATGATGTATGATAGATGTGCGAATATTGTGAAATTAATAAAGGTGTGTTTCGTGATGGTTTGGACACGTGGAATAATTGAAAAGTAAGAAAGGTAAAACAATTTTATGAACCGAATGTAATTAGAAAAAGGAGCAGATCAAGGCCAAGAAAAACTTGGCATGATAAGATATGATAAGGCATGATATACATACATCCAACTGATGATCATCAAACAATGAAAAAAATATATTGAAGGAATTTCTGAGGATGCCTCAACATAGAGACGTTATTGAGAGTAAGTTTTTTAAGAGAAATATACGGGAGTCTGTGTATTCAGCTGTTGCCTAAAGTAGGAGTTATATGTATTGAACAACGTCCAGCATTCGGAGCCATAGAGAAGTGCGGGTCAGACAAGTATTTGGTAGACTTTTCCCTTTAGTGCTATCATCTATCTGTTAAAATTTTAAATAAAAATATTCAAGCTGAAACCTTAAAACAGTTTTATTCTCGTAACAGTCTAAAGTATTATTAAAGGACAGTGAACGGTGTTAATAAACTATTTCATTAGTAATAATTTTAATTGGAGTTTTCAAGGCAAACAAGGACAACTTGCTAGAGACACAATTATATTCAATAAGAGAGGGCTCATACTTTATATAAATTACGTAAATTTTGTTATTTACATATCTTATTTGTATGTTAGACACACTTAGTTTGATTTTGTACTTAATAATAATAATGATAAAACCCTTATCCGCACCCCAATGGTGCATAGGGCACTGCGTCATATAAACGCAGTGTTATTTTGATAGTTTACACATGAAAGAAAGGTGATCAGCCCTCCGCTTCAGGTACCAGTCCAGGGTAATATTGAATACATATGACAGTGAAAAAATCACTTATATTTGTTTTACCCCCCTTGGGAATCGAACCCGGGACCTCCAGAACGGTAGCCGAGCGTGCTGACCATTACACTACGGAGGCGGACAAAACTTTTTACTTAGGCATCCGAAATATATTTTTACTAAAGAAGTTTGTTTTTATTATTAACGATTTTCTGTGGGAGAAAGTGTGCGTAATATTAATTTATATTTATTGCCAGCTGTACCGAACCACGAATTGCTGTGGCTCAGTCTGGTTAAATAAAAAAAAATGTATAGAAATCACATATTTCACATGTGTTTAATTCAACTGAAATCTGAGTAGTATGGTTGTCAATAACTGGTAAAATTATGAATGTTACATGGTGATAAAAGTGATCACTTAATCCAGCCTACGGTAGGTCGATACCAATAAAATAATACGCGCCACATATAAAAACTGATATAACCATTGCTTTAATTATTTCCTTTTTTGTTTTTTTTTTGTTGTTTTTAATACTGCATTTTTTTCTAAATTTATTAAATATAAAACATGCGATAGATGAAAAGCTGTAATTTATGAAAATAAGTTTATTATAAAATGTATATGTTAATATTTAAGACGTTTTTAGGTATGAAATGTATTATCTTCACCGTTATAAAGCATGATTTGTCCCTACGAGCGTAGACTGTCTCATTCATATCAACGTCTCAATGAATAAAAAGATTTTCATATCATGGAAGTACAGAACTTGCTTGCAAACTGAGGTAAACTAAAATGTAAGCAATGTACCAAGGCATAAATATTGAAAACTGAAATTTTTATCGACGGTTGCGCGGTATGGTCGATAATCCTGAAATTATCCGGAGCATTAGTCTGTATGTTCCTGATAGTTACCTAAGACAGCGTCGGCAAATATTGTTTTACATTCCTATATATAGGACCAACCTGCCGATGGTTATGCCTGTAGGAAGAGCTAGAACAATATCACATTGGATACTGATCTGTTCCATGTGTCTGAAGGAGTTTTCAGAAGTGGGATTCTTCTACATCTTTAACAAGAGTCTTCTTGCTTACTTTTCAATGTATAAGCTTTAAAAAAATTGTTCGTAATATAACTATTAATTTTTGAATAAATTGAAATTGAAATTGAAATGGAAAATTAAAATATCCAAAATGTATGCCGTGGTTTTACTACTTGCCGCTGTTTTATTATCAATAATAATTAATCAATCAACTTTGGCATATTCTAAGAATCGCTAGGCGATAAGAAATAATACAGTGTGGGAGGTAATGAATTTCCATTCAAACGCTTACCAGAAGTTACTAGCACTACATACTGATATAATTATAGTTAGTAAATTATTACGTCTTTTTTACTTGTTTTAACATTGTTTGGATATTATTTTTTAACATCTCATCAAAGATGAAGAAGAATATGGAAGTCTGGACATTTACGGGGCTGACGAAATAATATGAAAATAATTCCTGTAATTGGAGATAATCCAGATTTTGTGAACAAGTATTTGGACACATTCAAAATGTTGTAAATTTCGTTTGGACATTCAACCTCTGTTTTTTACTATCAATTTAGTTTTTTGTTAAATAGATATCAAATATAAGGTTTATATTACTAGCGAATTTTTTGGCCTAGAATTTTTACACATGAAATTATAGTAACTTTTAATATGAAAATGTAGTATCTAGTAACATAAGCATTTTCGATAAAATAAAGAAAATGTGTTGAGTTGGTTTGGGCATGTAAATCGAATGAGTGAAGAAAGTATAGTTTAGGATAGTTTAGAATAGACAAATTGATGAGGCGAGTATGGTTGGTAATAATAGAAGTGGAGGAAGACCGAGGAAAATTTGGCTTGATCAAGTATATCACATACTTGAAAGTGATCAGGTCAGCAGTCAGAATAATTGTCGTGTTGTATAAGGAGATGCATGAATGTAGAAGAGACGAAGATTGTCTTCAAAAATAGATTGGTGTGGCGTTCTATTATTTCTGCTTACCCCGCGGGAGCTGCGGGATGGTTAGTTAGTTTTTTTAAAGAGTAAACCCTCTCACTAATATGAATAGGCTTTAAAATTTAAAAATAAAGTTGAAACCTATGTAAGGCTATGATAAGCGGTGTTGCGTAAGCCGTATTAAGATTTTAGAGTCACTTGGACGTTGGGTGAAAATAATGGTTTATATAAAAAAATCTTAAACCACTTCTAGTCACTCGTTTTAAACAAAACTCAAGTATACCTTTGTATTTTATTTTATGCATATTTGTAAAAACATAAATATATACTATAAAAAGCGGTCGGTATATCTAAAAATAAAATGAGTATTATGTGTGAATCCATGTTACTTTAAATATTGCACAAATCTATTGTCTTAAGTTCCTTAAAACGGAAATAGTAATTTAATTTTTAAAAAAACATGAATCTATTTTATTTTAAATTAATTGATGTCTACAACGTTACTGAAAATAATCATAATATAATGAACACAATTGTTACATAAAACAACACAGTAAACTGACTCAAAACACGGAAATAAAACATATTATTTCAAAATCGAGTATAAGGATATTACAATGGATACATCAGAATGCTAACCATCCAATTAGAGTCAATGTACTCGAATAAAAAAAAGAATTTTTAAAAAATACAATTAGTTTTCCAACCACATCTGAAATTTATGATTCTATATAACCAATATTTAACAAGGAATAATATATTATTAAAATTAATTCACGTCGTGGATTATTAATTAAAACAACACGCTTTTTATTGGGTTGAAAAATATACGAATTTCAGCTGTGCTTCCGTATTCAAGCAAAAATAATTACCCGTCATAAATTGAACGTATTTAATTAACGAGAATATATTATAAAGCACAGTTACAATTATTTATTTACCATATTTTTAATTCATTTAACCCATTCTCCCCCAATAGTTGTTAAATTGGACATGAAATAAAGTTTAAATACTGAAAATATAGTTTATTATTCTTCTTCCATCCCTTATCCACTCCCAACATTGTATAGGGGACTGGATCGTATATAAGCAGTGTTATCTTGGTTTTTAAATACATGAAGGATAGGTGATTAACCCTGCGCTTCATGTAATAGTCCAGTAAATATAACAGTGGAATACCACTCTATTTTTTTTTACCCCCTTGGGAATCGAACTCGGGATCACGATTACTAACGCGCTGACTATTACATTACGGAGGCGGTCATATTTCACATGATTTTTTTTACTATGTACGAGTGTATATACATTATGAAGAATTAGTTTTTTCCCCCATTCTTTAACATTATAAACTTAAAAAAAAAATACTTTCTTAAAATTGAAATCAATTAGTAATATATATGTGTACAAAAGGACTAATATGCAAGTATTTTGATTAATACGTATCGTTAAAAATTTTGATAAGACTTTTTTTGACAGAAAATAATATATTATTTCATAATTCACAAAACGTCAATAAACCAAGTCAAAAAATCAACAATTTCAGAATAAAATTTCCTTTAAAAATTGCTTCATTTCTACAGAAAACTATTAGGAAAAATAATACAGAAACACAAATAATTTAATCAATATAATTATCATCCTTATTAGCTTTAGACGAATATTTCATTTTGGATTCACAGATGTTTTTTTTTTCATGCAGCATTTTCGTCGTATATTATGAAACATTGTTTGTACTATACGTATAAGGGGATAGTTTTCGAATTATTTCTTTACTTGACTCTTAAGTGATATTGTTTTAATCAATAATATTTCAAAATTAGGCTATTTTTAACATTGAAACTGCGAATTAATTTTCTAATTCCGTCTGTATATTTGCAAAAGTTACTAACCGACCTTCTTTATAATTATTGTATTTATGTGTGTAAACTTCCATAACTAATAATTTCATTTATTTTACTTCTATTTGAATTATGAGAATATCGAGGAGCTTATTGAACACTAGCACAAGAGATCCTATGTTGTCTACAAATTCAAATATATATATATATATATATATATATATATATATATATATATATATATATATATATATATATATATATATATATATATATATATATATATATATATCTGTATTTTAATAAGACATTTTTTATCACTATTTATTCTATGTTTTGGCAGTTTTCCGATGTAATTGAACTTTGATTGGATCAACTGTTAATCGTGGAAAAATATGTATATAAGAACACAATTAGTTTTCTAAACTAGCCATGTTTACATGAATAAACTCAAAAGTCGTGTTTTACAAGTGCTTTAATATTTATACATATATATATTAAAATCATTATATTACTTTACAAAGTTGGCGAATCAATTAATGTTTATCAAAATCTAATCGCGAGATTTATATAATAATAAAAATATTAAGGAAAAATAAAATAAATCCCTCATCTAGTCTCTATGCTGTATACGATACGACACATCACCAGGGCTGATTTCCTTTTGTGAAAACACCAAACCCTGAAAGGTAATGAATGAAAAGGCACAAATCGATTCACGAATCCATTAGAAAGGAAACGGCCGACATCGACACATCCGGAAATGGCTATTTTTCATTTTAGACTACCGAACGTGACCCGATTTTGAAAATTTGAATAGCGTCTAATAACGACGGTAAAAAAAATGTCGTAAGTGTTGCGACAGTCGCCCTTGCCCCATCGTTCATGATGCGGTTCAACGGCCACTCGCGAAGGTTGGGCGCGAAGTCGGCTACCTGCGGTGTCACTTACGGCACACATTATGTGTAATAAGGAATTAATTACCATTTGTCTGACGTCCGACGAATTGGTACGGCTATAGACAGGACCAATGTCGGACAGTGGACGGAGAACAATTAGTCTGTGGTGACCACACTTTTGTGCGAAAGAAAAAATGAACAGAGATTGAAAAACGAAAACGTGATTTTACCAGTCCGCATTTTTTGGCAAAAACGATGCGGAAATTGATAAAAAAAATCTTTCGTTCTATCCCTTTCTCTCTCTGGCCTCAATCCCGTGGATTGGTCTGTAGCAACAGATGACATCTCTTTCGCCATTCTCGCCTATTTTCGGAAGTCTTCTTCAGCTCCTCGAACGTCGAGCAGCCCATGTTCGTATAAGTCGCTTAGGTATTCTATCCCTTATCCGCACCCAATGATACATAGGGCACTGCATCCTATTGAAGCACTGCAAGGCAAGGTATTACTCCTGCGCTTCGGGAAAAGCTATTTTAAGGTACAATTTACATGTCTTACAACAAAGTGAATGCCGAGCAGTAAATAAAGCACTTAAATATCAATTGATTCTTTTTTTAAAATTATAAAATGATTTTTTCTGTTGTGAGTTGAGATTCTAACCTAACCAAACATTGCCTTACGTGGACACTGATCGGCTGTCCAAACTCAAAACACAGTAAGTGACATTTTTTGTAGTTGTTTTTTTTTAAACATTTTTGGACTAAGTAGAATCTACTTAGTCCAAAAATGCAAAAAACGTACTAGAAAAAAAGTCCCTTACTGTGATTTGAGTTTCGACAGCCGTGATACTGACCGAAGGTTTTTAACTTATATCTACCCTAGCGCCAACACCAGCGAGTCAGTAAGTAAAGTATAACACATCGGCTCGGTAAAGGCGGGCCGCTCTCCCAAGGTTAACTATCTGAAGGTTTTCTGGTTCAACTCCAAGTCACTGCACTGGACCAATGTCGGAAACCTCAGCTGTCGCATTTTACACGCATGTGTCACGTACCTTCACATAACCACACACCATGTACCATACCATTGCCCATATCTATCTAAGATAAGTAAAAAATAAGCGAAAAATACTTCTAATCTTTCAATGATTAAAGAAAACACTTGTTTTATACCACTCGAGTTTTATTAAAGACTACATGTTTCAGAAGTTAAACTTCCATTATTCAGGTCTGTATGTAAGTTATTATACAGACCTGAATGATGGAAGTTTAACTTCTGAAACATGTAGTCTTTAATAAAACTCAAGTGGTATAAAACAAGTGTTTTCTTTAATCTTTGTAACATGTCTTACCACAAAGTAAATGCCGAAAAACTTCTAATCTTTAATGGCCAAAGATAAAACAAGACTATTTATTTCATTGCCAAACGCGTTTTTGGTAAAGGATTTATTTTATTAATTTATTTAAATATATTACATACATAACTCACATATATGATATTCCCGATGAGTAATTGCCATTATTAATTTAGGGACATGGAATTAAGGATAACAAGACTAACAACCAAATAAGGAAACACATGGCAAAATGTAAAATACAAAGCAATTAAAGGAACAGTGAATGTGCGTATAAGAGGCATGTTTCGATAACAATGAAAAAAGCATTACGATGAACAAGTATGAGATCTGCTAGATTTTTGGCAAATTTAACAATTATTGAAAATAATTGAAAATATTTCAGTTGGTTATACGAAAAAATAAAACATCTGCATCAAAAGTAGTTCAAGATTATAGAAAATGCTTATTGAGTAAAATTAGTATTATTTGGTGATACATTAACAGCACAAAGAAGTTTAAGAATTGATTCGGCTATCACTTTGTGGTAAAATTAAAATGATCCATTTTGGATTTCATTTTCATCTTATAAATACCACTATTCCTTCAATTTCGTTTGGTCGCGTTTGAACAGCCAAACGATGAAATTATTGTACAACTGGTTATTATTATTTATACGCCTATTCATATCCTTAACTCTGGAATACAATAAATAAATATTTGACTATTCACCTGTTAAACCATTTTTATTAGTTAAAAATAACAAGCCCAGGTTTTGAGAAAAAACACCTTTTTAACTACTTTTAGATCCTGATTTAAATCGTGTTTACTAAATTCATCGAAAATGAAATCATAAAAGGAATTTAAAAATTATATTTAATACCAACATAATTATTTTCTTTTTAGATATCTTGTATTTTATAGTGTAACCCATTCGTTTAAAATTTTTAATTAGCTTTTCTTATTTTAAAAATATAAATGCCTAATTATCTTGAATTCCAAAATAGGAATATACTACAGGAAGTAAACGTCCGTAAGACAACTTAATGTATGGGTTTTAGTAAATAATAGCTCTCCATCAGTCATATCAGAAAATAATTACTATCATCATGACAGCGTGTTCCTTGACTCCTAAACACTTGTATTTTATTTTATAAACGTGAACTCTAACCTTTCGGCCCAATTATCAAAATATAATTAAACCAATTGATTGACTTATTAAATTTTAATTGGTGATTGAGTCATACTTGAGGAGAATAAGAAGATCGTAATATGTGTATGTCTGTACAAAATATCAAAACACGGATGTAGATATGCACAGAAAATTAATAAATGATGTTGTCTTGTTTTCTCGCGTTACCATAAATCACTGGATATGTAGGCGTTGGTGCATTAGGACATCGTTTTTCTATTTTGCGAGTGATTTAAATTATATATTGTGTTTATTATAGGTTTCTCAACTTAAGACGGATCATTTATCGTTTAATGCGAAAGAAGGTGGAAGTCTGAGTTTACGAATTGGTATTTGCCTGGCTTGAGTGATCTTCGCATTCAGTTCATTATTGAACATCTTTATTCCCTATCCTTACTATCCTACCCGCAGACAAGCCTCTAATAGAGCCTTTGTGGTTTGTTCCTTTTTTTTAAATTTTGAATTATTTTTCATGTATGTTTATTTGCAATGCTATTGAACTACATGCCTTTTTAAGTTGATTTTAATTTGGTAGATGTGAAATTTTGGCTAACGGTGCTGCCCTCAACCAAAAATTATATATATATATATATATATATATATATATATATATATATATATATATATATATATATATATATATATATATATATATATATATATATATATATATATATATATATATATATATATATATATTTATACAATGGTGTTTAAAGCACTGCATTATAACGCGATGTTATCATGATCGTTAAAACACATGAAGGAAAAGTAATTAGCCCTCCGTTTCAGGTACCAGTCCAGGATAATATTGAATAAATATTAGAGTCAAAAATCACTTATATTTATTTCCTCCCCCCCCTAGGAATCGAACCCGAGACCTTCAGTACAGTAGTTGAGTTACTGACCATTACACTACGGAGGAGGCATTGCTCAGGCCTTACGGTTTATATTATCCGTAGGGTGGTTAACGATTTCCAGTAACAGATAAATAAAAACCTAAATATAAAAAAAAGAAAAGTCTAAATATCTATTTCAGGAAATCCAAATTAGTTAGTATCAACTATAACCAGTATTAGGAACACTAACTGTGATTTTCCATTTTATCACATCAATGCTTTATTGTATGGTAAACTGATGTCAAATACGCTGAAAAATCCACCCAACCCAACAAAATTACGTGGAATCATTATTAATCAGGTGATTCTGATAATTCAAAAGGACGAATACGAGTATGATTCACGTATTGAATGATTAATTAGAAACAACATCCAAATATTTACAAATCCATTCGATTATTAATAAATAATTCGATGTTGAAATTACTCGTATCTTTTCGCGGCCGTCTAAATATTTTGGATAGCTAGAAACAAGCCTTGAAACAGAGTTCATTATGATAGGAGACAAAGAATTCGATCAGCGTGGAGTATGATATATTCAGAGCTGACCTTCTTCAAACGTGACCGGTACTTAACTGATAATCTGAAAACTATAATCAATACAAAAATAATTTCTATGACACGGAAAGCCTAAAGGAATGAGGATACTTTTTGTTAACTACGACGGTTCTCAAACTTTAAGGCCCTAAATACGTTAAGTAGCAACTTAATTTTCTTTAAACCCAGGTAACATTTGACATAATTTTTTTTTTAAACATCGTCTTCGTATTGAAAAAATAAGATTTTCTTCGAAATAAATATATGGATAAAATGAAAAGATGTATTGAAAGGTTAGTAGTTAAAAATATACTAATATTTTTTCAATGAAACAAAAAAAAATCCAAAATGCATTTTAAAAAATTGGGCGTGAACAAACATGTGACCACTCTGGTGGTCTCCGGTGGAATGAATGCGACTTATCGAATGTTGGGCCTTAAGAATTCGTAAGGAACTAAATAATGAAAATTTGACATTTTTAAAAAATAAAACGCGGAGGTCCTCACCAAAAATTTACATTTTTAATGTTGAAAAAAAAATCCTTTTAATGTAAATCTGTTCTGTTTACTGTATTCTATCGAAATCTTAATTTAAGTTGCGAAAAAACGTTACCAACCCTGTGTTAAACCAATATTAAATCTATAAATTTTACCAAAAACAATTTTACAAGCTAGAATTCATGATTTCTTAATATCATTTATAATGGAAATGTAACGTTTTGGTGAGGACCTCCACAAATGTATACCAGAAAATAAGAAGAACTCAAAACATTAATTATTAGCGAGTGTTTTTGCCAAGAATTTTCACTCATGAATTACATGAAATTATAGTAACTTTAAACATAAAGAGTAAATCCACTCATGAGTAGGCATAGGCTATGAAACTTAAAAATTTAAAGCCTGAGTAGGGTCATGATAAGCGGTGTTGCATAAGCCGTAGCTAGATTTTAGAATCATTTGGAAGTTAGGTAATTCAATGTTCAATAATGTTACTTGGCCCACAATGAAATATGAAATAAATAAGAATTACATTGTTTTGGATGTGTCCAAACACCTAACAAACTAACTACTAACTAACCATCACGCCGCTTCCCGCAGGGGCAGGCAGAGAGAATAGAGCGTCACACCACTCTGTCCTTGCAAACATTCTTCGCCTCTTCTACGTTCATGCATCTCCTCATACATACCCGCCGATTGTTACGACTCCTAACCTGACCACTTTCAAGTATTTGGCATACCTGATCGTGCCATGTTTTTCTCGGTCTTCCTCTGCTTCTTTTCCCACTAACATTTGCCTCATAAATTTGTTTTACCGTTCTTTCCTCACTCATTCGTTCTACATGTCCAAACCGTCTCTACACACCTTTCTTAATTTTATCGACAATGCTTATCTCAGCTTTGCATTCCTTCCTTATTTCACTATTTGCACATCTATCATATGTACATCGTTGTGTCCACCTGTTCTGTTATATCATTTCATTTTTATCACCACCGTTTGAGAATCATTTGTCCATTGTTTACGAGAAAATAAGTTGTTGAAGGTTCGACTAATTTGCCGTCAAGACGAATCTGGACTCTATGATTGATAATACAATTAGTGTTAACTCCATTACAATATCTACTAACCACCAACTTAAGGTTTAATGGTATAAAGCCAAGGTCAGATATGATTATTAAATTACAAGACGGCTAAGCCACTCGTATTTATGCACAATCTTAAGCAGATTTCTGTAATTAGGCAATATTTTGAAAAACACGATCTTCATTTCCTTCTTTCAAATTTTTATGGATATAGGGGAATGTAATTTAATTAATTAATTATCATTTAATTCAAACATATTTATACTTCAAAACGTTTGATAAATATTGATGTGTCATTTGAAGTCTTGACTTGTCAAAAATCTACATCAATTAGCAACTTATGCAAGTACAGTACAACCTTGATATAACGGATTTAGCGCACTTCAAAACGCGCTGTTAATGTTATATATGCTTAAATAACCAAAAATATTTTTTAAAGATCACGTCATACTTCTAGCACTAGAATTTGGGACATAATGTCATCCTACTCGTAGACTGCACCTAGCTAAAGAGATGTATTAAGGGATTAATTTAATGTTTTAAAAGAGTTGAATATATAAAAAAAACCGCAAACTTAGAAACAGTGCATACAAACATGATTCCTTTTTCAAAGCAGGATTACCAAAAGCAAGCACGTCTATATCAAACGGCTCTCCGAAGACAATTAATATAATTTATTGTGTGTTTTGTATTGTTTATTTATATACAGTATACAGTGTTCATGTTTTCAAAAAAAAGTTACCTTTAAACATTGATTTACACCAATCGTCCAAAGAATTTTGGCTAGCTGAAGGATATTCTTGCTGCTTATGCCGACATAATCACAGATATGCTGGAAAACTTCACAGAAATGTCAAAATTCGCCTATCTTCGCGCAGACGAGACAGTAGCAGTCTTTGAGATTTCGTTTTTAAACTTAATAAAATAAAACTTATAATTTGCGTCTTTAAATAGAAAGAAGAATTAAATCCATTAAGAAAATGATTTTTTAAAAGATATATATGTATATATATATATATATATATATATATATATATATATATATATATATATATATATATATATATATATATATATATATATATATATATATATATAAATATATTTATATATATATATAAATATATATATTTATGTATATATATACATATATATATATATATATATATATATATATATATATATATATATATATATATATATATATATATATATATATATATATATATATATATATATATATATATAAATACTATATATCTAATATGTATGATTCTACTGCCTGGTGATAAATTTTAAAGTTAAATACGTGAGACTTTCAAAAGCAAATAAAGTAATGTTCTTTACTAGCTTGACTGTCAATTACTATCAATTAAAATTTACTGAAGTGTCTCCTACTGCATTGCTAGGATTTCAATGCAAATAACTTGATCTTTGACCAGAAGCAGCGCGCTTTTCAGCTTGCGTTTTGAGGTCATTACAAAATTACATTATAATTTTACATTGAAAGATACATAATTAAATGGACGCCGTAAACGTGAATAATGAGGATGTGTTGAATATTTTGGTATTTTTTATTATTTTAAAACATTGTACAAGGAAAACATGGTGAATGTGAGAACATTCTTCTTCTTCTAATCCTTCTGATGTGCATCGTAATTCAACTTACATTGAGGCAAAATGATTACTCCTACGTTTAATGAAATTCAACGATTATCTGTGTTTCTTTTGAATTTCTCATCCGATTAAAAAATTATGTAATGTTATATTGACTTATTATTATTATATTTTAATTAATTTTTCTACACAATATTTCTTAGATTTTCGATAAATTGCATGTCGAAAAAAAATATCTGCGCCTTTTTCCAAATACATTCGCTATATAAAATTGTTTTACAGTTCTTTCCTCACTCTTTTGTTTCACGTGTCCAAACCATCTCAAAACACCTTTAAGGCCTAGTATTCGTTAAATAGCAACACAATTTTCTTTTAACCTTGGGAATAAAATTATTTGTCGTAATTGTTTTTTTTGTTGAAAAACGCCATTTTGTGTTGGAAAAAAAGTTTTTCGTCGAACAAAAGAAGGAAAAGAGTTATTAAAAGGTAAGGAGTTAAAAACAATATTCTAAAAATCAAATATAGAGTTTGGCCTTAATTTTATCGATAATGTTTATCAGCTTTGCATTCATTTTCTTATTTCACCATTAGAACAATTCGATAAGCTTTTGTCTTCCTAAATAGCTTTTAGGCTATGTAATAATATACGTAGGTCCAAATATTGACGTCAAAACCTTAGGGCAAAATAATTATGTCTTGTATACAATTTTCTTAACTGTTTGTTTGTTATTAAAGTTTACTTAGGTACGCTTTTTTGTAAGGTTACAAATAATATTGACCTTTATTTAATAGTTGTAATTAGGTTGCCTAATAAAAATTACATTAGTAAACTCTTTACCATGGAGATACAGACAAAGAAGATAATGATGGTAAATCACTTTGTTTTTGTGGATTTTAAATAAAAAAGTTTTAAATTAAAAAAACGAAAATATTTGTGTTTTTTTTATTTACATAAATACTTCAATTTCATACTATTTCATTGAGTCTAAGCGGCTCATTATTAGAAATAGGTATCAAATTGTGATAGAGTAGGTTCGAACCAAGAAACTCTGACTCAAGAGTCCGTGACACTAACCACGGGACCACAACCCGACGCCAAACGATATTATCTCGATATCAAACATTTAAGGCAAAATAGAGGATCGACGAGGTGTGGGCAGAAGATAGATCTCCTGGCTCCGAAATATACGAGATTGGACAATCAGGACCGTCAAAGCGCTGTTTACAGCTGCCCAAGACAAGGGCAATTAGTCTCAAGTGATACACACAGAAGGTGAAAATAATATTACAGGATCTTATTATTTTTTGACATCTCATCAAAGATGAAGAAGTATATGGAAGTCTGGGCATTTACGGGGCTGACGAACGTCATCGGCTGGTTTAAGTGTATCCAAACTTGTCTTGTATAAAATTAACCCTTAAAATGAGTAAAACGAGTGTTTTGAAAAAAAAGTACACCTCTAACTGTCGTAGGTCGGAGATAGCAGGTAATAAGTAGTAGGTAAAATCCATCAAAATACGATACAATCCGAAAAAAATGCAAGAACTCCAAGAATCGTAGTATTTAAAGACATAAAACAAATCTGTAGGGGGTACCTAAAACATATGGCCAAGTTTCTAAAATAATCACAAAAAGTCACAAAATGTCTAAAATAGTGTATTACATAATCTAGCAAAAGGATATAGCTGTTGTTGCAAAGTTTATTTAGTTTTATTATAAGATATGTACATCCAAAAATACATAAAACAAATGAGTTATTTAATTTCACAAGTATGTTTTTGTTCTCCTGTAAAATTTGATCTGAGACTGTATACCCCTTTGTCTTTACACTACCGATATATATATATATATATATATATATATATATATATATATATATATATATATATATATATATATATATATATATATATATATATATATATATATATATATATATATATATTTGTATATATATTGTTTTATGTGTATCTAAGCTAAGGCATTGAGCAAGATTTTAATGTACAAAAAATATATAATGGAAGGGATTTTAGGTTTGTGAAATCTTATGTGCCCCTGGCATATTTAAAGGGCCGATTAAAACAAACCCATTAAAAAAATTACAAATTAATGTTTTTACAGAACATACTTAAAGATTGCGGCGTTATTTGCGTGGGATCCTGCATAAAAAAAACTGAAACAATAATCTTAAATGGAATTCAACATGTTTTTAACAATTCCAAATCCATATGTTCAAAGACCACTCATTTTTGTTTACAAGTTCAATAATAAAAACAAAACAATAGTTTGGTATACTTTCGGACTGTGGGAATGTCAATAAAGAACATTTAAGTTCCTACTTAGCTATAATTTGACGAATTTCGACACTTGTACATTTAGAAGATTTAAGAGGAGAGTCTTCAAATTTATATTTTAATATAAATTTTTTTTTTCAGTATGTGTAATAATTTTTATATATTTTAAAAAAATATATAAATTGTACACATTTATTTAAATAACAATTTTAAACATAGGTATATAAAAAACTTTTTGTTGCAGAGACCAAGCCACCTTGCGTGTCTTGTCGGTGGAGTTCTTTTTTAACACATTTTTACTGTTTTTAACCATTTTACTCAATATACACACAAAAAAAGAGAAATATGTGTTAAATATTGAATGTATTGTGGTATGGTATAATAACCAACTAAATTTAGCTTCAAGTCCAATTTTAAAATATTTCCAATTGTGATTCATTTGTCTTCTTTCTCTCATTCAAACTTTTATTTTTGCTTAAATATCAGACCGTAATAATTTTATTTTAATGACCTGATGATGGAATAATTATTCCGTAACCGGTATTCACGAATAAATGTTCACTAAAGTTGTATTACACAAAGTGAACGATGAATGATAAGGAGAGTGCTATATATATATTAGAATACTAAAAAAATACCTCGAAAATGTCGTTAGGTGGGGAAGGCAATGAAGTGTGCGCATGTGAGGAGAATGGGACCATCCAGACTCTCCCACATTGCATTGCACGACCAACCCAAGGGAGACGACTCGTGGGTAAACTACTAAAGTTGTTGACAGGCAAACCTGGGCAGATCACCAAAAAGATGGATTGACAGCTAGAAATCGACATCGTAGGAGTACTCTCTTAAAAACAGGCTACAAGGCCTTAACCATGAAGAAAAAGAAGAAGAAGTAGATTCAATTGACCTATTATAAATTCATAAGCTGGATAACAATGGCATTATCTACGTAGACAAGTCAAGTGTGGATAAATTTATTATTTTTTATTCCATAATTATCAATATTCAAAGCATTTGCTTTGTGGTTAGTCATTTTTACTTTTATATTTTTTAAAAAAAAAATTAATAATACAATAGGTACAGAGAAATGTTTTTGTAATCACCTGTTGAAAGAAACAACTGTAGTTTTCGAAAAAAGTAATGAGTAAAGAAATAAAACTGAAAGCGGAATTATACAAGTGTTTAATTTATAAAATAATGCTGATTATGGTTAGGTACAAATTATGCATTAACGTAAAGTTTTTGATAACATTTTTCTTATTACACATAAACATATTGTCAGACAGAACATATTCAGTTAATAATAAACTCATATCTTAATAACACTATTATATAAGTACAAAAATATAATGACGAAGAAATTATATGTGTAATATTGAATAGGTGCTTATTAAAGTATGTGCAAATGATAAAATGTCAGGCTAATTAGTCGATTGGGAAATTAATATCATAAAATATATTTTTGTTCCATTTTTCACTAATAATAATCTTTTACACGCTAGTACACCACGAAATACAAAAAAAACTAACTGACTAACCATCATGCCTATTCCCCGCAGTGGTAGGCAGAGAGAATAGAACACCACACCAATCTGTCTTTGCAAACAATATTCGCCTCTTCCACATTCATGTATCTCCTCATTACACGCCGATTATTCACCTGACCACGCCCAAATATTTGAAATATTTGATTTTGCCACAGTTTTCCTTGGTTTTCCCCTGCTTCTATTATAAATCACATTCGCCTCATAAATTTGTTAAATTATCCTTTTTTCAATTATTTAATTCGGTTATTGAACATTTTTTTATGGGAAACTATCAAACATTTTTCAGTTGAAATATAATTTCATGCTCTGTGAATAATATTTTAAAAAATTAAAAGAATTTTTCGAACGCGGCAAATTCTTCAGATACACAATTTAAAAAAATTAACATTTAAAAAAGTCCGGATTTTTTTTTTCTGCAAATTGTTCACGAAGCGTTCATAAATTAAAAATCTTAGTAACCATATTTTTTTTCTTACTTTAGTAGTAACCATATTTTTTGGTCATTATAATTAATTTTGTTCAATGATTAAAACTTTACACTGTTTTCTAACGCTTATTTCCAAGGACATTATTTTTCTTATGGGCGCCATCACATTTTACGTAGCTAGCCGGTTGGAGGGAAACATAGCTTACAATTTTCGACGTAAGATGTCACTAATCGTATTAAACGTTGCGATCAACGAAGGTTTATCAACATCAGCTGATTTTGACGTTTCGTTGTTATTGACGTATATTTTATACTAGAAATCAAGTTTTTTTTTCAAAACTTCTTTTATTCTGTCTTCTATCCATACTACATGTGGTGTTCAGAACAACACATCGAATCAACGCTAAGTCAACCTAATCGTAATTATATAAAGGCAGAGTGATCAGTTTTGCTTATAAGATTCAATCATATCCCTCTTTTAACACTTATCTTCACTTAATGGTGCAAAGGGCACTCTGTTCTATCAAATTAGTTTTTTCTATTTTGTTAATATTAATTAACTAGCCTTTATGAAATAATAATTTTATTTTAATAATAATTTTATTTTAATATAAGAGTTTCTGCTTAATAAAAAGCTTCTTTACATCTCACCAATAGATGTCTCTGGTGAAGTTCTAGTGATTCAAGAACAAGGTTTCTAAATTGGTTCATATATATTGAACTTCCGAGAATTTGAATAGTGTGGTTGTCAATAATGGGTAGAATTGGTGAATGTTATACGTGTGTAAAGTGATCACTTAAACCAGCCCATGACGGTCGTCAGCCCCGTAAATGCCCAGACTTCCATATTCTTCTTCATCTTTGATGAGATATCAAAAAATAATATGAAAATAACTCCTGTAATTGGAGATAATCCAGATTTTGTGATAAAGTATTTGGACACACTCAAAATGTTGTAATTAATATTAATTATTTAACCGTTTTTGGGTCTTCCGTTTTTTTGCCTTCGCAAGTATGGTGATTGTCAGGTTTGGTTACCATTTAGGAGGCTCGGGGTTACATACGTAAGAGAGAAGCATATGTTTGATAAGATTCAGATGACGTAAGTGAGAGAGATCTCAGGGCGAAGCACGTTGCTTTTAAAGGGGAGAGAATGAGGAGGAAAAATAGATTATATGGGCGAGGAAGATAAGAAGAGCAAAAATAGCTAGGACACTCGGAGATACATACCCGCACTAGCTTGTTTATATCGTACTCTCTAAAGTACATTTTTTTTAAATAAAGTTATATCATAACGACTAATACACAATTAAAACAAAGTATATTTTATATGCATTGCTTTCCCAATGCACATGAAATTTATTTTGTTGGGCCCAACATACGTTAAATGACAACGTAACTTCCTTAAAACCCGGGTAACATTTTATGACGTCATGTTTTTTTTTCAAACACCCTTTTTGGATTGAAAACATATGTTTTTCTTCAAAATAAATGTATAATTTTGAAAAGAAAAGAGTTATTGAAACATAAGGAGTTAAAAAATAAATATATAAAAACATTCTTCAATATTTATTCTAAAAAAAAAATCCAATATCCCCATATTTAAAAAAAATGGGCTTGAAACGACGTGCGGCTCTCAGTACAGCCGAACACTTAATAAATATTTTTATTAAGGGTAAGGGCTTAAGACAAAATAATACATCGACACTATCAGTTTAATTATATATTTTTTTAAATTCTACGCACGTAACAGTGCACAAAGTAATGTGTATCTACTAAAGACGATACCTGAAAACTAACATCTACCATACTTAGAATAATAAATTTATTGTTATCTTTTCCTGCATTCCCTTTTAAGTCCCTACTTTTGACCCCGTTTCGATATGTCCAACACATTATATACATACTCAAGTCCATCTTTTCTTATACGCATTTCTCAAGAACCTGAATGGCTGTGTTTAATCATTATTATTATAGGTTTCATCACATCTTTCCATATATATTTTCCATCGAAGGAATAACGACAGACCATTAGTTGTGAAGGAAGGTACAGGCATACACTGTTTGTATCCATTAGATATTACTGGGGGTAATTCAAAATGTAAAAGTCATTGAAAATAAACATACAGAATTTATGATTACACTGGCCAACGATTTATTTTTTTTATTTTGTAACTGGCATGAAAATACCTGATTTTTATGCACTATGCATAGCTGAATTAAAAAACGAAAGCAAAAAATGTAGCACGTCAGATTTTTCAGTTATGGATATTTTTAATTCTGATATTGACTAAAGTTTACTTATCTCATTATTTATGGTCAAATGTATATAATTAATTTTATTGATATTTTTTTATTTATTTAATATATTAACATTTTTATTTATAACATAATACATTTGAATCATTTATACATATGGAGAACTTTTATATTTCGATTCGCTGTGCCTCTCCATAAAAGAGACTGTGCTTTTGTGCTTGTAGAGGGACTTACACTCGTGTTTAAATATATAATGCTATTGTATTCAATATTGATAAGTTAATATATTTCCACTGTTACTCCATAATTATCAATACCTTTTTTAAATCTCTTAGACCTTAGACTAAAACATATCTAAATACCAACCACTATTGCGGTTTCAACGTATGGAGTCCATACAAACAATAATATGACTGTAACATCAAAACTTGACGTGATACAAACTTGTCACCATATAAACTTTGAATAAGAACAATTAAGTAAGTCGAAATCAGTCATCAAAATTTCAGTTACAAAATCATTGTTGGCAAGTGTTATAAAAGTCATCCTACGATCTTATTTAATTTATCTTCTACCGAATATAAATGCAAACATTTTTTTTCTTCACATTTCATAGTAAAGGCGAGATAATCAATAACCAGTATTTTTTTTTTCATTTTTAAAATATATCTCAAAAAATATCTTAAAGATTTAAAATATTTTTCTATGCATGCGTATTAACGTATGTATGTTGCACATATTATGCAAATAATATGATAATATGTCTTAATAGCACTACGACCTGTAATTATGATAAATATTATTGATAATTAATTGAAATAACAACATTTTTCACATGTGAGATAAACGCTTGATTTCGTTTAATATACGTTAGGTGTGTAGCGACGTGTGTTGCAAATTGATGATAATTACAAAACAAATTGCTTAGCAGATTGAATGAACAAACCAGAAATATTGCACAAAAGTGCATCTTTAGATTCCAATCATAGATCTTGGAATGTCTGAGCATCGGTGTTTCTTAATCATAATTGCAAAAAATATTAAATATTATTTAGTCAATCAACCTGAACCAGGGACTCTCAACCTTTTTGAGCCTATTAGACTTGTATTTTTCTATTTTTTTGTATTTTTCAGACGCCCACTACTCTTATATTTCATATATTTCTTATTCTTCTTTTTCAAACCCGTTATCCGTACCCGTTGGTGCATATACCACTCCATCATATGAACGCAGTGATCGTTAACACATTATTGAAAGGCGATCAGCCCTCCGCTTAAGGTATCATTCCAGGGTAATATTGAATAATTATTATAGTGAATAAATCACTTATTTTTCTTTGACCCCCCCTTCCCTGGGAATCGAACCCGTGACCTCCACTAGGGAAGCTGAGAATGCTGACCATTACACTACGGAGGCGGATATATTTATCGTCATATGTTTATAGACCCTCATTTCTGCTTGGATAAAACTTTGACCAGAGAGTGTTGTCAAATGTGATTTTGAAACTGTAACTGTGGAGTCTACAGGCAACGAGATTGTGTCATTCGCCAATATCATGGGACGGATAACAACTATATTGAAGAGCTTGTAAAAGAGTACACCCAAGAGGTGACCACCGAAGAACTTATGGTGTTGCATCGTGTTTCACAGCAGGAAATTATGGAAAAGAGTTTGTCAATGGAGGAGGAAGAAGTAGCAGAGCAAAAATCTTCTAGCACAATAAGAGAAATGCGGAAAGTATGGGAAACTGTTGCATCGCCATAATAAGGAGGTGGCTATTCTTGTTACAAATTTAATCAATGATAATGCTGTGACACATTGCCGCCAAATTTTGAAGCGTTGGCAAAAACAAATGTCTTAAAACAGTTTTCTACTTAAAAGAGATTAATTATTTGTCATAAATTCATATTTTTGTTTAAGTTTTTTTTTCAAATCTAAATTATATTTAACACTCCTTAACAATTTATTAACAGTAACTTTATTTGAATAAACGTTAAAAAATAAAATATAAAGAGTTTTCCTTTAGCCTGGAACGTTTTATCGTATTTTACAATGATTTGAATGGATAAAATGTTTCGCTCAGCGAGTGTTTCGCTTAAGGAGTAAGATGACGGAACGAATTAAGCTCGTTATGAGAGGTTCCACTGTATAATATTTATATTTTTTTAATACATATTGTTGCGAGGTGTAAATCACCATTAGCTACTTAATTAACCTAGTGTGATACATTTAATTAATGTACGGTTATATAATAATTATTTAATTAAAGAATTTCAATTACAACACGCAATATTAATATTCAGAATCTGCCATGTAATAACATAACATATGTAATAATCGCTTTCTAACAAGATTACAACGCTCTAGAAAAATAAAGGTAATTATTTCTTTACTGTGTGTCATTATTGACAGTAAATTAAAAAAAAAATACTATCCATATCCTGTTATAATAACTATTTTTTTAAAAATCAGTCTTTCCACGTATGAAAAAAAATCGGTAAAATGTATATTTAAATGCCCATCGAATCAAATGTCACATCTATGGCCCACTATTTTTTTTTACTACAAAAAGACAAAAAAGAATTTTTGCCTTTTTTTCCAGCAGCAGTCATCGGATTCTACAAGTAATCATTCAATCAAAGTATAAAAAACGAAAACAAAAAAAATATGTTACATCACACTTTTCATTTTCATACATACTTCTCCGTAGGGGTAGGCAGAGAAAATAGAACGCCACACCAATCTGTCTTTGCAAACAATCCATGCCTCTTCCACATTTATGCATCTCCTCATACATACCCGCCGACTATTCCGACTTCGACTACCTGACCACTAAATATTTGAAATACTTGACATTGCCAATTTTTCTTGGTATTCCTATGCTTCTTCTACCATTCGAAATTCACGTCATAAATTGATTTTACTAATTCTCTCTTTCCTCATTCGATGCATATGCCCAAATTATTTTAACACACCTTCGTTAATTTTATCGATAATGTTTATCTCAGCTTTGCATTCCTTCCTTAGTTCACTATTCGAACATCTATCATACATCGTTTTGTCGCACATTCTTCTGAGAGATCGCATATCGACTGCATTCAGTCTACTTTCATCATTCTTTTGCCAACTCCATGTTTTACTTCCATATATTAGAGTTGGAACCAGGATTCCGTCGTGCACTGCCAGTTTAGCTTCCGCTTATAGGCTGATATGATCAATAATATTTATTTTTCCACAAATTTAAATTAATGTAAAATGAAAACATTATATGTATTTTTGATAAGATTTGATTATCTCGTTCATCTCATGCATATTTCGGTCTCAAAGGATCGAGGAATAGCTAAGACATCTGCGCATGCGCCACTTGTATGACTACATCTGCGCAGAAGAAAGTTTTCTTTCTACCTAGTATGCTCTCTGTCGCACTCGCGGGTCTCTGCATATCTCCGTCCCTGTCCACCGGTCAGAGAATGCCCGCGGCGCGCCGGGTCTACTTTCACTCTCTGCGCATTCCCAACAAAACGTGGTTGACAGCTTCGGCTTTGAAAAATTATGTATTATTATGAAAAGCCGTTCGTAAAAAATCGCATGGCAACTCGCGTTTATTTGTTGATGGCTTTAATTCATGTGTTTTCAAATCGGTAGGTCTCGGTTGACGTAATCATAATTAACGGCTTAATTAGTTGTTCATAGAATGATCGAGATTCTATCGTACTTTTCTTACTCAGTATAATGACGTGAATATTTTGAATACATTGAAGAAGTAGATATTTCTGTATTTTCCGGCTAGACCCTTGATTTTTTCAGTAATATTTATATTTTTAGAAGATCTTAATTGAAACCATATTGAACTCTCTGAATATGTTTTTTTTTATTCATTTAATATATTTACATTTTTATTTGTATAATAATACATTTGAATCATTAATACATATGGATAACTTTTATATTTCGATTCGCTGTGCCTCTCCATAAAAGAGACCGTGCTCTTGTGCTTGGAGAGGGACTTAAACTCGTGGTTTAATGTTATATAATAAAAGAAATAATAGTTTTTTTGTATATTTTTTCAAGATTTAAATGTATAGAGCTTTAATTTTTATATCATCTATTTTTTTAATTTAATGAGTTTATTGAAATGTTTGATTTCCAAATATTTGAAGTTTTGCTGAAATTGCTTGGTGTTGCACTTTGGAGTAGAAAAATCGTTTGAGAATCTTGATTATATATATATTTTTTAAATTTAAATAGTTGTCACCCTTTAGTATTTGAAAAATTGCATTTTTTTTGGATGGATGGATTTTATATTTGGGATTTGAAATTTTTTAAATAATAATTCTGTTGGATAAACCTATGTTTTTTTTTAAATAACTTTAATTATGGTTTTCTGTACTATTTTCACTGAGTTCAGTATGTTGTTGTATGAGCCTCTCCATGCAACAATGCCATACTGTAGTAGTGAGTGTACGATAGCATAGTAAACTCTTTTTAGTTTGTCGATGGTTACTATGTTTCGAATTCTAATGAATATATGAATATAGTTTTGCCTGAAACTACATCTAAAAAGAAAGCAAGCAATGAACCCTGTACGACCAATGACATTGCAATTTTAATGAGTCGTTTTGTTTCGTCTTCTGACATTTGTATTTCTTCGAGGGCTACTTATAGTTTATCAATTTCGCTAGTTCGGCTAGTTTGGTCAGAATATCAGCATTGGCCCTTGTTAGTCCTTCTACTTTTTTATTTTATTATTATAACCCTTATCCGCACCTAAGGGTGCATAGGGTACTGCATCAAATTGAAGCAGTGTTATCTTGATCATTACTTACATGAAGGCAAGGTGGTCACTCTTGCGCTTCAGGAACCAGTCCAGGGTAGTATTAAATGTATATAAATATTACAGTGTTAAATCACTAATATTTATTTCCCCCCCCCTGGGAATCGAACCCGGGACCTCCAGCACGATAGCTAAACACGCTGACCATTACACCACGGAGGCGGACAAATTGGCCCTTGTTAGTTAGTTAGTTGCGTTATATTACTTGTCTTAAAGTGTAAGGTTTATCCAACTTTTTTACTTTAAACCTGCGCCTTAAACGCGAGCTTTACATTTTGCCAGAGCCATACAAAAAGCATAGTTAAGTAAAGCAATAATTTTATTTTATATTATTTTATTTGTTCGGAAATTGTACAGCTTAACATGAAAAAAAGCAAATAATAAAAAAGTTACATTAACAATAATAAACATAACATTAACAAAAAAGTTACATTAATAAAAATAAAGCCAAGTAAACAATTCCACATTTATGTTATAATAACTATTAAAACATTAAAATAAAAAAAATGAAAAAAGATTGGGAGTGTGTGTGTGTGTGTGAGAGAAAGCGAGTAAAAGGATAAGGGTATGATATAAAAAATAGATTTTGCAGGAAGGAAAAGGAAAGGAGAGGAATGAATGAGAGTGGTTAAATGATTTTTTTATTTAATTTTTATTTAATTTAAAAATATTATGAAGAAAAATTGCCGTCTTTCCCTTTTTTACTTTGATTATAAAACAAATAAAGAATGAGATAATATCATCACTTTAGTATATGAATTAAAGAAATATGTAGAAGAAAATACACATTAGAAATTAGGATCTTGTTCTACTTATATGTAAGAAACACATTATTCTTTTGATTCATTAACGAATGAGATAGATTTCTTCCAGACTAGCATTGTCTCGAGAAACCAAAAATCAATTAATGACTTTAGTTCAAACCATTTGAAGCAAGAGTAACACAAGAATAGTTTTAGATTGGAGAACTTGCCAACTAGTGGAAAAACCGTTTGTATATTAAAAAAAAATTACAGACAAAATATGATATCAGCACACCCGCCAAGACTTATAGTCTTAATCAATAAAAAATTGCCGTTTTCAAGGCAGTAACGCTTAAAATATCCACTTTTATGTTTCCATTGTAATATAGGTGGCACTGAGACATAATCCCCTGGTGGCGAATTGAATAACTAGGATTTCGGAACATCAGTATGTCAAATATTACCAGAATAGATTGTAGCCAATGATATATTATAATGGTTTTGTATTATTTAGTATACTTCTTGTAAATAATGAATTATCTTTCTATTTATCTTTGATTTACTGACTTAACCTTTCACTGGTATAAGAGGCAAGAAATTACCCCTCCTTCTAACTTCTATTCCTTAGAATTATATACCATAACTTGTTTAAAACAAATACAATCAACATTGATGTTTCAAAAATAGCCATATTGTTGGAAGTAAATGAACTTTAGTAGTACTTTTTTGGTACTTTAAAGTGCCAAGGAGTTAACGGACATAAAAATATTTAAATATATACACCATACTTTATTGAATTTGATGAACATTTTATTTGTTTTTACAAATTTATCGCTTATAACAAGACCAAATTAAAACTTTTAAGTGAAAGTAAATTTGTGGGAGTTTTTAAAAGTGGGTGTTTTTTTGCTGAATATCCTTATTAAAATATAAAACATATACAAAGAGACGAGTACCTACTAGAAAGCAGAGTTTTATTTATTTTTTATAAATGTGAAAGATTCCAGTACTGTGTTTAAATATGTACAAATGGTATATTTAAATACTTTTAGAAATAATTACATTGGAAACACTTCCACCGTGTTATGATGTGATGTTATGACAATTTTTGTCCAAAATAAAGGCCACTTTAAAACCAAAATGATACAATTTGAAGAAGAAAAAAGTATAGTAAGAATGTTAATAAATGTCATGTGTCATCTGAGTCTTACAATAACGTAATATTTTCTAAAAAAATAATAAAAAAACTCAAAACATAACAAAATGATGTCCATCTTTTCTCCTATATTTTTAATTATATGGCTTTACACCTATCATAAGTCCATTTTTTATTTGAACTCCTACGTATATATAAATATATAAGAAAATCTTAATACACGGTGTAACGCAAACAATGTCCCTCTCCAAGCACAAGAGCTTAGTCTCCTTATTGGAGAACAGCGTAACTTGTATTAATATATCGCTCACTCCTTTCAACAACGTCATATTTAAAAAATCGTAAATTTTCAGTTGTGCATATTTTTGAAATGCCCAAAAAATGTACTATATCCCAGCAAAAACGGCATATTTTTAACTTAATATTTACCCGCTACAGAGTAGAAAGTGTTGTTTTCATTTTGAAGAAAATGTTTTGTTTAATTATTTTTTTAAATATACTGATTATTTTTCAAATGGAAAAAAAACATTCATGTTTTAACTAAAAAGATGTGTTGTGCAGTAAAAAGTTCAATAAGTGGCTTTGTATTTATTTTTTATACATTTCATTTTTTATTTTTAAATTTTAAAAACGATTCCTGAAAAATCAATTTTTTTAAATATGACGTTGTTGAAAGGAGTGACGGTATGTTAAAAGTAGAAATTTCTAGCGAATGAAATAAATTATGAAATGTTTTTTGCAACATTGAATAAATAAAAAAAATTAAACACAATCTGACCATTAAAATCGAAGTAAATATTTATTTATGCAGAGGTTTATAGGACAAAACGAAAAACTGTTGTTACAAAAAAAATTATCATGGTTCGGGCATTGTACCTTGGATACCTGAACGTTGCAATCACTGCTGATGAGACAAAGGTGCGCTCTGTTTTACGAAAGAAAAAAAACACAAAAAAACGTGCTTAGAATAATTGATGTGTATGTTTGCATGGAAATAATAATAAAACCAATCCATGAACAGAATACTGGTAAATGAGTATGTATGTATCAAAGTACAATCATGATTTATTTATTTTTAAAGTAATCTGGTTAAAATGAAACATAAATACGAAAAAAAAACTCATTTTTTAAACTAGAAAAAAGTTATTCTTTGTTGATAAGAATTTTTAAGAGTGTGTCAATTTGATATGAAACATGTATGTGGAATTCTTAGAATCCTAGGCCTTACAACCTGGCATTTTGGATTAAATTGTCGTCTAAATTGAGATAACAAAATTAAAAAATAGCTCCTTAGTGGAGAAGCCTAGATTTGTGAATGGATTTGGACACACTCAAAATGTTGTGACTAATATAAATAATTAGAATTTTGGAAGTCGCAACTTAATTTTCTCTAAATCCAGGTAACAAAAATAGGTTATTGAAAGGAAAGGAGCTAAAAAAATATATGAAAATAAATTTTCCATGTACATTTATTCTAAAAAACAAAAAAATATCTAATAGACATTCTCTAAAAAAATTGGGCGTGAACAAACATGTGACATCTCCGTGAATGTAGTGACTTAGACGAATACTGAGCCTTAACGAATACTGGGTCTTGAACAGACATACGGCTCGATAATGCCGATATTTACTAGAAAAGATGATAATTAATGAAAAAGCTGGGAACCAGGGGTGAAGACAGGGCTAATCTATTTTTTCAGTATAGATTATTCATGAAAATATCAATTTTCAAAGGCAATCGTAAATAAGCATTTTTAATGCATGTATGTACTTGCATGTTACACACATATATAAGGTTAGTATTGTGTACATATATGTAATTTTAAATATGAATGAAGCATTTAATTATAATTTAATATCGTGAGAACAATAATTACGATTAAGATACTAGGGGGAGTGGCAAGAGGCCAGACAGAAGAAAGTATTAAGGCTGTCATCACACTGAGCAAAAACTGACTTAATTTATTCGATTTTCCTCATAAATAATAATCAGTTGTCCTCCCACTCATTTTTTCAAATATTTTTTTCCTAGACGCCCATAGCGATTGGTTTCAGAGAGCGCCTTTCTACATATTTTTGTATGGTTTATTTATTCACAAATTGCAAAACAAATAATAAAATTAATGATTTTAATACTCTTGTAATGTAATTTCTGTTGTTCAAATCTAGTGCAATCAACATTTCAAATTAACATTATTTTTTTTATATATCACCACAGCTGAAGAAGAATACAGAAGTCTGGGCTTTTCAGGGCTTACGACCGTCATAGGTTGGTTTAAGTGATCACTTTTTACACGTGTAACATATACCAATTCTACCCATGATTGACAAGCACACTAATCAAATTATAAAAACTTTAAGATATATTGATCAAACTCCTAACACAGTATGCGAGAGTTCACTAGAAGCATCTATGGCGGGGTGAGGAAAGTTTTTATTAAGCAGGGGCTTTTTCCATTTCTTTGTTATGTCCAAATCCTGGAATATAGTATATTCACATACTTGAGTAACGCTAGAAAACATCATTTTTATTTTAGCTTTTAATTTGACCAGTTAATTTATTTACAACAATTTGAGTGTGTCCAAATACTTGTTCACTAATCAGGATTATCTCCACTTAGAAATTATTCTTATATTTTTGTATTTTTTTTATCAAGATTGTAAAATAAGTATTTGGACACACTAAAATGTTGTTTATATTGTATGTTATTCTAACAGCATACATTTTGCGAACACGCCATAATAACTTCGACCACTGTGGGCGTTGACTTAGTCGAGGTAGGTTCATCCGTAAAAGAAGCGTGTATTTGTACATTACATAATGTATTTTGACAGCTATTCAAAGCGGACAAATGGTGGCGAGTCATAAAAAAAAGAGAAAAATACTGTTCCCAAAAGAGACGACATCTCGCGAACATTAATAATGCCATATTCCTCCGGAGAAATGACTTGCAAATATATAACCGAGTTTTCACTTCACGACGCAGTTTGACTTGAAAACATAGTAAATACATATAATTTTACAAACATAGATTACACATTGAAAAATCGACCGCAAGTATGGAAAATGTTATTGAAATACAAACCATGATTAAACTTTAACTCGGGAATTAAATTGATATTTAACTTTTTTTTTAAATGTTAATAATATTAGTATAAAACCACTCACCGAGATTTTTATGTCTACCGGTTTCGGGTCGTACCCGTCTCTTCGTCAGGACAATCACTACCACAGCATGCAAACAATACTACCCTTCACCACCATAGCACCATTTACACACATAAAACTACACACAATGTTTAACACATGCGATTTTTGGTCGACCCAAAGACCAACATGCACTAAAGGTTTCAGCACAAACATGCGTTACGAGCCGAGATTAAACATGCACTAGGATTCAACATATTAATGAACCAGCTTATATACTCGTAGGATGAAAGGAGTGGCTGGGCAAAAGGGCGCGAAATTTAACATTTTTAAACCAATTGTCTATCATTACTCTGAGGATATTAATTTTAGTGATTTTGTCAATGTTTGTTTTGTTTGTTGTTGTTTGTTTTTGTCCGACCCATCATGACGTATGGAATCGAAAGTAGAGCAGACACCGCTGCCACAAAAAACGCGCTTAGAGTGTCAGAAATGAAGACTCTGAGAAGCATAACAGGCAAGAGTCTTCGAGATAGATTGAGAAATGCCAAGATCAGGGAAATATGCGAGATCGAAGATGTCGTTAGGTGGGGAAGGCAACGAAGAAGACAATGGTATGCGCATGTGAGGAGAATGGAACCATCCAGACTCCCCCACATCGCATTGTACGGCCAACCCCATGGTAGACGACTCCCGGGTAGACCACCAAAAAGATGGGCCGATAGCTGGGAATCGACGTCGCAGGAGGCTAATCCCTCTTAAAAACAGGCCGCAAGGCCTATAATAATAAGAAGAAGAAGAAGAAGAAGATTTTGTTAAATGGAATAGAAGTAAATTGTCTACATTATATAATTCTTCTTCTTTAGTTCCTTTTATTTCCACTGCTGGATAGCTTCTTCCGTATTCTTCTATTTTTTTCGGTCTTTTGCTGCTTGCAGCCAGTTTTTACCCCCCACAGCGGCTTTTTTTGAGCTCTTTCGACGCCTCTTTTACTCTCTCAAGGTCTCCATCTTAAATCAAGAAGGGTCTATCTCGTGGGGTCTTGTCTCGCAACATGTCCTGACCATTGCCACTTGAGTCTTGCTACGCGATCCATGATATCCGCTATTCTGGTTCTATTCCTGATTTCTTCATTTCTGATTATATCTCTTAGGTTTTAATCAAAAATGGATTCTTCAATGGATTGCTGTGTGCATTTGAGCTTCTCTACGCTTTTTTTTCCCAGAGACATAGTTTCTGTTGCATATGTATTCACTGTTTACATTATTACCTATTGTTGCATTATTATTATTGATTGTTATTTCATAGTTAAAGTCCATATAATATTGGCCCTGTGGTGAGATTCCATACAGAAATTAACGATTTTACTTTGAAATAAAACATTAAAGGCAAAGTTAAAGCTATCTAACTACGTTTTTTAATTATTTACGTATGGAATCCAAGCTTTGAACTTATAATCTACCCTTAGAATATCTCAGCAATTCGTAATGCATCTTGCTCCCTATATTCAATACAGATAGGGGATGGAAGATACAATACGTACAAATATACATGTGCTGCGAACTAAATCGTTAGTGGATCAACCAATCTATCGGGATTGATAAAACTGATTAAGTAAAAAATATTAGATAATAATGCTTGCGAGGTTTTGATTTTAGGCAGATTACTACCGTGGATAATGCAATGGAACGATTCAGGACATAAAAGTAAGCGTTTTCGAAACGTGGAGCACTTCCAACGATTTTATAACGACCTACACTATATGAATATATTGTATTGTATAATAAAAAGTCGTCGTACAGATTTTTACGGTAGCAAACATGAATGTTAAAAAAATAAATACTGAAAATGAACAAAGGAAAGTTGTCTTTACATTTTTAGAATATGCAAAACCGTACGAAAGACTTTTTAAAAACATGTTGTAATTTATAATAGTTACAAAATATCTTTTATTTTTATTTAAGAATTAAAAAAACCTAACTTGATTTTTCCAAGAGAACAATTGCCAAAGCGTTGTGGTACAAAATTAAAATTTGTTTTCATACCAAATGTTTTGGGTGAGTTCAAATCCTTGTTCACAGCTTAAAAATAAAAGTAACTTGTCAGATTACAAGCTGCAAAAAAAATCAAATTTCGAAAACGACAATTGTTTTCATCTTCTGGTACAAATTAATTTGTACCAGAAGATGAAAACAATTGTCGTTTTCGAAACTAGTCGTAAATAAAATAAAACTCGATAAAGTGGATTTTTTCAAGTGTTTAATTTTAACAAAATGACGGTGAAATAAATATGACTGTTATTAACCATCTGATGGTATAAAAAAATCGTGTTTCACACTTATCATTAAATTCAATTGTATAGGTAATATATAACATATATGTTCCTTCGTAGGTACGACATTCAGTCCTGACACACTGAGTTTAACTATAACAAACGATGCAAAGTATCAGATTGGTCCCTAGGGCTTATGTATATTTTACACGATTTTAATTCCCATGTTGCTAATTGACATTTAAACAGACGAGCGAATTAATTGAAGAACAAGCAACTCGGAATGAATAATGGTCTCATTCAAATGTTTCAGTGTTTAAGGTACATATCTAACATACGTTCAAGCATAGCGTCCACACGTAAATCAGCTGTGCCGTGGACATTATGTGACTATTAACGGCTAAATGCTGGAAAAACGACAAGTCTTTTCACTTATACATTTCAACGAAACAAGCGTGTTAAGGCAATTTCAAAATGCGATGTAAATTTATTTCAGAGGATATTCATTGCTTTTACAATATTGTCATAAAAAATAACCTACATTTGAAAAGGAAAACCAGATCAATGGGCTATGATTTATTTATCAATGACAAGATTACCGAAGTTTGTCATGTTTTGATGAAAGAAAGGCATAAATAAATAAAAAATAAGTATTGCCAAAAATATATTTCAATTCTTTGATGTACCAATGCTGCAGTAAAATATATTTGTATTCAAACTTGTGTACGGGTATATTTCTAAAGAATATAAAAAAGACCAATGTAGACGACTCCCGGGCAGACCACCGAAGAGATGGATCGACAGATGGGAATCGACATCGCAGGAGGCTAATATCACTCTTAAAAATAGGCCATAAAACCTACACTATGCCCAGTTTACTTTAGCGGTATTAAAAATAATGGATAAAATTGATTAGACAAGTTTGTTAACAAACATGAGTGTATTTTGTGTACTAAAAGTAGTGTTTTTTAAAGTGGTATTACACAAAGTGAACGATGAATATGGAGAGCGTTAAACATAAGTGAAACATAAGTTAATCTGGATATATTTTGTATATTAAAAGCATTGTGTTATATGTAACATTGTGTATAACATAACTTTGTGTTATGGTAATAAAACACTCTCTTTATCATCCATTGTTTACTTTGTGTAATACCACTTTTTTTTAAAGTAAACAACTGATGGTAAGGAGAGTGTTTCATTAATCTAAAAGCTATAATGGTATATATTCGACGACTCATTAAATATATTGGTAACAAGCTTTTAAGAAGTTATTATTTCTGAATCTGTTCTGATTTGTAGTGTACCAGTAAACTTAAATACCTTCATTAATAATATAAAGTCAAATTTCCTTCTATGAAAATAGAATGGTTACCATTCCTTTGATATATTTTATTCGCATACACATATTTTTTTTAATAATAATCTTCATGACTTCATATACGTAAACCTGCGTTAATTATATATACTTTTGTTTTAAATTACGTGTATTAACGAAGGAAGAACTTAATTAAGTACATAAAATGTTTCAATCAGGACAACCTTAAGACTCAGTGCTTACTTATAGAGAAAGTAATTTTCAGTAGCAAAATGGCTCAATCGCTGAAGATAATGTTATTCGGTTAATGTAGGAAATTGCGTTGCTAAAATGTATCCGTTTCACATATTATTAACAGCGGAAAGTTATAAAAAAGTCATGTAACGATGCTAATTTTAAATTATATTCATTGTGCTCTGAGGTTATTTTTTTTATATATTATATTAATTATATTTTATGCATGTGCATTTTCATGAATAAAGCTAATTATTTATTTTCTGAATGATTTCACTTTTTTCTCATTTATTTTGATTGCTTATTATTATACAAATTTGTTTATGTTGAAAATGATTAGATTAGAACTTTTCTGTCTCTGTACAAATTCATATGTACATGTAAATGTATATATATATATATATATATATATATATATATATATATATATATATATATATATATATATATATATATATATATATATATTTATATATATATATATATATATATATATATATATATATATATATATATATATATATATATATATATATATATATATATATATATATATATATATATATATATATATATATATATATATATATATATATATATATATATATATATATATATATATATATATATATATATATATATATATATATATATATATACATATATATATATATACGTAAAAAAACTCAGTACGATGAAAAGCAATACAAATTCGGCTATTCAAATCAGAATTGTGATTCAATCAAAAAAATACACTTACCGATGTTGAACGATGCCGCAATGTTCTATATCTCTTTCTTTTCATTTCTTGAACACTCACTTAATATTTTATTTCACTTTATTATTTCAAAACACCGTGATATTCATCGTCTCACTGATCATTTGATTTTCCATCATTTTCAAATTATTCTAACACTTTCACAGCTATACGCCCTTTAAGGGCTGACATGAAAACAATGATTTGAATTTGATTTATTGAATTATGGTATCATTTTAATTCAAACCATTATTCTCCATACATCTGAAACAAATAAAGAATATAATTATAAACTACACACACACAAACAAATAATAATTAACATGACCCATTAAATTTATTATAACTGACTAACCAACTCCAATTATACGAGTTATTTTTCAAATTACATATTTTTTAACATCTCATTAAAGATGAAGAAGAATATGGAAGTCTGGGCATTTACGGGGCTGACGACCCCATATATAAAGAACTTCCAAGTATTTGAGTAGTGAGGTTGTCAATAATGGGTAGAATTGGTGAATGTTCACTTAAAGCAGCCTACGACGGTCATCAGCCCCTGAAATGCCCAGACTTCCATATTATTCTTCGTCTTTGATGAGATGTTGAAAATAATATAAAATATAATATAACTCCTATAATTGGAGATAATCCAGATTTGTGAACAAGTATTTGGACACACTCAATTTTTTTTTTGTTGTACTCAAAAGGTTAAAAAATATCCAAATAATGATTGCGTAAATAATGAAACCCCATTGATTGTATGTGCTTTTGTTGTCAACTGACACAATTGCTCATAAATGGCTTCCTTATACGTTTCATTTTATGTAATTTGCAATGTAATTCATGTATTATTTATAATATTACGTAAGTGAGTAACACGTCAGCACTAACATGTCATGTTTACAAATTTCTACAATATACCTACTAGAATGAAAACAAAAGAACAATGATATGGTTATTTAAACTAATAAAAAATAGCTACAACAAAAAAAAATGTTTATAAAAATAAAGTTAACTTGCAAACGAAAATTGTTATAAACCAATTTTAAATCATTAAAGAATATTGAATAACGAGGTGCATTGTTCTATCTTAATTTAAGTCATAAATTAATACATTGGAAAAATAAACGCTATTGTCCGCCTCCGTAGTGTAATGGTCAGCACGCTCGGCTACTGTTATGGAGGTCCCGGGTTCGATTCCCAAGGGGGGTAAAATAAATATAAGTGATTTTTTCACTGTAATATTTATTCAATATTACCATGGACTGGTACCTGAAGCGGAGGGCTGATCACCCTTCCTTCATGTGTAAACGATCAAGATAACACTGCGTTTATATGACACAGTGCCCTATGCACCATTGGGGTGCGGATAAGGGTTTTTATTATTTTATTTTATTATTTCAATCTAAAACAGTTGTATACGACTATTTTTGGTATACACAACTCGAAAATTTCGGAACTCATAGAAACATTGATCAATCTCATAACACAGTACATGTGAGTTCATAAAAGTCATCTGTGTTGGATTGTGAAAAGCTTTTATTCAACAGATACCCTTTTATTTGTATGCAAGATTCGAAGCTAGCGTTGTGCAAAATTCCTTGAATTTAACATTCACAACTGTTCTTCGTCTCCGTTAAGATACTAATACAAATCATGACAAAAGTTATTAGTAGTTTTTTTTGACGGACTGTGGTATTTTTTTTATACACGACACATTGTATTAGCGAGAAAACGCTGAAATATCATCTGAATTTTTATGGTCCCCATTATTTACCCCTTCAACTAAACTAGTATTCCCTTTCAGATAAAACAAGCATTAGAATTAGATTTCATGTTATTCATGAATAATATTTCATGTTATTATAACTTCTCAAAACATTTTGTGCACATATCACTCACTCCTTTCAAGAACGTCATGTATCAAAAATCGTCAATTTTCAGTTTTGCATGATATCGAAATGTCCAGAAAATGTACTATATCCCAGCAAAAGCCACATATTTTTAACTTAATATTTACCTGCTACAGGGCAGAAAGTGTTGTTTTTGCATTTTGAAGAAAAGGTATTGTTTTATTATTTTTTTAAATAAACTAAATAATTTTTCAAATGGAGAAAAAACATTCGAGTTACAACGAAAAAGATCTGTTGCACAGTAAAAAGTTCAATTAGTGGCTTGAAATTTATTTTTAAAACATTTTATTTTATTTTTAAACTTTAAAAACGATCTCCTGAAAAATCAAGTTTTTTTATATGTATGACGTTGTTGAAAGGAGTGAGCGATATGTTATGATTTGCAAGGAAACGTTGCATCATATGGGAAATAAATATTGATTTATCGATTTAACTGGTACAAATTTATTTCAATACAAATCGTATATCATTGTAGCTATATAAATCAAAACAAGATCCCTTGTTAAACTCCCGATTTCAAACGATTTATACAAGATAAGAACGAGACCATTCCGTTTTCACTAATCGCACGGATTTATTTTAAAACCATTTTAGTAATTTATTTTGTAAGATAAAATCATTGTTAACTTAGTGGTTTGGTAATATAACGCTATCCTTATCGTTCGCTTTGTGTAATAAAACTTTAATAAACACTTATTCGTGACTACCGGTTTCGGAAGAATTATTCCATTGTCAGGTCATTAAAATAAAATTATTTTACTTTTTATTTATACACTTTTTTTAACCGGTTTCGATGAGAACCTTGTCATCCTCAGAGTTAATGTACTAAAACATTGAAATACTTATAAAATTATTACGGTCTGATATTTGTACAAAAAAAAATTGTAGAAAAATAAAATTTAGAAAGAAGACAAATGAATCACAATGGAAATATTTTTAAAGGGGGACTTTATGTTAAATTTAGCTGGTTATTTACCATGGGTAAGTCTTTATAAATTATTATTCTGAAACCGTTAGTCACGAATTAGTGTTTATTAAAGTAGTATTACACAAAGTGAACGATGAATGATAAGGAGAGTGTCATTTTAGTAATCAGCTCGCCAATATAATCCACGATTGCCTGAAAATATTTTAATAAATTTAGTAGATATATATATTTATTGCCATTTAAAATTCCGCCTCCGTATTTCTGTGCTTAGCACACGATTGCGACATGAATGGAAACCCAGGTGCGATTCTCAGCGTGAAAATAAGTGGTTATTATTATATTTTAAATCAAAATATTTGTTTGACTGGCATCCGAGCCATTTATACTGATTGATCGTTATGTATTAAAGTGTTCAAGAATCAAGGTAACAGTGCATTAATTCAATGCAATATCCTGTGCACAAAAGTATATTTGTGATTAAAGCATATTATATTCCAATGGAATTATAAACACGAGATCTTGTAGGTAGATTAAGCTTTATTTTTTTTTATTTCTTTTTAAATGACAATACATTTTAATGTGTACTTAAATATTGATTATAATTAAAATGAAACATCGTTTTAAAATCGCTGTAAATATTTTATTATAACTCAATTATAATGTCTACCGGTTTCGAAGCTAACCGCTTCTTTATCTAGACTTAGTGTTGAGCAGTCTTGAAAAAGAAGCGGTTTGCTTCGAAACCTGTAGACATTATAATTAAGTTGTAATAAAATATTTATAGTGATTTTAAAATAAAGTTACATTTTTATCATAAAATGCAAAATCATAAAGTTAGTGCTTGAAATATAAATTATATAAATATTAATTATTTAAACTTTATGTAATACTTATATTGATGTTACAAGCATCACTTTAAAATAACATAACCAATATTTAAATGACGTTATAAAACTCTTTAGAGTTAAGAGTAATTTGGCAAAAATAAAAGTTTGTTTGTTTGTTGTTGAAAGTAAGACACATTGTTTAATGTTATAGAAACAGTATAATATTTCGAGAAATAAAAATACTTTGTGTTCTGATCCACTCACATTTTTATTAACCAACTAGTTTCGGCAACAGGTTGTTGCCGAAACTAGTTGGTTTATAAAAATGTGAGTGGATCAGAACACAAAGTATTTTTATTTCTCTAAATAATATATCAATATGATCCACAGAGTTAATGCTTTCAATATTTAAAACATTATAGAAACAGATTTATATTTTGGCTGATATAAAACCATAATTTTTCCTAATGGTTTCCATTGCGTTAGTACCTATCTTTGCTTCTCTGGCAATCTCGCGAAGAAGTTTTCCGGGCTAACTATTATACAAGTTTATTCAAACAACTAAAAATAGGTTGCAAACGTTAAAATCCAACATTTTCAGTGAGAGGAAAAAAATATCAAAAGTTTATTTTTAGGTGATCAAGAACTTTCGGGACCTCCGCCTCCACTCGTTTGTTGAACAACAAACGAAACGAAAGGAAAACAGCTGAAGACGAAAATTTACGTCAAAAAAACGAGCTATAAACTAATTTTCACATCACACTGTACACAAGGTTACTTACAGTATATTTCGTGAATTGAAAGAAGCTATAATCGAAAAAAGTATATTATTGACTGAAAACAGACCGAAACATTTTATTATAATTAATGATTATTAACCATTACTTATGATTATTATTAACGAAATTATACAATATGATTAGAAGTTTCAAGAATTTGAGTAGTGTGGTTGTCATGGGTAGAATTGATGAATGTTACACGTGTGTTAAGTGATAACCTAAACCAGCCTATGATAAGTCTCTTAAATGCCCAGACTTCTATGGTCTTCTTCAACTATGCTGAGATGTCTTTTTTTTTAATAATCTAAACAGATTAGCAAACTTGTAAACAGGCCTGAATGTGAATTTACCCAACAATCGACGATTGTATCTCTGAATATTCGTAAGTTAAAGGGTCTCATGTAAAGAACGTACTGCATTTGACCTACAAATCGTTTCGCAACTAGTTTAATTAATTTCCTAGTAAAGTAAAGCAAGAACGACTCTTAATTGATACTAAACTGGCATTGTTTCTATTCTATTTCTAATACGAGAGAAATTAGAATCAATTAGGTACTGTTGAATGATGACACTGTTAGTAAATCAAGTTAATTATAGTCGAGTCTATGGAAGGTCAGACGATCTGCATATTTCTCAAGACAAAGTGATATCGTTTACAACGCCATTGTGTCTCGGAGCCTCTTTGGACAAGATCGGATACGCTACCGAGATAATGTTATGATAGTGCAGCCATTGTAACCGGACATCCGGTCTAGTTTAAGGTATTGCATTATTTTTACACATTATGAGAAATTTAAACACGTCTTAACACGGGATTCACCCGTTTAGTTTGTTTAACAAGGCATAATATGTAATAGAAACTCGTTTGTATGTTTATTCTACGTACACAATGGAGGCCTAGGACAAATCGTCACCAACAATATTATTTTACTATATTTTAGGTGATCCCTTATCATAAACTTATTAAGATGGGAGTCTGGGTATTTACTCGTACAAGGCTTACTATTTTGAAACGATTATGAAAGTTATTTTGAAAAATATGTTGCGATAGAAGTGTGTTGTTTATTACTAAAAAACTAAAAGATACTTATTATCACGCCACTTTTCCTCAGGGGTAGGCAGAGACAATATGACGCCACACCAATCTGTCATTGCGTACGATCTTCGCCTATTCTACATTCATACATCTTCTCATACATACCCGCCGATTATTCCGACTCCTGGCATGAACAGGAGTTCAAGTATATCAAGTATTTGAAATATTTGATCATGCCAAGTTTTCCTCGGTCTTCCTCTGCTTCTATTATCAAACCACATTCGCCTCATAAATTTGTTTAACTATCCTTTCTTCACCCGTTCGATTGAGTCATGTTATTGACAGCAGCATATGTAAACTTTTGTCCGATTTGAAAATTTTGGAAAAAGGTAAGGATGGAAACAATACATAACCCACTCATTTGATAATCAAGAACCTTTGAGACTTTGAGAAGTCAATTGAGCATAAATTTTCAAATGCACCTCGTATTTACTCAAGCCGAGTCTGTAAAATCACGTAGATACATTGAAGATAATGTATTATCATTGCATTGCCAACCTTGGATTCAAATAATGCATTTTATTAACGAAATCAAAGAACATAAGTGATGTGACGAAACAGTGTCTGAAACAAAAATAAAGAAACGGGCGCCATGGTTAATTTGGGCAGACTTCGAAACTAGCGTCTCGGATTCGATTCGCGCGGGTTTTTAATAAAACTGAGACAAAAAGTAGTGGCATTAATATCATTGTAATAAATTAACATATTACAGTTTATTTGGTATTAACTTTAAAATATGTATTTTTTAAAGCAGTAAAACTATTCATTATTGAGTATTATTTTTATTATTTAAATTATTTAGTCAAATATATTATAGTCTGGGTATTAATAGAGCTTAAGATTTGTCATGCGCTGGTTTAGTGATCACTTTACACACGTGCAATATTCACCATTATACCAATGGATGACCACCATATTACCCAAACCATATTATATTTGGAACTCCTAGATATATTGATCAATCTCATGAGTTCAAAACAGCCATCTATGTTGGATTGAGAAAGCTTATTTAGCATAGACCCTTTTATTTGTATGAGAGATCCGAACCTCGGATTATTTTTACATACTGGGAAACGCCTGAGAACATGATTTTATGCAGCTTATAATCAGACCAGTTATTTTTATTCACATTCTTTTAGTCTTTTCTTTACTCATTTATGTATGTACTTTTTAAAGTTTGTTTTTGTTTTCTAATGAAGATGAAAATATAAATGGAAGCTCAAACATTTGTGTGAAATAACTTGAAATACTAAAAAAATATGTATTTTAACCACTTTCAAATAAGGGATTCGAACCCAAGATATCCAGCAATGTAAGCAAGTGAGCTAACTAATACAGTATCTAACAGATTAATTGAAATATAACTTTTGCGTATTTTCAACACCCTCTAAAAAAATGTGTTTTGGGGGTGTAATGGAATATTTCAGCAGGATTTAACCCCCTGCAACAAATCCAAAAAAAATATGAATATTTCACACAAAAACAATGAACTATGTCTGAGTGGTCAAGAATTTTGCACCACATTGCACGAATTAAAAATCTATCGACAGTTTGTAAGAATCGGCTCTCCAAAATTGATTGCACTGCGGTGGAAAAGCTCATTTTGTCCATAATTCAGGTATGGTTTCGAAACAAAAAATGGCATCCACGTGCCAAAACCTTATATAATAGATGCCAAGAAACGTAAAATCTTTGATTGAGCTCAAATGAGATCATATTGAATATAAATCAATGATATAACTAATAAACAAAATATTTTACAAACCTTTTTACGAAAATACAAAAAAAAAATTGTTTCAATTAATCTGTTCGATACTTATTGTATACTGTGGAGGCAAACAGATATTTTTGTAAAATATTTACTTTATTGAATACAATACATCCATCTCGCTGTATTTCACTATAATTAGTAGGCTGGGACATTGTGCTCTACTATTCTTTTAATAAAGTATTTAGTAATATGTATATTACAGTGTGAGAGAAATACGGACAAGTTTTCAGATATAAGAATTCAGAATTACAAAGGAATGTAATGACTGAAATGGCGTTGAGCGCTTCACTTATGTAAGAAGAATATTTAACCTCATTGAAAACATGGTTTTTACAAAAAACTGAATATAAAATGTTCTTCATCTTATTTAATGACTTCACGCCACATAGGAGTATCAACAAAAAATAATATATATTTAAATGATAAAACATTACGGACGGTTTTTATTAGATTTATAAATTATCTAGTAGAAAAGTTTTGCGTTGCATTTTGTTTTATGGTATGTGGGTAAATGTTAATTTTATATACAAAATTTATACTATGTGTATATGAGTTTTCATAAACCCTTTTATTATTTATCCTAGAAATATACAAAAATATATTTTAAATGTGCTTTCACTTATGGTTTTTGAAATATGGGTCAAAAGTATATAGCATGTGTTAATTTTAACTAAAATACAGGCGGTGAGTTTAAAAAAAAAAAAATATATATATATATATATATATATATATATATATATATATATATATATATATATATATATATATATATATATATATATATATATATATATATATATATATATATATATATATATATATATATATATAAATATATATATATATATATATATATATATATATATATATATATATATATATATATATATATATATATATATTTATATATATAATAGATTTTCCGTTACTAAATAAAATTTCATTTTCAATTCAATTTATTTAATTTTATTCAACAAAAAATATTTATATACACAAAACAAACAATATTCAAGGCATATATATTAAAAGAAAGCAAGAAAACTTAAAGATGTAGAAGAATCCCGCTTCGGAAAACTCCTTCGGACACATGGAACAGATCCAATGTGATAATGTTCAAAATATTAATAGGTTTTGTGAATACGGATAATAAAGTCCTTTAAATTACGCATTGAAAAGCGTGACCGTTTCGAAATTTCAAACTATATATCTGCAAATCTGTGTGTCAAAATAGAGCTATATAAAATGCACCGATTATGACGTTTTTACTAAAGAACTTTTTTGTTCAATATATTTCTGTAATTACAGTATCATAATCATTTATTCAGTCTGGTTTTAGTCCCGTGATTAGAGTCGTTTGCTTTGAGTTTTTAAAATGTATGAGTCAATCCTACTATAATATGTCGTCACACCGGCATACTTGGTTTCAAGGATAAGCCATTTAGGCTTATTTGAAAATAGTTTAGAAGTGAAATATTTGATATAATTTTTTGACATCTCATCAAAGATGAAGAAGAATATGGAAGTCTGGGCATTTACGGGGCTGACGACCATCATAGGCTGGTTTAAGTGATCACTTTACACACGTGTAACAGTCACCAATTCTACCCATTATTGACAACCACACTACTCAAATTCTTGGAAGTTCTATATATATGAACCAATTTAGAAACCTTGTTCTTGAATCACTAGAACTTCACTAGAGACATCTATTGGTGAGATGTAAAGAAGCTTTTTATCAAGCAGAAACTCTTATACTAGTATTTGAGATCCGAATCCTGGATTATAATCACACACATGAGAAACGCCAGAAAATACCATTTTCATTTTTATTATTAAGCTTATAATTTTACCAGATAATTTATTTACAACATTTTGAGTATTTGGACACACTCAAAATGAAATATTTGATTTTTAATTTCATTAATTGATTTGGCAGTCACTTTGTGGTAAAACCTATCCATTTTTAATAATTGTTTTACTTAGTAAATACCACTTTTCTTTAAAATCTATTGTGAAACGTGTTTCGATGGATTCCGTATCATTTTCAAACACTGTTGAGGAATGCATCGAAATAACTGTTACTTTAGATTTTCAGATATAGTGGTATTCACTTAGAAAAACTTAAGTTAAAAATGGACAAATTTTGGCACAGTGACTGGCGAATCAATTAATGAAACATTGAAATTTATCGTAGTGGCACCAAAAATATCTAATCGTCTTTTTCTAACCTTTATCCGCACCCAATGGTGTATAGAGCGCTGTATCGTATTGACGCACTCCATACTCTTGATCTTTACTAGCAAGAAGACAATGTGATGCTTTCCTGCTTTCTTATACCAGTCCAGAGTAATATTTAACTAAAAGAATGATAAATTACTTAAATTATTTTAAATGAATTACCCGCAAAGCCTCTACATTTAGAGGCTTGTCTGCAGGTAAGATAATAAGGATAGGGAAGGTATATATTAAAAATACATCACCAACCCCCTTACCGATTGATCATAAATCTTTCTTGAATTTATTTTGCACTTGGCGGGAATCGAACAAGCAACGCCAGTTTCGCAGTCGAGTGTTTATCCAACTAAGCCATAGAGCCTATCCCGTGACGTTTATTTTGACACCCCCTAATCCTTGGGAATTGAACCCGAGGCCTTTAGTACGGTAGCTAAACGCACTAACCACGAATTCTAGGAGCCAGACGTGAGGTAATTAAAAAATAAAATCTGAAGAAACAATAGTAAATTTGCATGCCGGTTTCATAGGGTTAATAATAAATTACGCAAGAAATTCTTCGGATGGTCCCAAGAAGCAGTAGAAGTGGATACAGAATATACACGTATTTGCCAACCTGAGGCCAACAATGGTGTCATTGTTAAATGGAAACATAAGAGCGAACATTTTTTGTAACTTTTGTCTAATCAATGGATTATTGTTCTCCGATAGTTTCCCAATCGGACTAAAGAGTCGAGAGATTATACGGATTATTGAGCGCCGATTAAAAACTCAAAATCTCCGGTCGATATTTCATAAACCACGCTGGCGGGATTACGGCAAGGTCCGATGTACTATGTTAGAGATGTGCCAGGGCCGTACAGTAATTTATTTTTTAATTTTATTATTAACACAATTTCCAAAATAAAAACACTTACGTTTTGATAGAAATAGTGACTTATCTGTGAAATCTATTGTGACGCGTGTTTCTTGTAAAGGAGAACATAAGATAAGAGAAGGGTTGTGTGTTTTTTTACTCTGATTATTTCTAGTAATAAGCTATGACATGAAAATGCACTGCAGTTAATTTTAATGATATCGAAATCTAGCACATATTGATGCTTCAAAACGCGCTTATCACTGCACTATGGAGGTAAACAGAGTGAAGATAAATTAAGAACCTACCTATGCAATATTTTTTATTTTAAAGAATATACAAAAAACTTTTTTTTTTTAAATTCTTTAAATGAATAAAATAATACAAAGTCAAACAAAAAACTACAAATATGAATCATATGTTTAAACCTTTATCCACACCATGAAATACCACAACTTACAACAAAATTATAATTGACCCACTGTGAATCAAACCCAGTACATCTAGACGCGCTTATCATTACGCTACGGAGGCGGACAAAATAAATTGTATAATAAATTCGATACAAAATAAGAAAATTCTCTAACCCACTCCGGTCCTGTGTACGGTTACGGGATATATTGTAATATTGATTTCACAGGACAAATATGATTGATGCCCGGACATTCTACGAAATAATTCGAATAATCTCGGACATTGACGAATGAATAGCCGGGTATTTAAACCTCATTTAACAAATAACAACCGTTCGACATTTCTCAAATCGGCCGATAAGCGCATTCAAATGTGTACAGATTTCCGAATTGATTTGATCGTTTCAGCGTATCCAATGAGCGATTAGCTCGCTCTCGTAATAATAAAAAAGTGAATCTGAAATCGATGCGTATTAAATTGTGAATCGAATAATAACGGGGCTATTTGTAAAGCGATTAAAAAATTACAGGTAACGGTGGCTATTAGAGAACTTTAGTTGGCAGCTGCTTAAAAAATAACGGGGTTATGGATACCTACTTTTATCAAATTTTAAAAATATAAACTCAACCTTAAGTAATTTTTTGACATCTCATCAAAGATGAAGAGGAACATGGAAGTCTGGGCATTTACGGGGCTGACGACCGTCATGGCTAGTTTAAGTGTTCACTTTACACACGTGAAACATTCACCAATTCTACTTATTACTGACTACCACAAAATTCAAATTCTTGGAAGTTCCATATATATGAACCAACATTATTCTTGAATCACTAGAACTTCACTTGAGACATCTATTGGTGAGATGAAAAGAAGCTTTTTTTAAAGCAGAAACTCTTTTATTAGTATGTGAGGTCCGAATCCTGGATTATAATCACACACATGAGAAACGCCAGAAAATATCATTTTCATTTTTATTATTTAAGCCTATAATTTGACCAGATAAATTATTTACAACATTTTGAGTGTGTCCAAATACTTCACAAAACTTGTTTTACTTGTTGTTTTGTGAACAAGTATTTAGACACACTGTAACCTCAAGTTTTTCAAAATTAATATTATTTATTATATCGGACAGTGAAATACTCACCCTATGGATGAGATGTAAATTTAAAGCACATCTTATCTGTAGGGTGAATAATACAGTATCTCACATAATATTGTAATTTAACCGGTCACAATACAATCTTAAAATTAGTTACGGTGTTCTCTGCAATAAAGGAAGTAAGCTCTTTTGCTTGGAGAGGGACTTGCACTTATTATTTATTGTTTATGTATGTGAGTGATTTAATTTTTATAATTTTTTTTTATTGATTTTAATTGTTTTTTTATTGAGTGTTTTTTACTAACATGGATATACGGTATTCGATTTGTTTTTTAGCAATTTCATGTCATATTTTTTTTATCGCTATAGAAAGGTTATTGAAGTATTTAATTCTCAAACATTCAAAGTTCTGTTGGAATTGTTTGCTATTTTATTTTGGAATTATAAAGCCATTTTAGGCGTGCGGTGGTTTAAATTTGTGAGGAATGAAGAGACAAGGCGTAAGACGCAGCAAATCTTGGTCACAACTGTCGTCAAGAAAAGGCGATTCAGTTGGCTTGGCCATGTACTCCGTATGCCTCCTGAGAGCCTTAGCTCTCAGGAGGCATGCGGAGTACATCAAGCTTGCCTCTTTTACAAGGCATCAGGTTCGCGCCGCCCAGGACGGCCACTGTTGACAATTCGTAGACAGTTCTCGTCAGAACTTCGGGACGCGGATCTGACATGGTAGGATGCAAGGGAGCTGGCAGCCGACAGAAAAGCCTGGAGACAGTTTGTGGACTCTATATGCTCCACCTAGGGAGCGGATATGTTTTTCATAATAATAAAGCCATTTTGGTAAAAACTAATATTAGTAATATGGTATAGAAATGCAACGTTCTGTCAACATTTCAAAACAATCCGTGATTTACTTCAAAAAAATTGATTTTGAGCTAACGTATACTTAATTACATTTTAATTTGTTTGTATTAATAGATATGTAGATGTATTATTTTATTCGATTTAATACACGTCGATTAGTGCAATAACGTAAGACGAAGAACGCGGTAATATTTCGGCGTGCAGTCGCCTTACGATTATTGATGAGCGTTAATAACATCGAAGAAAGTTGGCGCCATTAATTCATTCCAACATTGTCCAGCAACGCAAGTTTGTGGAGCCTTGCCGAAAGCATATATTATATTAGGTAATTAAATATTTTATCGCGTTCATATGAAAAAAAATGCGAATTTCTGCACATGTTTTTTTACATTCTTAACAGAGAACAGTTTAATTTGAATACAGTACCAAATGCGCTATTTGGTGAGAAAAAAATTAATAAGAGAGAATATTTTTTTGAAAATTAACTTGTAATTAAGTTTTGATAAAGTAAATTAATAATATGCTGTTTTACTTCACCATTATTTTCTGTTTCCTTTTACAAAAAATGTTGTTCCTTAATCCCCGTTCCTATTTAATTATTTATTGAACGGCTGAAGCCTTTAGGATAATACATATAATACATTTATACAGTATCTAATAGAAAAATAAAAAAAAACACACTAATGAATACACTAATAGAGAAACAAAAAGTCTTGTAACAAATAGTCTTATAACATAAAATCATAATTAAAATAATAAAATAACAAGTAGTAAGCACTAGTAAATACACGTCTCCTTCAAACACTATCGGCGAGCAGTAAGAGAGAGTGAAACACAAAGTTTAAATTTATCCATTATAACATGGAGAAGAAATGCTGAGAAAGTACAGATTTCAAGGAGGATAACAATATATTAAATAAATCTATACTTTCAAAAGCATTGGCTAACATGTGAAGCCGCGGAATCGGAGAGAACATGGCATAGTTTGCATTATGTACATATACTGCGAATACAGATTTTAGCCTAGTACCTCTTTGGCGCACGCTAAGCTTTATTTGATTAAGGAGATTAGGGCTGTCCAAAAAATTGTTAAGAATTTTATATAACAGAACCAGATCAGTAATTACCCTTCTATCACTAAGATTTATCAATTTAAGCCGCTTCATTACGCAATTATAATCTAACTCAACAATGGGTATATCTAGTTTATATATATATATATATATATATATATATATATATATATATATATATATATATATATATATATATATATATATATATATATATATATATATATATATATATATTTATATATGTATATATATATATATATATATATATATATATATATATATATATATATATATATATATATATATATATATATATATATATATATATATATATATATATATATATATATATATATATATATATATATATATAAATATATATACTTATATATATATATATATATATATATATATATATATATATATATATATATATATATATATATATATATATATATATATATATATGTTTTATTTTTCACCTGTAGATAAAAAAAAGCATCTGTTAGTTTTCGAAACTAGACGTCGAAAATAAAATAAAAATCATTAATCAAAAAATAAAACACGTGTATGAGACCACTTTTTTGAGTATATCAATGTTTATGCGACTAGGTTTGAGATCTACAGATGTTCTTATCTTCAGGTGGAAATGCAAACAATCACCTGTTGATGAGAACATTGTAGTTCTCGAAACTAGTTTTATTTAACACTCTCCTTATCATTCATCGTTCACTTCGGAATGCCACTTAAAAACACTACTTCATGACTACCGAATTCGGAATAATCATTGCATCATCATATTCTCAATATTATTAATATTTAAAACATTTAATTTGTGGTTAGACATTTTTACTTTTATATATTTTTTTTTACAAAAATATAAAAGTAAATATTTAAAACGAATTAAAAAATAAATTAAGATATTTTAATTTTGTTGATATATTTATATCTTAATATATTCAAAAAATTTTAATTTGCAAAGATTATTTCCCAGATAATTTAATATTTACGGCGATCGTTATTTTTAGTGCGAATTTCAGATAAAACATCTTATTTTTCCTACACCAAATATATTTTGTAAATGCATACATTATAGTATTTCTTCACAAATGACCTCTCGATATCTAAAAAATTAACGATATATTGTAAAAAACCCAATATATATATATATATATATATATATATATATATATATATATATATATATATATATATATATATATATATATATATATATATATATATATATATATATATCTATATATCTATATATATATATATATATATATATATATATATATATATATATATATATATATATATATATATATATATATATATATATATATATTTATATATTTATATATATAGTTATATATATATATATATATATATCTATATATATATATATATATATATATATATATATATATATATATATATATATATATATATATATATATATATATATATATATATATATATATATATATATATATATATATATATATATATATATATATATATATATATATATATATATATATTTATATATTTATATATATAGTTGCAATACAGTACCTTATGCATCATTGGGTGTTGATTAGGGTAATTAGAAGAAAACATGTTTTAAGTTGTGTAATTATCTTACTTTAAAATTAAGAATTTTAATTTTATACATAAAAAAATGTAGATACGGGTAAATTCATTAATTGATCTGTTCAAAAATACACAAAGTAAGATCATTTTCAACAAAGAGTATTTATTTATTCATACATGAATAAAGAATGCAAGTTTAATATGTACTAAAGTTGTGCTGGTATTGCTTATTATACTGATGTCACGCAGTTCAAATGAATACCATATATTACATATTTTATACACAACTATAAATATGAATATTATGACAATGTTATTACCATAATTTTATAGTAATTTACGATTGTAATCTCAAATACCAGTACTGGGCTCAGATTTAATGAAGTGGATCTCTTAAGAATAAAAGCATGTAAAAATACATTATTCGATAAAATAATGTATTTTAATTCTCTAAAATATGATGATATTTCTCATGTAACAAAGTTAAGTCAAAATCTTACTAAACCTTTACCCTGATTTGAGGGCCTTATACATAGAAGAGTAACACCATTGAATTGTGTTCCCTCAGACTAATGTATGGAAAATCGTTGTATGACTGAATTAAAAATTAAAATATTAAAAAGGAATGCAAGGATGAACTAAGTATAGTTGTAACGAATAAGAAAAATTACTTAAGGTGTTATAGAGATATCGAGAGTGTGGCTAATAAAATGTATTTGGCTTGCGTGAACGGGAGAACAGAATGAGTACGGCTAAAAATACTTGACAAGACCAGATAAATCAGGAAACCTAAAATCCAAAATAATGCCAAATGTCTACATATCGGATGGCATTTACGACTAGATGTATGGATGTGAAGACAGACGAGTGTGGCGTTCCATCTTGTCGGATAAACATATATTGTACAATAAGGTTGTGGAAGATTAACGGTAAGAGTTTGATAGTTCTTTGACTTTAATTAAGTTACTAAGTAGCTCTAAGTGAGTGACTTTTAAGGAAAATCCTTTGGGATTTTTTAAGGGCAATATTAAGATAGTAAGATATCAAATAGTCAATGATCACGTTATATATATATATATATATATATATATATATATATATATATATATATATATATATATATATATATATATATATAAATATATATATATATATATATATATATATATATATATATATATATATATATATATATATATACATATATATATATATATATATATATATATATATATATATATATATATATATATATATATATATATATATATATATATATATATATATATATATATATATATATATATATATATATATATATATATATATATATATATATATATATATATATATATATATATATATATATATATATTTATATATATATGTATATATATATATATATATATATATATATATATATATATATATATATATATATATATATATATATATATATATATATATATATATATATATATATATATATATATTTATAGTATTTGTATATGTATATATATTGCCAATGCATATTATTAATTTGTCATTATGGTAAACTTTCATGCAGCGTAGTCTGTGGAAAAGGACACTTTAGAAGGACACCAGCAAACCAAAGGTGAATTGATAAATAGCGGAATGGTGCAACACCTGACTTGCCGATACGGGGTCAACTCATCTCATTTACTCTTGCCTATTTTATTGGAAGTCAGGGATATTGACTGTTTTATCGATCAAGATAATATTGAAGAATAAAATAACAACCAATATAATATATAGTTGCAATGATTAAGGAAACACTTTTTTTTTATACCACTTGAGTTTATTGATGAATACTGGTTTCGCTTAAAATAAAAAAAAAACTGTTCTATAAATAAGGAGAGGGGTAAGTAAGTATAGCTTCCGAAACTAGTAGTCATTAATAAACTCAAGTGGGATAAAAACAAGTGTTTCTTTTATTATTGTAACGTGTCTTACTATAAAGTAAATGCCGAAACAATAAATAAATTAACCGTATAGTTTATTCCACATAAATTTTATTTCACCAGAAACTGGGTTTCGTCGTAACCGACATCATCAGACTGGTGTTGTATCATTTTGATGTCAGTTACGACGAAACCCGGTTGCTGGTTAAATAAAATTTATGTTAAAAAACTATGTAGTTTTAATTTTATTCTATAAAATGCAGCTTGACCAGCAGATGTCAGTACTAAACTTATATCTAGTAAAGATATTGTCGAATATTTTTAAAGAATATAGAATTTACAGACGTTACGACTTGGAATTGGTTGATTTAGGTGATCACTTTACATACGGTTTAATATTCACCATTCTACCCATTGCGAACATACATATAGCCTTAATTCTTGAATGTTGTTTATTAACAGAATCTTAAAAATCATTTTGGTAAATAAGTTGTATCTGTCATCTGAAGAGAACTTTGAGAAGTATATGGCTTTCTCCTTCTTAACAGTTGTATTTGTCATCTGAAGAGAACTGTGAGAACTATATGACATTCTCCTTCTTAACAGTAATGAGAATCTTTAGAATTTATTTTCCCCCATCAGAATACGCGTGATATATTAATATTCATTTTAAATCCTATTTTATTCTGAAAGTATCCAAAAAGATATAGACGAATAACAAAAAGTTAACTAAAAAAACATCCTTAAGTTGCATGTAAACATGCTGTTCACTTTCATTCATTTATTCAAACTCTAATCCGCAACCCAATGGTGCATAGGGCACTCCGCTTCAGGTACCAGTCAGGGTAATATTGAATAAATATTACAGTGAAAAAATCACTTAAATTTATTCGAACCCCTCTGGGAATCGAACCTGGGACCTCCAGAAGGGCAGCCGAGCGTGCTGACCATTACACTATGGAAGCGGACTAACTTCACTTTGTAAGGTATTAATTGCAATGGATATGAACTGAATGTAACAAAATTGAAAATTATATGTGTAAATAATGAAAAATATATTTTAGGTTCAATTGTTTTCATTCGCTTTATTTAACGATCGAGTAACGGTTATATAAGTTTTTGACGACCCTTAAAAAAATTAACCATAGTTATAAAATCGCTATTATAATAATAAGTCATTTAAACGTTTTAGTATATCATGATGTAAACAGCAATAAACATATAATTTATTCTGAAGTGTCTATTACTTTTTATGGCCTACCTGTATTATTATTTAATATTTCCATAAACCCAGTAGCCACCTGTGCATTCCAGATAGATTTTTGCAGTTATTAAAATCAATTTGCAAGTGGAGGGCACATATTCATCTCAAAATATTCTTAAAATTGTACATACATACTCATATAATTCTACTTTAACTTTTTATTCTGATCTGGGTCTCTTAGGAGTGATCCAACTAATCATTAATCAACCAATCTCTCAGATATACTTAACTTAAATGTTACTTTTGAATCAAAACTTATAAAAAAATCATTAAAAAAAATATGATTTAAAAAATACACAAATTCAAAATCTTTGAGCTCGACCATATTTTCCTTTTATTCGAATTAGTCACAGAAGAGTTTCCAGTCATAAGTGTTAAATATATTACTTTTGTATGGGACTTTTACGTCTTTCGTTTAAAATGTATTTTGTATCATTCAAGTCATATAAAAAATTAAATGTATTTCTGCATTCTTAGTGCAGTGGTAAGAGTGGTTGTATACTATCCTACAGGTGCCGGGTTCGATTCCCAGGAGGGTAAAAAAGAAATATACATGATTTATTCACTGCTATATTTATTTAATACACTCTGGACTAGCACCTGAAGTGCACAATTTTTCACCTAGTTTTCACATAATAAATGATCAAGATAATACTGCATACATGTGATGCAGTGCCCTTTGCACCATTTAGTGTGGATTAAGGTTAGAACAAGAAAATATATGTTGAGTAGTGTAATTTTGTTACTATTACTGTTAATACCACATTTCTTAAAATCTATTGTGACTCGTGTTCTATGCATTCACCAGTTTAAAAATAATGCGGAAAACATGTAAGCACGCATTTTAGACGTAACAATAGATTTAAGAAATAGTGGTATTTTCTGCGTAACACTTAATTTCTTTTTTATAATTGCACACGAGTACAAATTTAAACATGTTATACACCCCTATCCTTACGATTGTAAAATTGTTTAAGAAATTTAATAAAAAAATAAAACAATTCGTAATATATAAATTTACACGTTAATATTTATAAGATAATGGTTTTAAGCAAATTGATAACGCACGTCCATGTGCAAAATTTATTGTTCAGCAAGTACTTGTATGTCGATAGCATATGTGGCATATACACAGACTGCACAATGTTACCTATCTAGGTACCTGTATAAGATTGTAAAAATGTCAAGATTTCTGTGGGTGTATTTTAAGGCATTTATTAATGGATTTTTATATTAAACATGTATCCAGAGTTTTATAAGATTCTTTTATAAGTTCATAATATATTATGCACGTATATCATATATGGATTGCTAAATTCATTTTCAGATTCTTAATCATGTTAAGATTTTTTTGACATCTCGACAAAGATGATGAAGAAAATGGAACTCTTAATATTTACAGTACTATGACCTATCAAAGGATGTGATCACTTTACACAGTGCAATATTTACCATTCTACTCATCTTACTTCTCAATTTTTTGGAACTCCTACATATACCATTAATCTCATGAACCCCGGATTATTTTAACATATTGCAAAACGCCTAAAACTTAATTTTCTATTTTTGTGCAGCTTATAATTTGACCAGTTATTTTTTTTCAGCATTTTTAGTGTGTCTTAATACTTATTCACAAACAAACCCTGTATTTTGCCTTTTATGATAAGATGCAATAGCTCGTACTTTTCTCCTCTAAGCACATGCCTCAGATAGGACACCTTCCGACCCTAATATCAGTCAGCAACTGGCTTCCTACTCTTGCTCTTTAGAGCACATTCACGTTGATGACCATATCGGTCAATGACATACGCAGGATCCTACGATGTAACATCTATGTTGGTTCAAATTGAAATGATTTTATGGTGATGCATATTAAATAGGACTCTTCTGTTCTTTTAATGAGATAGGCTTTATTTGTATGCACTCCTAGGCCTTAGGATTACCCAGAGAGAACGGTGGACATCTGTAGTTTGTCTGCTATGAATACATATCAGCTAATTACCATAGTCTAAAAGGCAATTATAAATGTCAAGATACTAAGATTTCTAAAGATATATGCGACATATCATCCTTAGTAAATATCAGCGGCGATTAATAAACCATTTGCTGTTAATCTGCACATTACGGTGCATAGGGCAATGCACCGGAAAATGCAGAATTATCTCGATTGTTCTTCTTCTTCTTTTTTTAGACCCTAAGGATCTGTTTGTGCTTCCGCTTGTAGCTCTTGGGATGTTGACTCACAGCTGTCTTTCCACCGTTTCGGAGGTCTGCCTGGGGGTCTGCGTCCTCCAGGGATTCCTTGAAGAGCGATACGTGGAAGTCTGTCATCTGACATTCTGTTTACATGATCATTCGAGTATCGCCTTCGTTGTCGTCCCCACCTCACGATTGTTAATTTTGGGAAAACTAAATGATAAGTTAAAAAAAATGTAAAAAATTATACAGTAAGTGTTTTATTAGAATAAATTTGTGAATACTAATTCATAAAATTAATTTTCTTCAATCCCGTATCCGCACCTTAACGGTGACAGGGCACTGAATCATATAAACGCAGATTTTTCTTGATCGTTAACACATAAAGCCTCCGCTTCAGTGTACATAGATAATGATGTGTATGCATAGAATCTATATTAAAGATAATTAATACATATTTTTTCCATCTTAAAATACGTTAATTTTTATTATCACTCTTAAGTGTGATGCTGTGAGCCAATGATTTTCTACTAGTAAGGAAATCCTCTCGAGTTAGCTAATAAAACAAAATTAAACTTATAAACTTTTAACATCCTGATGTTTGAACAGGGAATCAAACATGTTTTTTTTCAAACTTATCAGAGGGAGTTTGGTGTATCCTTTACTTAAAATCCGGAAAATAATTATTTAAAAAAATATTCATACACATAGACGAAACTATTATTGACATATAAAATCTTTATTTATGTAATTTATCCAATGATAAAATATCGTTTACAACATTTTGAGTGTGTCCAAATACTTGTTCACAAAATCTTTGAAAATCAAAAAAAATTAAAATCAAAATACCCAGACTTCCATATTCTTCTTCATCTTTGATGAGATGTCAAAAAATAATATGAAAATTACTCCTGTAATTGGAGATAATCCAGATTTTGTGAACAAGTATTTAGACACACTCAAAATGTTGTAAATAAATTATCTGGTCAAATTATAAGCTTAATAATAAAAATGAAAATGGTATTTTCTGGCGTTTCTCATGTGTGTGATTATAATCCAGGATTCGGATCTCACATACTAATATAAGAGTTTCTGCTTAATAAAAAGCTTCTTTACATCTCACCAATAGATGTCTCTAGTGAAGTTCTAGTGATTCATGGACAAGGTTTCTAAATTGGTTCATATATATAGAACTTCCAAGAATTTGAGTAGTGTGGTTGTCAATAATGGGTAGAATTGGTGAATGTTACACGTGTGTAAAGTGATCACTTAAACCAGCCTATGACGGTCGTAAGCCCCGTAAATGCCCAGACTTCCATATTCTTCTTCATCTTTGATGAGATGTCAAAAAATAATATAAAATATCGTATTTAAGTGATATTTGAATGTAACTTTTTTTTAGTAAAAAGCTTGACATGAAGTGAGTTCCGGGACCTTTTTTTGTTTAAAAAAAGCCCTGCATACAATGTATATATTGTATATGCAGTGATGGGATTCAGCCGGTTTGCGCCGGTTCGCTAGAACGGGTGCCTAAAATTTTTAGAGTTCGCCGAACCGGTCCTTAACTCTTTATTGTCACACAATATTCAAATCAAAACATGTAGACGACAACCAAAAGGCAATTTCGAAATATTCAAATAAAACTGACTGAATTATTTTTTAGTTATTTTTTCTTTTATGTACTCTGTTCATTTTATAATTTTTATAATTTATTTCATGTAGGATGTTGATACCTACTTTGTTACATTACTTTTAATTGACTTTTAAATCTGTACCTACTATTTTAATTGGAGAATTCTCAGTTGTTATGTGAATGTTCTGTTTATGTGCAGAATAAAAAAAAAACAAATAAATAATAAACGTAAAAAATATATATATAGGGAGGGGGTAGGGTTAGTACCTAAAGGGCGAACCGGTTCTTGGAAATTTTGAATCCCATCACTGTATACATGTGTGTGCGCATGTACAGTATTACTGGAGGTGTGACCAAAATACAATAATTTTTAAGGCTAGTTAAGGTTTAGAAATATTGGGTAAGGTAACGATTGTTACTAGTATTTAAGGCGTTCCTATAAATCAGCAGGCAACACAAAGAACATTCCTTAATACTAGCTATTAATGATTCGTAGCCATACTTTTTTTTATGTAACCGTGAAATTAGTACCAAACAATAAATCGTGAAATTTATGATGGCTACAATAATTGAGTAATAAGTTAACGAATCGCCTTTTTGAGCCAATGCCGATGGCGGCGCTATCGTCGAAACGCCATGTTGTTGGTTTCGACTCAAAAACAGCCATCTCTAAAATATCAATATTTACGGGAGTAAGAAAGAAAGTTTAACCGTGCAAACTTGGATCAGTATTTCAGAAAAAATACTAGTACAGAGAGTAACGTGTTATAAATGATGTAATATAAATAAATGTGTATAGAGTATATGTCTAAGTGAATGGTGAACGTTACACAAGTGTATAAAGTGATCCCTTACGCCATCCAAATGCCAGGTCGTACGCTTTGGGATGCTCAGACTTCCGTTTCATTAATCTTATTTCACAAAAAAGGGAATGATACATATTTTATTATTATAAATATACGAGGTTACATAACTAAATGAATTTTATTCGAGTTCATTTTCATTTTCAAAAAAATCTTGACACTCAAATTACGAAAGTGTTACATTAAACTATAATTATTTCGTATTGTATTGTAAATATTGTACTTTGTTTTTTGTTTTAATTTTGTCCACCTCCGTAATGTAATGGCTAGCACGTTACGCTACCTAGGTAGAAGTCCTGGGTTCGATTCGCGCAGGATTAAAACAGTGATAAGCGTTTTTTCACAATAATATTTACATACTTCATACAGTATTACCCTGGACTGGTTAGCTGACCCTAATGCGTAAGATTGATCACCTTGCTTTCATATAATTGATCAACTTACTCGTAACATTGTATTCATTTAGTGCAGTGCCCTATGCACCGTTGAGTGTAGATAGTATAAAAAATATTTTTTCAAAAAAATTACATTAGGTTGTTTTACTGACGGTATGACAAACATATTATCTTCATATATTTTCATATGTCTTGAAGACAAATGAACCTTAATGATAATACTTACGAAATTCGCCTTTTTTATGTAAAGTCAAGTGTCAAGCTCGTACACCTACGCAGTTCATGATTAATGATAAAAACGTCTCCTTAAGACTGGAATATGGAAGGGAATATGGCGTCATTAGGGTTTTATAATATAAAATTTAGGTACTCTCCATACTGGTTGCGAAACATAGCTAATAACGTCTAGGCCATTGATCGGCAAAGTATGGCTCTGGAGCCGCATGCGGCTGTTTCGCTCTTTTACCTGTCTGGGAGTATGGACGTAAATGAACGTCAATGCGAATTTTCCTTAAAGGAGTATCGACGTTAATGAACGTCGAAGTCCGTCTGTCAGTTAGTATGATGTAACTTGTATAGCAATGACATCTGTGGATATTTGTGTGTAATTTTGTCAAATTTCGAAAATGTGTTTTTTTTATTAAATTATTTTAACAAAATTTCTATCTTCAAAATATGTACATCGATTTAATAAAATAAAATAAAAAATCGTGTAAAAAGAACCCACTCCCCAGAGAAAGTCGGACATCAATTTTTATACTCCAGGAAAGGTTAAGAGTGCTAATGTGTAAAGGCAACTAGCCGCAACTCCAGTTGTAGCTGTTTGGCTTAACACGGCTTGAAGCATTATTATAACTAGTTTCTATAATATACAATAACAGATTTTGCTCTATCTCTTTCCTTTACCAAGATATCCAGTATCCAAATAGCAGCAAAATTGTTATAATTTTATACATATTTTGGCAAAAAGCATCATTTTAAGTTAGCTTTAAATTCGTTTATTTGAAAACTACCGTTTTTAACTTGCAGCTATTTGCCTTTGCACATTAGTGTGGCGCCGGTTCAAATATCTGCGGGAAGACTCTTTTTTAAGTATGAACCTTATGAAAAGCAAACTGAAAAATCGTCTTATTGACGAGAACTTAGAAACGTGCTTAAATAACGACATACAAACGTGACTTGATAAAACTTTCAAAGGAGATGTAAGAACATTATTCGCAACGTGACCTTATGGATACCTTATTACGAAAGATTTTCGATCAATGAATGAAATCCCTATTAAATATAACATCAAATTTAATTTTTTAAAATTAAACAACTTTGTTTCAACCACTTTTTTATTATTTGTACACTTTAACCTACCGGTTTCGACAAGAACTTTGTCATCATGGGTTTATTAAATTCTAAACATTAAAAACATTCAAATACTCATAGTAAATTACATCCCCTTACCAAAAACTTCCACGCACTCCGTAAAAAATCGTAAATGTTATTTTTATTATGCATTGCGTAGCAACCCCAAATAACAAATAATGGAATCACCCAAAAAAAGTATGAAACCGTGCGCGCATACGTAAAATGAAACCGGTAGGTAAATGCGTACTAATAATAAAAAAGTGGTTGAAACACAGTTCTTTAATTTTATAAAGTTTATAAAATGTGCCTCAAAGTATCTGCGAAAAACATTCAAGAAATCAAATTTAATTTATTGTACCAGAAATTTGGCTCTATTTTTTTTTAAATAGTTGTAATGTGCATATTTGGGTCTTCGACTTATAAGTTTGCCGACCACTGGTCCAGGCAATACGAGATATAAACACTTACGCTTTTGCTCTTTCTTAATAGTATTGCATGTAACATAAAATGATCATTATTAAAGATGAACGTGCCTAACATTATTTTTAAATAATCCTTAATTATGTGCCATTCGTTATTGTACGAGTAATTATGGTACAATGTATCGTCTTTGTATATTGTTGGAGTCGGCTCTCCTCGTCCTCAGGTTGTAAGCCCTTCTATCTTGGGCAACGTCACCTAGGCCATGCCTTCGAATCATGTTTTCTTTCTGCAGCATCCAAGAGTTCTTTGGTCTTCCTCTAAATGTCTTTCGAGGAAGACCTACGGTGATTGCCTTTCTCTGCATCTTATGTGCGTATACCAGCTCAATTTTTTTTACTCATAATATTTATTTCAAAAGTACGTTACTATTAATGCCATTTTTTGCCATCTATAACTAACAAATTTAGGTTAAGACACATTTTTATTGTCGATTCTAATTATGTAGTTTTGGTAATATTTAGAGTTTTGATGTTTGCATCTATAGTGTGGCGGTAAGCGCCAATTGACTACAGTTCTAAAGGTCCCGGGTTCGATTATCAGGGGGGTTAAAAGTATAATTTATTTTTCGCTCCAATATTTATCGATTATCACCGTGGACAGTTTCCTAAGATACAGTAATAATCATCTTGCTTTATATAATTAACGATAAAGATAACACTGCGCCAAAACTATTAAGTGCCCTTTGCACCATTTGGTGTAGATGATAAAAGTTAAAAGAATATTACAAATTTAATTTATATTTGATACACTAACTTTGTGATTTTCCATTTTAATCAAATATGAATAATAAAAAGTTTTGAGAAATAATCTTTCTGATATTAAGGCGATTTTGTCATTAAAAAAACATATTTGTATTATTAATGATTGAACAATATTAAATTATCTAAATTAAATTTTTCTTTAAATTTCTTTTTTCTAGCTCAAATAATGGAATATAAAACATCCAAGTGCCAAATTTTAATTTTATGATTTTTCAGCATAAATTTTAAATACATGTTAAAACATATTTCATTACACTACAACTTATTAAGTTAAACGGTTTACAACATTTTGAGTGTGTCCAAATACTTGTTCACAAAATCTGGATTATCTTCAATTACAGGAGTTATTTTCATATTATATTTTTAAAAAAATAAAGTAATAATAATAAGTTAAACGGTAATATTTTACCTCGTAAAATGATCTAGAAGGATTCGTAAATTTCAAATTTATAATAAAATTGATTGATTGATACAACATAAATATTTTATACATAAAACATAAACATAAATATGAACAATTTCAAGGGCTTGATGAAGGATGCTACGAGCTACAACGGAATCGAATACTAGCATGTGACTGTTAACCTTTACCACTCTGAACATTTTTTCTCACAACTGATCAGCTACTCTGATCAAAAAAATGCGACGTTTTTCTACCATTAAAATAAATATTATGGTTCCCTAATTTTGGGACACTCTGTCTGGCAATTTGTATTACCATGTTAATTAAAATTAACCGTATTATCTGAAATATTTTTTGGTAGAATATACTTGGGTGATAGAGAAATCAGTGATTAAAGTTATACCTGCGCCGGGCCAGACATTGTGGCCCACGGAGCTGCCTACTAGAATCATACGGGCCAGAATGTCTGGCCTACAGAGTGGTAAGAGTTAACACAAAACAAGCTTAAAGTATTTCAGTAATTGTTATCGTTGTTGCTGTTAAAGTAGTGGCAATTTTTCGCTAAATTTTGCAAAAAGTATTGCTCAAATTATCGTACAGTCAAATTATGCTCAGTAATTGATTACAAGAAGCGAGGTGCCACCATGTTTTATTCGCTTTCCTTTCTGTCAATATCAGCTGTGACCCGGCGGCCATTTGTACAGCGTTGCAACAAACTTCACATCGTTCCACAAGCAAAACTTTCAAACTCGGTATTTTCCTGAATATGCTTTACGTCACCCATATCAGGAACACATTCGAGACAATGAAGCATTACACCACGTTGCCCAATTTGGTTACCAAACCGCATTCTTCGCCATAAAACAATTTGTCAAGTGTTGAAAGAATAAACAGAATTATCAAAATCATCCGAAACGTTGAAGAATCAAACGCGCTGATTTCCGTGACAGTGTTTTGACTCGCTTCATTGTCCATGAAATTGGATGATATTTTGAATGTAGTAATATGGTATCAGAAAACAATATCAACGTGTATTTTATCGAAATAATTTCACAGGCACAGAAGTTTCATTATCTAATTTAAGACGTTGATTAAGAATAAGTAGTCAGTTTTTGCTGCAATAAGATTAATTAAAATAATATCTTTTAATTAGTCATATTTTTATAAATTTAAAATTTTAATTTATTTGGAAATAATCGGTATCCAATAAATTTCCCATTTAAACAGTGGATACGCTCTTTTATATACCGTGTAAAAAAATGTAAAAATAATAATAATAATAATAAATAAAACCCTTATCCGCACCCCAATGGTGCATAGGGCACTGCGTCATATAAACGCAGTGTTATCTCGATCGTTTACTCATGAAGGAAAGGTGATCAGCCCTCCGCTTCAGGTACCAGTCCGGGGTAATATTGAATAAATATAACAGTTAAAAAATCACTTATATTTATTTTACCCCGTTAGGAATCGAACCCGGGACCTACAGAACGGTAAAAGGTAGAAAAATAAGTGTACTAAAAAATATATATACGGTAGATAGGTATCCTTTATTCAAATCAATTCAGGATATCAAAAAATAAAATTCATTATTGCTTTTTGTATCTTAATTTTCTGATTTCATATAGGCTCATTTAGGATTTAAAATAGACCTCTTCCATTTCCTTCGGTTGGTTGCTGTTTGCAGCCATTTTTTACCCCCAACAGCGGCTATGTCGTCGGACCATCTTTTTGGGGCCTTCCGACGCCTCTTTAATTCTCCCAAGGTCTCCATCTCAATTTTTTATGAACATTTTTGGGGTTCATCTTGTGGGGTCTTGTCTTGCAACATGTCCTGCTCATTACCACTTGAGTCTTGCCATGCGATCCACGATATCCTCGATATCAGTTACGTGAGAAAAATATGGACACGAGTTAAGGGTAAAGCATTAAATATTTAAATTAAAATATTAAATCACGTAAAAACAATCATTCTAGTTTTAAACTGTCATTCAATGGAAATTCAATTACAATATTATGTATTGAATGTTTTTCGCAG